>NC_141611.1:10255243-10630243 GCF_047967505.1 Dipteris shenzhenensis
TTAGAGATCATGCTAGCTGATACATCACTAAGCTATGATGAGCTTGAGAAGATCCAATGTACGTTGACAATTGCTCCCTCAATTGCTACAAAATTTATCCTCATACTTCTTCTTGAAAGATTTCTCCTCAACTCCTTTTCTTCTTGTAAGCCCTTAAAAATCTTAAGTAAAGGCTCGCGCTATGTCTTTCCACAAAGTTCTCTTCCTATTCCAAAAACATGTCGTCACTCATAGAATCAGAATTTTGTCACTATAGCTCCATTTTAGGAGTTGAATAGAGGAAGGGGAAAATTCCCCATTATACAATCAATAATGGAGAGGGAACACAATGCCTCAAGAGGAGGTCTTAAACTCACACGAAGTGTAGGAGTATTTGAGATTGTGATACCCGCTTGAAGATTCAGATGGACAGTGTGAGAGGGAAGAGTCGCAAAAGATCGCTATCTATACACCATTGAAATGAAAAAAGGGATAGATATTACATCTTTACCTTTTATTTTTAGTGTTAAGGTTTGCTCCATGAGCCCTATGTGGTCCTTTCTACATGGTCAAGATATTTACACCATTCTCAATAAGATAATCTATCCATATGGTTATGAAGACATTGTTCATGCTTTGAGTTATTGTCGAGGGACACTTAATGCTTTGTCTCTTTGCAGTTGTACAATTGTTTTACCTTTTGAATTGATCTTGTGAGCCATCACTTGTATTTTTCAAAGTTTTACTAAACGTCTCTTTCAAAGTCTTCTTTTTTGATTTTTTTAATAAAATGAGATCTTTCAAAATTTATAGCAATAGATCTTTAGCTACTGCTTTTGATCCTTCTCAAATAACTTCATGATATATAACTCAATTGGATATATAAATCAATTAAGTCTTCTAGACCTTTGTTTTGTAGAACTTTAATCAAAGGCTTTTCACAAAACAAGGTCTACACTAAAGTGCTCAAAGGGAAATTAAAGATATTCTTCCTTGTTAATAGGATATTTAAGGTACTACAAAATGAACTTCACTAAAGAAAAATATAGACTAGGTAATGAAATGGAATCTCTTCTAAATAGGTCTTCCTTACATAAATAAAAAGTAGAATCCTAGAAACTTAGGGTCACAACCTAGCCTAAGATTATGGACTTGGTATGATACAAGTAGAGTACAAATGCATACATCTTCTTTTATACGCCTCAAGGAATCTTCTTCTCCATGAAGTATGGGTCGAGACTCATCAAAGTAAAGGATACATTCTCTCTTTCTTATTTTTCAACATATTCTCTCCTTTTTGAACTTTAACCATGCACTATACCTTCTTTCTATCTTGGGGCTCACTCATGCTTGCTTCGTGTATCACCAACATTATTCCTTTCATTTGTGTATGTCTCATTCTTCTAAAAGCTCTTTCACTTTTCTATTTTACCACTATATTACTAATTTGGCTCACTTCATAATCACTCATTATATTTTATGCACTTGTGCATCTCATAACAATTTCACTCTAACTCCATACCAAGCATGGAGTTTTGTCTTATTTCCTAAGACTATGCACCAAAGTATGGTACAAATTATGAAGAAACTTTGCACCAATTGGAAAGATGACCATTATTGAGATAGCTATTGCCCTAGTGGGTCAAATCTTGATGGGGTGTAGCCAGTCAACTTTTTTTTGGGGTCGCATACAATCAACATTAGTTGATGGGACTACGAAATCGGCACTGGTCTCACAATGACATGTAGTAGTTGACACATTCATCAATATTTTCAAGTAGTATTAAATTTCACTAGTAATTCCAAATTTTAGTCCTCCTTGATATTTTACTTGATGCCATCTCTCTACAAACTCCCTTATTGTACTATAACGTTGGCATCGTTTAAAAAATTGTGAATTAAACTATGCCAACTAGAGGCTGTACAGCATTTTGTCCATCATCATGCTAGTTCATGCAAGACACATGGCATTGTGTAGGGTAAATGTGCCGATTAGAGCCATGGATATGCTTTCTAGTGTAAGATACATACCTTTATCTATCTTGTTGATGTATAGAATATGTATATATGGACATATTAATGTGGCTCCTTTAAAGTATGGGTGTAAGGAGTCTTTAGGTCTCTCTTATAAATGAAGGTGAAGAAGAGTGTAATGGGCCATAAGAGAGTATTTGCATCCCGTAATACATGAGAAGTATTCATGAGAATTGGTTCTATCTTCCCTCTTTTCATGTTCAAGTGGTATCAGACCTAGTGAGGGCTTGGTTGAGGCTACTCATAGCTAAAGTAAGGTTGGAAGAAGAAGTCAAGCTGGAAGGAGAAGAAAGTGTGCAGTCTTGGAGAGTTATTGAGGAGTTTCAATTTGTTTGGGATAGAAGGCATTGAGTGCAAAGTATTGGAGGTTAGAGCATGGTGATTGGGTTTGGAGTAGGACCTGTGAGCTAAAAATCCATGGTTGGAGTCTCTTAATGTGAACAAATGGTTCGATCGAAAGTCTACCGAGTTTGAATCATAAGCTTTGATAGGTTAGAATTTGAAGATATGTATACGACAACTTGTAATGTCTAGCATATGAGAGCTTGATGAAAGCTTGAGTAATGACGCATCATCTAGGAGTAGCATGTGGATGGTAATCCTCATAGGTTCATGGTTTGCCTAGTTGGTGTGATTCATGGTTTGCTTAGTTGTCTCACCATAGAGACTCATTGGTTCATACAAAACCTTTGGCTGGACATAGAGATTTCATTGGACCATGCAAGGAAGCTTTGTAGCAATTGGCTGGGCTGTGCATGCATGTCGCGTAGGTGTAAGTGGATGTCTAGTGTGGAGATTTCATGGAAGTTCTAGGGGTATCGAACTGAGGTGATTTCTACCAATACATATATGTGATTATGCCAATTCAATTGGTCTCTTTGTCGCGGCCATGAGCCGGTGTGCCATGTGCCCTTAGATAGTGTTGTCTTGTTCGTTGAGCAACTACTTCTTGAGGTCATTAGGGTTCATAGATCAAGAGAGTCTTCATTGCAATATTGCAACAAGGATGGTTAGCATGAGCTACTGGTTGATTGTCCTAAACTAAGTTGAGTCCTTAGTGGAGTCTACATGCTATTGTATCTATCAACAAACTTGGTAGAGGTGAGGCAAGGTCTTTGATTGTGTCGATTGATTATATGTATAGAAGTGTTTTGGTTCTATCTTGGTTGATTCTACAACTACGTGCTTTATCATTGCATGTATTCAATCTGTGTATATGTGAAGAGTGGATCTCCTTGAAGAACATTATGCAATTGCTAACATAGCAATCAATGGTAAGGAAAATATACCCAAAAAGCATAGCGACAATCAAGAGCTAGAGCCAGGTCATTTCCTAGGTGAGACATTTGGAGCATGTATTGCAAATGAAATAGCAAAAGTTCAATAATGATCCTACTTTGCAAACCTACTAAGCTATGACCTCGAAGTCGGGAGTTGAAATGGTGATGATTTAGGAGGACAATAGCGGCAAATCGGATAAAGAATCTCTGTCTCAAGAGACACCACTAGAGAAGTAGAGGAGACCTTTTTTCGAAAACAAGCAGAAAAGGGTCATGCCTCTTGAAATTGACTAGTATGCTAGGTCAAAAAGAGCATCGGAGAAGGAGAGCCCCCGAATGGAAGGTGTGAGGTTGTTGATCTATGATGATTGCAAAAGCCTGGGTGAACGTGAAGATGGAAGTGCTCCAAAGAATCTGAGCACCAAGTAAAATGAAAGATGTCTTTAAAAAACTTATTGTTGTTACAGGCAAGTTAGGCTTCAAGAAGAGTGTCTCCCTCTAGTAGGCCATTGATATTGTCACTCACAAGCTTATAGGGTGGATTACAATAAAATCAACATCCTAAACCCTAATCTCTCATTTTTCACTATTTCCCAAAACGTAACCTCCCTCCTCCTAGCTTTGACAGCCTACATATTCCTAGCCCCAACATCCAAAATGCCAAACAAACCCCAAAAGTGAGTGGAATAATTAGATTATTTTTGGATGCTTTTACATTTTCATTGTAATTCATGATATTAAAAAGTTGTAATTAAAAAAATGTTTTTTGGAAAAAAATTAATGCACTCATCTAGATCTGATCCTAGGGATCAAATCTACATGAAGCGTGCAACCATATGTGTGGCTGATCCAACCCCTAGGATCAGATTAGCATCTACATGATCGCTAATCCAATCCTAGGGATCGAATTCTAGCATGCGACCTTGTGGAAGGATACATGCTAATTTGATCTCCAAGATTGGATTAACATGCTTTTTCATGCTAATATGATCCCCAGGATCGGATTAGCATGCAATCCATTTGGTTTTACATACTAAACCGATCTTGAGAATCAAATTAGCATGCACCACATGCTAATCTAGTCCTTGGGATTGATTTAGCATGCAAAACCAAATGAATTGCACACTAATTCAATCTCAAGGATTGGATTAGCAAACCAGCTTGTTCCCCTTTAGGGCCTCTTTGGAATTGTTTAGCACTACAAACTTTCAGTCTTGATCCATGGGAGGATCTACCATGATTTTACAAGCATGAATTTGCTTGCCAATCCAATTCCAGGGATCGGATAAGCATGAGAGACAGTGTGTTGTTACACACATATCTGATCCTTGGGATTGGATTTGATGGAATACTTCAGTTTTGTGATCCTCTAGACGATTTTTCTACTATTTTCATGAGAATTTTAGGAAAACTTGTGTGGTAGTTCCCTGTCCACTTCCTATTGTGTAGCTCTAGAAGAATCTGTTGTGCTATGGTAAAGCCCCACAAAGATGATTTCCAAAAGGTAAATATTGAGCCTGCAACTTGCACATGGTTGAGAAAGGGTTATTGCCTTTATAAGAAACTTCTTATCTTGTGTGTGTGTATATATATATATATATATATGAATCATTGTAGATAAGGATAGATAAGGCCTTATGGTCTTATTCAAGGATTTGGATCAATATGTCTTGAAAATTAAATGCCTTTGGATAATGCTTGGAGGTTTTTGGTCTCAAATTCAAAAACAGCATGCTAATTCTATTCAAAAGAAGAGAAGTGCCATTGCTCACCACCACCACTATTGGAGATCAAGTAAGATATTGTTGCTCTCTCTTGTCCATTTATTTTCATTCACCATGGAAAAGATTTGGCATACGGTGATTGATATTTTCCTTAGGGATAGAATTTGTTTGCAGGAGCCATACACAAAAATAAAAATTTATAGATTTGGGCCATAAGAAAGTGGTTGATATTGGAGGTTTGAGTGCTCAGTTGGCGATTGGATAACACTTAAATAGTAAATGCATGTTGGAGGATGCATAGGGTGTGAATGCCCCATATTGAAGGCGCTTGATGCTTAAAATAGTGAGATAAACTACAAATTTGCAAATCATTACAATTGGAAGTTTGTGATGCTTCGAGGGTCATTTGATGCCTTGGTATATGCGTTTATAGAAAGTGAAAAATGCAATACATGCGATGCTAAATGCATAATTTGACACCCAAGAGTGGTATGTTGGATTCCAAAAATTTATGCTCTTGAATGCTAAAAGATAGAGCAAGTTTAACTCTGGGAAGTCACTTAGTGTAATATTTATGTATCACTGCATTCAAGGCTTCTTTTCTAAATCCCTATGTAACCTATTTTTATCATTTCCTTATGACGCTTCTGTAAATTTTCTCAAAATTTATAAATCCCATAATGTAATTATAATTTTTTTCATAGAGGAATTTTTAATGTCCTTATGTGAGAGATACATTACTACTTTTGGAGTCATTTTGGAGGCAATATGAGTGATATAGAACATATCACACATGTTATTTGAGTCTACACACATGAAACAGAGGTACTAGAGTGCAACAATAGGCAACATACAAGTTTCAACCATGCTAATAGTTCTAAAAGACTAAGAGAAACAGAGAGTAAACAATGCAATGCATGTTTACCAAAAGTAAGAGAGACAAATATCAAAGTGTGAAGAGAGTGGGAGAGAGGGAAGGAGTCTCACTTGAGGCTTTCTCACAATCACAATGGGGGAATACACACAAAGGTGGAGGCTGGAAACAGTTTTCCTCTTCTTAGTTGTGAAAGCCAAAAGAACTCAAGTACAAAGAAAATAGAAGAACCCTATATGTGGGTCTCAAACCAAACTCAACTAACTAAGGTGGCATACTAACTGAGCCACGAACTAGTGTAGATAAGGATAGCTATCATCCAGCTATTATTCATGGGCAGTGTACCAACCGCATCTGTAGCTAACAAGTCGGTGACATAAATGCACAACGGTCACCCTGGCATACCAGCCCAATCAGCATTAGTGTATCCATGCAACTGTATCTGAACCCCAGCCTCATAAAATAGTCCATACTACAATGTGGACTTCACATACCTGAGTATGCGTCTAGCCGCATCCAAATGCGGTTTCCTTGGAGCCTGCATAAACTGACTTACCAACCCAACAGCATAGCTCAAATCTGGCCTGGTAATAGTCATGTAAATCAAACTTCCTACTATGCGTCTGTACATAGTAGGGTCTTCCAGAAGCTCACCTGCATCTGTGCTCAGCTTCACATTCTGCTCCAAAGGAACTGAAATAGGCTTACAGCCTGCCATCCCATATTTGGACAGCATGTCCAATCCATACTGCCTCTGCAAGAGCTGTATCCCACTTGGTGATCTAATCACCTCAATATCCAAGAAATAACGCAGCTCTCCCAAATCCTTCATCTCAAACTTTTGCCTCAATAGCATTTTCACATGAAGGATATCTTCATCACTATCACCTGTGATGATCAAATCATCAACATAAATGACGAGCAGCATAATCCCTTTCTCTGTTTTTCTCACATAGAGTGAGAAATTTGCCTTGGAAATCTAAAAGCCAATTGTGACAAGATACTGTCCTATCTTGTCAGACCGTGCTCTAGGTGCTTGCTTCAAGCCCTACAAGGATTTCTTCAACCTGCAAACAAACTCAGGATGAATAGCATGAACATAACCTGCTGGCTGCTCCATAAAGACCTCTTCTTGCAAATCACCATGCAAGAAGGCATTCTTTACATCCATCTGATGTAAAGACCATCCCTTTGATGCAACCATAGCAATGGCTGCTCTTACGATTTCCATCCTTGCAACCGGGCTGAAAGTTTCTTCGTAATCAATGCCATATGTCTGTGCATATCCCTTGACAACTAATCTTGCCTTGTATCTATTCACAGAACCATCTGCATTGTGCTTGATCTTATAAACCCACTTACAGCCAATTGCATTCTTGTCTTTAGGCAAAGGCACCAATTCCCATGTAGCATTTGCATCCAAGGCATCCATTTCTTCATCCATGGCTTTCTCCCATTTTTCATTTCCCATGGCTTGCTCAAAAGAAGTGGGTTTTGGTTCCTGTATCACTTTAACCATATAGGCATAGTGAATGGCTGTAAATCTATCATATTTCAGCCTATCTACAGGATACCTAACCCTGGTAGACCTGCGCAAAATAGGCTCACTTCCAGGTGCTCTCAAAACATCCCTGGTCTTCCTTACTCCAGGTGTAACAACAGAAGGAATACCCAACTCATCATCAATGCTCTGCTCTGAGCCACTGGATCCACCATCCACATAAGAGTGACCTGCATTCACATCAAACATGGGCTGATCTACCTTCTCTTTTCCTTTTCGTGATACCTACGTACCACTATCTGCATTGCTTTGAGGAGATTCTCCTGATCTCAATCTACCTGTACATGGCGAGGTATGTGAACCACTACTAGAGGACACTGCAGGCCCATTGATATTTTGTGATTGCTGCTGTGAATTCTATGCAGCATTACCATTTTGTGCATCTACATCAATCATCACATTTACTGGTTTATACCAGCTGCTCATCTCATAAAAAACAACATCTCTGCTCACTGTAAACTTACGAGTAGAGGGGTTATAGCATCTATACCCTTTCTACTGCAGAGAATAACCAATAAAGATGCACTTCTCAGCTTTTGGATCCAACTTGGACCTCAACTCATCTGGCACATGGACATAGGCAATGCAACAAAAAATTTTCAAATGAGAAATATCTGGTTTCCTACCAGTATACATCTCCTCTAGCATCATGCCATGTATTGCTGCAGTGGGAGTCCTGTTCATTATATAAACTGCTGTAGCAACTGCTTCAGCCCAATAATAATCTGGTAGATCTTTTTCATTTAGCATAGCCCGAGATACCCCTCCAATATGCCTGTTTTTCCTTTCTACAATTCCATTTTGCTGTGGGGTATAACTGCATGAATATTGCTGCTTTATACCATGCTCCTGCAAGAACCTTGCAAACTCATTTGAGAGGTACTCTCCCCCTCCATCTGACCTTAGGCATTTTATTTGTAGGCTTGTTTCTTTTTCAACCATAGCTTTGAAAGCTTTGAAGTGCCCAAACACTTCACTTTTCTTTTTCATAAAATACACCCAAAGTTTTCTGCTGAAGTCATCAATAAATGTGAGAAAATAGTGACAGCCACCAATAGATGCAGCTTTAATAGTCCACACATCAGAGTGGATTAATTCCAATGGCTTTTTACTCTCTTGAACATGCCTAGGAAAAGGTTTCCTTGCCTGTTTCCCAAATTGACAGGCTTCACAAACCTTGTGCATTTCTGCAACCTTGAATTTAGGCAATCCTGCAACAATATTTTGGGCTTGCATTGATTTAAGTCGCTGTATATTAACATGACCAATGCGTTTGTGCCAGATATCAATATCTGCAACTACACCGGTCCCATGTGCAAACATTGCTGCACTCAATTCAGGCATGTCCGCATCCAACGTAAACATCCTTCCCTTCTTCTTTCCTTTTACTATCAAGCGACCATTATTTTTCATATCCTTAACAAAGCATCCATGGGGATTAAATCTGACCTGCAAGCCCTGCTCAACCATCTGACCAACAAAAACCAGGTTCTTGGTGATGTTCGGGACATGAAATACATCAGACAAGTATTTCTTTTTCCCATCCTGCATAGACAAAGGAATTTTGCTAATCTGCAGAATAGGATGTGCAGTATCATCACCAGTCTCCACAAATCGTGGTTTTTCCATTTTCCTTGCATCCTGAATATGCACAATCATGGAGTCCGAAATACTGATAGATAGCCAGTACATAACTTTCCTGGCTCTCTCATGCCATCCTTTGAATGCCTGCATTTCCTGTTGATTGGGAACATTAGGAAGAACAGGTTCTTCTTCATTTCCTGTAATGAACTCCCAATAGCCTTTTCCCATCAAGAAATTCGTCATTCTAAACTTCCATGCCTGGAAGTTGTTCTTGTCAAGCTTTTCAATGACAATCTGTGAAAGAGCATCAGAAGCCATTACAGAACACTGCAAAATATGCTGTCACTGCAAAAAACACAGCTTTTGCCTCACATGGGCAGATCTGCCAAACTGACGAAAGTGGTATTTCACCACACAGTCACTTCCTAGTGACGATTTTGCATCAACAGGTAGCAATCATGAATCTGCAACTCCCAATGTCTCTGCGCATAGGCATACGATGCAATTTCATCGGCAACTTTTCACCGACCTGCAGAACAGTGGTCGCACAACAAAAATAGGGCCTTTTTCTAAGTGCCTGCGGAGAACTTCTGCCTCCAAAACGGGCCCCGAAATGACCTCGAATCAAAAAAATAAAGTCACCGAGGGCTTCGCTTGTGCCCGTAGCATATAATGCCCTCTCGCCACACCGTGAAGGGCTTCTCAATCTGAGACACTGCACTCTTGCACTTCTAGCTGTGCTACCTGCAGAGATTTGCTCCCAAACTCGAAAAAGGAAAGCAACACTGGTCCTCTTACCAGGACACTGCGAACTTGGTTTGCTTTCTTGAGCTCCTTACCACGAACAAGGCTCTAATACCATGCGAAGAGAGTGGAAGAGAGGGAAGGAGTCTCACTTGAGGCTTTCTCACAATCACAATGGGGGAATACACACAAAGGTGGAGGCTGGAAACAGTTTTCCTCTTCTTAGTTGTGAAAGCCAAAAGAACTCAAGTACAAAGAAAATAGAAGAACCCTATATGTGGGTCTCAAACCAAACTCAACTAACTAAGGTGGCATACTAACTGAGCCACGAACTAGTGTAGATAAGGATAGCTATCATCCAGCTATTATTCGTGGGCGGTGTACCAACCGCATCTGTAGCTAACAAGTCGGTGACATAAATGCACAACGGTCACCCTGGCATATCGTGAGTGGAGCTCGATATCTCAACACAAAGAAGCTAAATAATGTGTGCTATACACACTAAGTTCCAAGACTAAAGAGGTATGCAAATGAACATGAACTATGCAAAGAGCTCCTACAAGCCAAAAGAAAAAATGTTTACAAAAATTCTTCATCAAAGATTGGAAGATTTTATAAATGACATATATACTTCAAAATGTCACAAAAAACATATGTCAGGATTAGTAAAATTGATAAAATATTTCATGATAGTACACAACAATTAACATCTAGAGCTTTCCTATGTCAAAGATTGGGACCTCTATGAATTGTATATATCCCAAGCTCATTAATTGCTTCTATGTTTTTGTTGTTACAAGAATTTAAGAACACCATGGTTCTTTGCCACATTCATAGAAGGCCTTACCACTTTTCTACTTCCTTAAAAACCCTTGATAACATACAATAATATAGTACCAAAACCTCCATGGTAGAATTCATGCAAAACTGTACTATATCCAATGCCAAAACATAATATTAAAGCTCTATTTGCTGCATCCATGCAAAACTTTGTTGTATCTCATACTTAAAAGTAGTATTTAGATTTACGGTGCCACATCCTGTAGAACCTTATTGTAATTGATGTGGAAGCCAGTGTCCAAAACCAATTTGTTGCATTCTTATGTGACCTTGGTGTATCAAATCCCATGCAAAGATTTGGTATAGAGGGGTTTGGAGCTCGGGGGGGTCACTGTATAGAAACCCTCTATACCACGTGCGTTCAAGGCCTATTTCTAAAATCCCTTATCTGTAAATTTTTCATTAATAAAATGTACCCCTTTTCTATACAAATCTGTAAATTTTTTCCAAAACTATTTTAAATAGTCCGTATGTATATTTATTTCTGTAAATTTTAGAAATAAAAAATATCCTTCTATTGAACTCACGTGATAGGGTTACATATGATGAGTGACCCCCCCGAGGTTTGGAGGGGGGGGGGGGAGGGGGGGATAGAGAAGAGTTTAAGGCTAAGTGATTGAGGAAATCATGGAAGTAACTGCGAAACTATTTCAAATCATCCACTTGTGTGATTGAAGGTCATGCAAAATGATAATATAATAAGGACATCCATCATGCTAGATCCAACTCTCAGTACACAATAAAAATGTAGCTTTTTTCTTAGATAGGACTATAAAAAAGAAGAGAGAAGAGGGACATACCATGTTTCCTTCCTACCCCTTTACAAATCTATTGAATACATTCCAATCATTCTCATCCAAAGTATATTGTTGATATTACATTCATAGGTGAGGTTTGCCAATGCAATGACGCTCTCAATATCTATCATGTCAAGTTCTGTAAGGTTATATATGAAGCATCTTGAACCTTTTGCCTTTTGATACCACCCAAGTTAGACTTCTACTCTAGAAAGTCTATCTAAGAGGTTGAACCCTCTCTTATATTCCACATATCCCCCACCAAACTTTCTCATTTTTTGAACTTGTCCAAGATACCATGTGGTGTGTTTCTTCTTTCTTTGCAAAGAGCTTGGATTGCATTTCCTTTTGCTTTTTCTTGTTTTTTCTTCTTCTTGAAAGTATACAGCACAATCAAAACCTATTCCAAATAGGTTCTCATTTGATGTAGCTAGAGATATCTCTTCCTTACAGTAGTATACTCCTTGTCAAACCCTTGTAAGTATATCTTTAGAGAGTGTTGGATTTCCATTAAGTTGGCTTACCAATGTGGACTTGAATAGAGTCTTACCATCAATGCTAACAATTTGGTTCACTTCTTCTTGCTCATCTAGGAGAGAATTTACCAAATGTCTAATTTCACTTGTGGAGGCATCATTGTCGTTTTTCTCTAGATTTGACACATGGTCTGCTTGTTGATCTTCTTCTTTAGAATCAGACTCGTGCATATGAATTTGCAAATCCAGGTGACCAAGATTCTAGTCACCACTTCAAGTGCTCACTATGTGGCTTCATATGCAAACGTTCACACATTTCATAAGCACTTTTCCGCCCTTTCTTCAAAGCTTTGATGATTTTATCATCAGTTGAGACACAATTATAATATACTAGATTAGCTTCCAGCATATTCTCTCTGAGATTCAATTCCCTCTAGAGATGTTCTTGCTTCTTATGTGGTAGTAATGAGCACGAGTTAGTAAGTTCATTTGAAATTTATCTTTAATTAAAAAAAATTTAGATTAAGAAAATTATTGTCATAAAAAAGAGCTTGATATGATTACCTTATTCTCTTCTTTATGGCATTTCATCTTCCACTAAGGTGAAGGGAATCTTTGACATGATCCCATGCTTTTCTTTCTCCTTTTTATAAATTTCAGCAAGTGCATCAAAAATATACTCAGTTATGCTTGGTACAAAGTGGGTTGCAAGTCTTTGCCCTCGCTTTGTTGTTGAATCTAAAGAAGGTCCATTGAGATTGGAACTCAAGAAGTCATGTAACCTTGGGCCTCCCCACATTTTACAACCTCGAATTGCCTTTGTATTCTCACTATATCTTTGTTTTGAACTTGACCTATTTATGTTTATAGCAACATCTTGTAGAAAGTCCCATAAGGTAGCTTCACCACCAAATTTGTCCAACCTGTGGGCATCAATTTGTTGTTGCAAAAATATTTTTACATCCTTTCGATTGAGAGACTCTATGCTAACTTTTGTTAAAGTCCCGAATCTTACCAAAAGAATGGCAACCTGAGACTTTTCCCACCATAGTTGCATAGAAAGATCTCTTGCTCACCTCTTAGCAAAAAGAGTTGCATTTTTGAGTTCACTCTTTGTAAGATAATCTAGTCTCCTTCCACAACTAGTACCCCTATGTCCTCTCTTATTCTCAACCTTCTCTTCTCTATACAATCTCATTCTAAAGCCATCAAGTTTAACTATCCCCTTGCAATGGTGGCATGTGAAGCCTTCAAACAGTTTCCCATCTTGTGAAATTCACATGTAACTTATGTGACGAAAGCATCCCTCCGCATAAATTTCATTTACCACCATCATGTAATGTCGCCTTAACATGAGGCTCTATAAACCAATGCTTTCCACCACATTGATAATCTAAGAAAGTCTTTATCTTAATAAACTTGTTACCTACTTTGACCTCATGGATCCAAAAAACCTCAGCACAACAAGATAAAATTTACAAAAGAGCTTTCATTGTCTCTAGTATTACTTGAATTAGGAGGTAGAGCACTCATACTTGGGCTTCTTGCTTTTGTTGAAAACAAAAAGGTGCTAAGAGATCTTTGCTTTGGATCATGCTCCTTATTCTTTCGAGGATGCCCTCACAAGCCTGTGACTACTACCTTTAAAATTTATTCTTTTTTCATGAGTGACTTGATGTGAGAGTTTAACTTTGTGTGCTCACTAAGAATCGTGTACAAATCTAATCTTGGAGGACACAAATGTAGCCACACATCATCATATTTGCATCACACCTTCACCAAGATTTTCTCCTTAAAATCATGTATTGTAGCCTCAATCACCTCAAAATCTCAACCTTTTAATACAAAATGAGATGAGTAAGAGCCTTTGGATAAAACATGAAAAATAATACTTGAGGAATAAAGGAACAAAAGATACCTTCATTTGTCATCATAAAAGAATGCAACTTTTCCAGTGCATCCTCTATCTCTCTTTTGTCATCCCTTGCTGGTTGATGCACTAATTTGGTCATATCTTTTTTCTGTAATTCTCAAAAAACCATATTGAAGTCTATTGTGTCTTATTGCCACACCCTTCTTTATCTTATAAGTCGCATCATCCATATCTAAAGTGCGCTTCAGAAAATTAACAGCTTCTCTTGATTCACCAGACCGAAGCAATAGTCCCCAATCAATAATGCCCACTCATGGATAGTGATCCTTGGTAAAATTAAGCATCACATTGAAAGGGTGAAGATCACAATGTATAATTCGTGCTTGGTATATAGTTGCTAACGCATCAACCATTGCATGTATGATGTTCGGGGTAGCCTCCACAAATGCCTTTAGTCACCAAATATTAGATTTGGTTCTCTTCTAATTGATGAAATACTCATTGGAGAAATCTATATAGTGTACACACACAAAGGAGAAAGAGTCAAACAAAAAAAGTCTCAAGAATTATCATGAGACTAGTGTTGAGGAATATGGTGCCATGAGCACATATTAGAGGCTAAAATATGGTATTGGAATGTATTAATGTAGCTACCCTAGGATGTGGACTACATGATGTGAGGATGTGGATCAAGGATATCCACAAGGAGAGATGTGGATGAGAGGATCCCACATGTGTTGAGACTGTTCTAAAGGCTCTCTCTATATAAGAAGCCTATCATGTATCGTTGTATACACATTACAAGAGATATACATTTGCTATCTCCCTCTCATGTCTTATTCAGTGTGCTTTGAGCCTCCTTGATCTCTCGCAGAGAATGACAAAGGTTGGAGGCTACACAAGCTATCTAAAACAAGCAAAGAGCAATAGTGAGCACAACCGACTTCTTCAATAATGACGATCTCCAATGGTAGCTCGCAATGCTCCTGCTTATACTCAATAGCCCATACAACAAAGCAACTCATGTGCAGCCTGGTGCCATAGCTGAGCTCCTCCAACAAAGCTGCGCAACAACTCAGAGCTACAAGCATCAGCCACAACAAGCTTCATGAAGTCCCAATGATGTATGCACACACAACATCTAAATGACAGGCAACGAAGGCTAGCAGTAGCAGGTAGTGAGCACAAGCATCGACCTAGATGCAGTCGACTCCAACAAGCTAAGGGCCTGGCAACTACATCGACCAGAAAGCATAGTGGCTTGACCAAAACAATGATGACAACACTTCTACAACCGGCTATAATGGACTCCATCGAATGATGACTTGAGTAGAGCTCACGAGAGGCGACTAGCACCAATAGCCTCTCAGCTCGACTAGCGACTCTATAGACGACACTACTAATGAGTTGGCCTCTAACAAGCACCCAACCAACTCAGGGGCCAAGCTTTAATGACTCCATCTCCTGCATAGTCGTATCGTGCATAGCAGCTTCAAATAGCCAGCAGCTTTTCCCATTGTGAGTCCATGGCAAGTGCCTAGCACATCAACTCTAGTAGTCATCACAAAGCATAGAAATTGATACATATACGTACAAGGCAACATGACCATGGAAACATGCTAATCAACCTCAAGTGATAGGCCACCAGGGATGATTTTTTTGCATTAGTTTCATTAATAACCGAAAGTTTTATATGGCTTGTGAAAGTTTATATGCTTTTATATAAATAAGAGCTTAGTATATTTGCCACAATTTGAAACTAAAATTAAAAAAAAAGCTAGGTTTAGCCTTTAAGATTATAAAATTATAAATAAAGTCCATGAAAATTTGCCAAAGTTTTATATAATAGATAAATATATTTGAAAACTTTCGCCAACATATTATATATACAATTTAAAAATTTGGCTAGATCTATAGAATTAAGCACCAAAAGAAGACTTGTGCAATCAAGAATGATAATAATGTGGAGGTTTTATCTATTTGAACATGAAGCCGTTTGATATTGCATAAAATGTAAATGCAATGTACTATTGTTGCCAATATATCCAAGATAGTACAAATTGAATTTAGTACTCAATCAATACTTTAACTAGACCAATGCGTAGCCTTATATCCAACGTACATTTGGCTAACTTAAGCCTATGGTAGGCCCATCACTAGCACTATGTCTACCCCTCATCAAGTCATATAATAGGGATATATCTCTTTGACATGCTTCTATCTTCAACAAGGACATGGAAGCACTACATACATAGGTAAACATAAGCAACAAGTAGATTCTTAGCAAGAAGAATCAAATGATTAAAATGACACAAAATTAAAGAATGAAAATTTTTATAATGGCCTGGTAGAAGGTGTCTTGTTAGATATTTTAAGTATATTTTTAGTCGCATTTTTTATGATTGCAAAAAGTAGGTAAAAATTCAACTAAATTAATGAATAGAGCTAGAGTAGTTAATATGCAGTAAGTCATGTATTTAGTTGTGTGTGTGTGAAAATCTAACTTTAATTTCATCATCTACTTCTATACATTTATATGTTTAGAAATTTATCACAATGCAAAGAACTTGCCAGTCAACAGAGGCCTTAAATATAAATCTACCCCTCAAGCATTCTCATACATTTAGTACACTTAATCCATCTATCTAGTCTCACAATCACTATAATGGAAGATTCTACAGATTTATGATAAGAAATAAGAAGAAATGAACTAAACTAAAATGCCACATGTAAATACTTAAATATATGTATCAATGTATAGGGGGACATACTCTCTTTCTAGTTTTACACACGCATACACATACTTAAATATATGTATCAATGTATAGGGGGACATACTCTCTTTCTAGTTTTACACACACATACACACACACACACACACACACACACACACTTCCCATTCTTTTTTATTATTTTCACACACACACACACACATACACACACATTCCCCCCCCTCACACACACACACACACACACACACACACACACACTCTCTCTCTCTCTTATTTTTATTATCCTTTAATAGCTTTTAAATTCTCTTTAATTTTTCTTTAAATTTTTTACTTTTTCCTATTAAATATTCTTTAAAAAAAACTATTATTCCATTCCGTTTTTCTTTTTCTCCACCCCCCTTTTTTTTTTCTATTTTGTTACTCTGGTTATGTCCTATTATACTCTCTCTCTATATATATATTTACTCCTAATTCTTATGTTCTTTTCTACCTAAATAACTATTATATATTATAAAATCCTAATTCCCTAACACATCGAATCTAGCTCTAATCTCACACATATTCACACACATCCCCCCCCCCTCTCGTCCTCTCTCTCCCTACTCTCTCCCTCCCTCTAGCAGCCACGGCCGCCAGGAGACCCTCTTCTCTCTCTTAATCTCTCTCCCCCTCTCTCCTTTCTCTCTTTATTTCCCTCCCTACTCTTCTTTCTCATTTAAGGAGCCCCTCTTCTCTCTCGGAATCTCTCTCTCTCTCTCTCCCTCTCTCCTCTCTCTCTTTCTCTCCCTCCCTACTCCTCTCTCATTTCTCATTCTCTCTCTCATTTCTATTCTCTCTCTCCCTTTGGCGGCCATGGCCGCCAAGAGCCCCTCATCTCTCTCTTAATTTCTCTCTTTCCCTCTCTCCTCTCTCTTTCTCTCCCTCCCAATTCTCTCTCATTTCTCAAATTTACAAACTCAAATATAAATAAGAAACTAATTAAAATAGAACTCAAAAATTGAAATAAGAAACTAATTTATAAAGAATTGTAATGCCTTCTAAAAACCCCCCTCCTCTAGCTACCACGGCCGCCAAGAGTTTTCTCTCTCCCTCTTCTCTCTCTTAATCTCTCTCTCTCTTTCTCTCTTTCTCTCTCTCTCTCTATCTCACTCTCTCTCTCTCTCTCTCTCTCTCTGTCTTTCTCTCTCTCTCTCTCTCTCTCTCTCTCTCTCTCTCTCCTACTTTCTCTCCCTCCTTTCTTTTCTCTCTTAATCTAGTGCTATCTCTCACACTCTCTCCCTTTCTCCTCTCTCTCTCTAGCTCTCTCTTTCTCTCTATCTCTCTTTTCAAATTTAGAACACCGCCCCTCCCTCCCCTCCCTCCCGTCCTGGCGGCCGCAGTCGCTAGGACCTCCCCCATCCCCTCCCTCCCTCGACCCCCCCCCTTCCCTCCCCTCCCTCCCCCCCGCCCCTCCCTCCCCTCCCTCCTGTCCTGGCGGCCGCGGCCACCAAGACCCCCCCAATCCCCTCCCTCCCTCGACCCCCCCTTCCCTCCCCTCCCTCCCGTCCTGGCGGTCACGGCTGCCAGGAATCCTCCCCCCTCCATCCCCTCCCTCCCTCGACCCCCCCTGCCCCCTCCTCTCGACGTCGCCCCCCCTCCCTCCTGTTGAGATATCGAGCGCTCCACTCGCGATATGCCAGGGTGACTGTTGTGCATTTATGTCACCGACTTGTTAGCTGGAGATGCGGTTGGTACACCGCCCACGAATAATAGCTGGATGACAGCTATCCTTATCTACACTAGTTCGTGGCTCAGTTAGTATGCCACCTAGTTAGTTGAGTTTGGTTTTGAGACCCACATATAGGGTTCTTCTATTTCTTTGTACTGGAGTTCTTTTGGTTTTCACAACTAAGAAGAGGAAAACTGTTTTTAGCCTCCACCTTTGTGTGTATTCCCCCATTTGTGCATGTGAGAAAGCCGCAAGTGAGACTCCTTCCCTCTCTCCCACTATCTTCACATGGTATCAAAGCCTTGTTCGTGGTAAGGAGCTCAAGAAAGCAAGCCAAGTTCGTGGTGTCCTGGTAAGAGGACCAGTGTTGCTTTCCTATTTCGAGTTTGGGAGCAAATCTCTGTAGGTAGCACAGCTAGAAGTGCAAGAGTGCACTGTCTCAGATTGAGACGCCCTTCGCGGTATGGCAAGAGCGCAATATATGCTACAGGTGTGGGCGAAGCCCTCAGTGACGTTATTTTTCTGATTCGAGGTCATTTTGGGGCCCGTTTTGGAGACGGAAGTTCTTCCCAGGCACTCAAAAAAAGGCCCTGTTTTTTGCTGTGCGACCACTGCGCGGCTAGTCGGTGAAAAGGTGCCGCAGAAATTGCATCGTATGCCTGTGTGTAGAGATATTGGGAGTTGCAGATTCATGCCTGTTTCCTGTTGATGCAAAATCGTCACTAGAAAGTGACTGTGTGGTGAAATACCACTTTTGTTAGTTTTGCAGATCTGCCCGTGTGAGGCAAAAGCTGTGTTTTTTTGCAGTGACAGAATATTTTGCAGTGTTCTGTAATGGCATATGATTCTCTTTCACAGATTGTCACTGAAAAGCTTGACAAGAACAACTTCCAGGCATGGAAGTTTAGAATGACAAATTTCTCAATGGGAAAAGGCTATTGGGAATTCATTATAGGAAATGAAGAAGAACCTATTCTTCCTAATGTTCCCAGTCAATAGGAAATGCAGGCATTTAAAGGATGGCATGAGAGAGCCAGGAAAGTTATGTACTGGCTGTCTAACAGTATTGCGGACTCCATGATTATGCATATTCAGGATGCAAATACGCCAAAGGAGGCATGGGATACTTTGGCAAAAATGTATAGCACAAATACGCAAGCCAGGAAAATGCAAATCAAACATGAAAGTGAAGAAAATTGCAGATGCACTTGCTTCCATTGGGTCGCCAGTGGATGATGATGATTTGGTTTCTGTGACCTTGAATGGTCTAGGAAAGGATTATGCACAGTTCCGGACATCCATTGCCGTCCGTGAAAAATTTCCTGATTTTGAGGAGCTGATTGCTCTTCTAATTTCTGAAGAGCAAAGAAATGGTGGTGCATCTTCTTCAGCAGGAACTTCAAAAGAAACTGTCTTCTACTCAAATGCTGGTAGAGGTAGAGGTAGAGGTAGAGGAGGCCGATCTGCAGGCCATGGTAGAAATCAGAATATGCAGCAAACGCAAGAAAACCAGTCCTATGCAGGAGGACATGGTAACTCTACAGGTAGGGGGAGCCAAAGAGGCCGTGGTGGATGGCAGAGAGGCCAAAATGCAAACAGCAATATTGAATGCTACTATTGTGGCAAAATGGGTCATATGGCTAAGGACTGCTACAAAAAGTAGAATGACATTATGAATGGAAAATTGCAGCAAGGCAATTATGCATCTTCTAGCAGGCAGGGTGATGACAGAAATGAGCATCTATTTATGGTGCAGCATATGACCAATTTTGTGACAAGTGCAGAAGAACAAAATGATGTGTGGTATGTTGACTGAGGTGCGTCAAACCACATGACAGGTCATGCAGAATGGATGCAAGATGCAGGGAAAATGGAAAAGCCAGGATTTGTGGAGACTGGTGATGATATTGCACATCCTATTGTGCAGATTGGCAAAATTCCTTTGTCTATGCAGGATGGGAAAAAGAAATACTTGTCTGATGTATTTCATGTCCCGAACATCACCAAGAACCTGGTTTCTGTTGGTCAGATGGTTGAGCAAGGCTTGCAGGTCAGATTTAATCCTCATGGATGCTTTGTTGAGGATATGAAAAATAATGGTCGCTTGATAGCAAAAGGAAAGAAGAAGGGTAGGATGTTTATGTTGGATGCAGACATGCCTGAATTGAGTGCAGCAATGTTTGCACATGGGACCGATGTAGTTGCAGATATCGATATCTGGCACAAACGCATTGGTCATGTTAATATACAGCGACTTAAATCAATGCAAGCCCAAAATATTGTTGTAGGATTGCCTAAATTCAAGGTTGCAGAAATGCATAAGGTTTGTGAAGCCTATCAATTTGGGAAACAGGCAAGGAAACCTTTTCCTAGGCATGTTCAAGAGAGTAAAAAGCCATTGGAATTAATCCACTCTGATGTGTGGACTACAAAAGCTGCATCTATTGGAGGCTGTCACTATTTTGTCACATTTATTGATGACTTCAGCAAAAAACTGTGGGTGTATTTTATTAAAAAGAAAAGTGAAGTGTTTGGGCACTTCAAAGCTTTCAAAGCTATGGTTGAAAAAGAAACAGGCCTGCAAATAAAATGCCTAAGGTCAGATGGAGGGGGAGAGTACCTCTCAAATGAGTTTGCAAGGTTCTTGCAGGAGCATGGTATAAAGCAGCAATATTCATGCAGTCATACCCCACAGCAAAATGGAATTGTAGAAAGAAAAAACAGGCATATTGGAGAGGTATCTTGGGCTATGCTAAATGAAAAAGATCTACCAGATGATTATTGGGCTGAAGCAGTTGCTACAGTAGTCTATATAATGAACAGGACTCCAAGGCTTTCTTCAACCTGCAAACAAACTCGGGATGAATAGCATGAACATAACCTGCTGGCTGCTCCATAAAGACCTGTTCTTGTAAATCACCATGCAAGAAGGCATTCTTTACATCCATCTGATGTAAAGACCATCCCTTTGATGCAGCCATAGCAATGGCTGCTCTTACAGTTGCCATCCTTGCAACCGGGCTGAAAGTGTCTTCATAATCAATGCCATATGTCTGTGCATACCCCTTGACAACTAATCTTGCCTTGTATCTATTCACAGAACCATCTGCATTGTGCTTGATCTTATAAACCCACTTACAGCCAATTGCATTCTTGCCTTTAGGCAAAGGCACCAATTCCCATGTAGCATTAGCATCCAAGGCATCCATTTCTTCATCCATGGCTTTCTCCCATTTTTCATTTCCCATGGCTTGCTCAAAAGAAGTGGGTTCTAGTTCCTGTATCACTTTGACCATATAGGGATAGTGAATGGCTGTAAATCCATCATATTTCAGCCTATCCATAGGATACCTAACCCTGGTACCTCGCAAAATAGGCTCACTTCCAGGTGCTCTCAAAACATCCCTGGTCTTCCTTACTCCAGGTGTAACAACAGAAGGAATACCCAACTCATCATCAATGCTCTGTTCTGAGCCACTGGATTCACCATCCACACAAGAGTGACCTGCATTCACATCAAACATGGGTTGATCTACCTTCTCTTTTCCTTTTCGTAATACCTGCGTACCACTATCTGCATTGCTTTGAGGGGATTCTCCTGATCTCAATCTGCCTGTCCATGGCGAAGTATGTGAACCACTGGTAGAGGACACTCAGGTCCACTGATATTTTGTGATTGCTGCTGTGCATTCTCTGCAGCATTACCATTTTGTGCATCTACATCAATCATCACATTTACTGGTTTATACCAGCTGCTCATCTCATCAAAAACAACATCTCTGCTCACTGTGAACTTACGTGTAGAAGGGTTATAGCATCTATACCCTTTCTGCTGCAGAGAATAACCAATAAAGACGCACTTCTCAGCTTTTGGATCCAACTTGGACCTCAACTCATCTGGCACATGGACATAGGCAATGCAACCAAAAATCTTCAAATGAGAAATATCTGGTTAAGCAAGCACCTAGAGCATGGTCTGACAAGATAGGACAGTATCTTGTCACTATTGGCTTTCAGATTTCCAAGGCAGATTTCTCACTCTATGTGAGAAAAACAGAGAAAGGGATTATGCTGCTGGTCATTTATGTTGATGATTTCATCATCACAGGTGATAGTGATGAAGATATCCTTCATGTGAAAATGCTATTGAGGCAGAAGTTTGAGATGAAGGATTTGGGAGAGCTGCGTTATTTCTTGGGCATTGAGGTGATTAGATCACCAAGTGGGATACAGCTCTTGCAGAGGCAGTATGGATTGGACATGCTGTCCAAATATGGGATGACAAGCTGTAAGCCTATTTCAGTTCCTTTGGAGCAGAATGTGAAGCTGAGTGCAGATGGAGGTGAGCTTCTGGAGGACCCTACTATGTACAGAAGCATAGTAGGAAGTTTGATTTACATGACTATTGCCAGATTTGAGCTATGCTGTTGGGTTGGTAAGTCAGTTTATGCAGGCTCCAAGGAAACCGCATTTGGATGCGGCTAGACGCATACTCAGGTATGTGAAGTCCACATTGCAGTATGGACTATTTTATGAGGCTGGAGTTAAAATACAATTGCATGGATACACTGATGCTGATTGGGCTGGTAGCATTTCAGATAGATGATCTACCAGTGGATATGTGTTCTCTTTTGGGAGTGCTGCAGTCACTTGGAGCAGCAAGAAACAGCCTACAGTTGCCTTGTCGAGCACAGAGGCTGAGTACAGGGGTGCAGCAATGGCTGCATGTGAGGTAGCTTGGTTGCATAAGCTACTTTATGATATGCATCAGTCTATAGATGGGCCAGTTGTCATTTATTGTGACAACATGAGCAGTATACATTTGGCAAAGAACCCAGTCTTTCATGCTAGAACAAAGCACATTGAGGTGCATTATCACTATGTGCAGGAGAAGCTTTTACTAGGTCTTATTGATCTAGTTTATGTCAGCACATAGGATCAGGTAGCTGACATATTCATGAAAGCATTGGGCGCAGAGAAGCTGCACAAGTTCAGAGACCTGCTTGGTGTGCAGGATTTGGGATTGAGCTCGAGGGGGAGTGTTGAGATATCGAGCTGCTCCACTCGCGATATGCCAGGGTGACTGTTGTGCATTTATGTCACCGACTTGTTAGCTAGAGATGCGGTTGGTACACCGCCCACGAATAATAGCTGGATGACAGCTATCCTTATCTACACTAGTTCCTGGCTCAGTTAGTATGCCACCTTAGTTAGTTGAGTTTGGTTTGAGACCCACATATAGGGTTCTTCTATTTCTTTGTACTAGAGTTCTTTTGGCTTTCACAACTAAGAAGAGGAAAATTGTTTTCAGCCTCCACCTTCGTGTGTATTCCCCCATTGTGCATGTGAGAAAGCCGCAAATGAGAGTCCTTCCCTCTCTCCCACAATCTTCACACCTCCCCCATCCATGGCCTCCCTCCCTCGACCCCCCCCCCCCCCCCCCCCCGTGCCCCTCCCTCCCCTCCCTCCTGTCCTGGCGGCCGCGGCCGCCAGGGACCCCCCCTCCATCCCCTCCCTCCCTCGACCCACCCCTCCCTCCCCTCCCTCCCCTCCCTGCCGTCCTGGTGGCTGCGGCTGCCAGGACCCCCCCTCCCTCATCCCCTCGCTCCCTCCATCCCCCCCCCTCCATCCCCTCCCTCCCTCGACCCCCCCTCCCTCCCCTCCCTGGTATCCTGGTGGCCGCGATCGCCAGGACCCCCCCTCCCTCATCCCCTCGCTCCCTCCGTCCCCCCCCCTTCATCCCCTCCCTAGCGGCCGCGGCCGCCAGGACTCCCCCCCCTCTCCATCCCCTCCCTCCCTCGACCCCCCCCTCCATCCCCTCCCTGGTGGCCGCGGCCGCCAGGGAACTCCCCCCCTCGCTCCCTCCATCCCCCCCCCTCCATCCCCTCCCTGGTGGCCGCGGCCGCCAGGACTCCCCCCCCCTTTCCATCCCCTCCCTCCCTCGACCCCCCCCCCCTCCATCCCCTCCATCCCCCCCCTCCGTCCCCTCCCTGGCATCCTGGCGGCCGTGGCCGCCAGGGACCCCCCGCCCCCCTCCATCCCCTCCCTCCCTCGCTCCCTCCATCCCCTCCCCCCTCCATCCCCTTGCTCCCTTCATCCCCTCGCTCCCTCCATCCCCTCCCTGGTGGCCGCGGCCACCAGGACTCCCCCCCCCTTCCAGCCCCTCCCTCCCTCGACCCCTCCCCTCCCTCCCTCGACCCCCCTGCCCCTCCCTCCCTCCCCTCGCCCCCCTCCATCCCCTCCCTCCCTCGACCCCCCCCGCCCCTCCCTCCCTCGATCCCACTCCCCGCCCCTCCCTCCCCTCCCTCCCCTCCCTGGCAGCCGCGGTCGCCAGGACCCCTCTGTGAAGATAGTGGGAGAGAGGGAAGGAGTCTCACTTGCGGCTTTCTCACAATCACAAATGGGGGAATACACACAAAGGTGGAGGCTGAAAACAGTTTTCCTCTTCTTAGTTGTGTAAGCCAAAAGAACTCTAGTACAAAGAAATAGAAGAACCCTATATGTGGGTCTCAAACCAAACTTAACTAACTAAGGTGGCATACTAACTGAGCCACAAACTATAGTAGGTAAGGATAGCTGTCATCCAGCTATTATTCGTGGGCGGTGTACCAACCGCATCTCCAGCTAACAAGTCGGTGACATAAGTACACAACGGTCACCCTGGCATATCTCGAGTGGAGCTCGATATCTCAACACTCCCCCTCGAGCTCAATCCCAAATCCTGCACACCAAGCAGGTCTCTGAACTTGCGCAGCTTCTCTGCGCCCAATGCTTTTGTGAATATGTCAGCTACCTCATCCTCTGTGCTGACATAAACTAGATCAATAAGACCTAGTAAAACCTTCTCCTGCACATAGTGATAATGCACCTCAATGTGCTTTGTTCTGGCATGAAAGACTGGGTTCTTTGCCAAGTGTATACTGCTCATGTTGTCACAATAAATGACAACCGGCCCATCTGTAGATTGATGCATATCATAGAGTAGCTTATGCAACCAAGCTACCTCACATGCAGCCATTGCTGCACCCCTGTACTCAGCCTCCTGTACTCAGCCTCTGTGCTCGACAAGGCAACTGTAGGCTGTTTCTTGCTGCTCTTAGTGATTGCAGCACTCCCAAAAGAGAACACATATCCACTGGTAGATCGTCTATCAGAAATGCTACCAGCCCAATTAGCATCAGTGTATCCATGCAACTGTATCTGAACCCCAGCCTCATAAAATAGTCCATACTGCAATGTGGACTTCACATACCTGAGTATGCGTCTAGCCGCATCCAAATGCGGTTTCCTTGGAGCCTGCATAAACTGACTTACCAACCCAACAGCATAGCTCAAATCTGGCCTGGTAATAGTCATGTAAATCAAACTTCCTACTATGCGTCTGTACATAGTAGGGTCTTCTAGAAGCTCACCTGCATCTGTGCTCAGCTTCACATTCTGCTCCAAAGGAACTGAAATAGGCTTACAGCCTGTCATCCCATATTTGGACAGCATGTCCAATCCATACTGCCTCTGCAAGAGCTGTATCCCACTTGGTGATCTAATCACCTCAATGCCCAAGAAATAACACAGCTCTCCCAAATCCTTCATCTCAAACTTCTGCCTCAATAGCATTTTCACATGAAGGATATCTTCATCACTATCACCTGTGATGATCAAATCATCAACATAAATGACCAGCAGCATAATCCCTTTCTCTGTTTTTCTCACATAGAGTGAGAAATCTGCCTTGGAAATCTGAAAGCCAATAGTGACAAGATACTGTCCTATCTTGTCAGACCATGCTCTAGGTGCTTGCTTCAAGCCATACAAGGCTTTCTTCAACCTGCAAACAAACTCAGGATGAGTAGCATGAACATAACCTGCTGGCTGCTCCATAAAGACCTCTTCTTGCAAATCACCATGCAAGAAGGCATTCTTTACATCCATCTGATGTAAAGACCATCCCTTTGATGCAGCCATAGCAATCGCTGCTCTTACGGTTGCCATCCTTGCAACCGGGCTGAAAGTTTCTTCATAATCAATGCCATATGTTTGTGCATACCCCTTGACAACTAATCTTGCCTTGTATCTATTCACAGAACCATCTGCATTGTGCTTGATCTTATAAACCCACTTACAACCAATTGCATTCTTGCCTTTAGGCAAAGGCACCAATTCCCATGTAGCATTAGCATCCAAGGCATCCATTTCTTCATCCATGGCTTTCTCCCATTTTTCATTTCCCATGGCTTGCTCAAAAGAAGTGGGTTCTGGTTCCTATATCACTTTGACCATATAGGCATAGTGAATGGCTGTAAATCCATCATATTTCAGCCTATCCACAGGATACCTAACCCTGGTAGACCTGTGCAAAATAGGCTCACTTCTAGGTGCTCTCAAAACATCCCTGGTCTTCCTTACTCCAGGTGTAACAACAGAAGGAATACCCAACTCATCATCAATGCTCTGTTCTGAGCCACTGTATTCACCATCCACATAAGAGTGACCTGCATTCACATCAAACATGGGCTGATCTACCTTCTCTTTTCCTTTTCGTGATACCTGCGTACCACTATCTGCATTGCTTTGAGGAGATTCTCCTGATCTCAATCTACCTGTCCATGGTGAAGTATGTGAACCACTGCTAGAGGACACTGCAGGTCCACTGATATTTTGTGATTGCTGCTGTGAATTCTGTGCAGCAATACCATTTTGTGCATCTACATCAATCATCACATTTACTGGTTTATACTAGCTGCTCATCTCATCAAAAACAACATCTCTGCTCACTGTGAACTTACGTGTAGAAGGGTTACAGCATCTATACCCTTTTTGCTGCAGAGAATAACCAATAAAGACGCACTTCTCAGCTTTTGGATCCAACTTGGACCTCAACTCATCTGGCACATGGACATAGGCAATGCAACCAAAAATCTTCAAATGAGAAATATCTGGTTTCCTACCAGTATATATCTCCTCTGGCGTCATGCCATGTATTGTTGCAGTGGGAGTCCTGTTCATTATATAGACTGCTGTAGCAACTGCTTCAGCCCAATAATAATCTGGTAGATCTTTTTCATTTAGCATAGCCCGAGATACCTCTCCAATATGCCTGTTTTTTCTTTCTGCAATTCCATTTTGCTGTGGGGTATGACTGCATGAATATTGCTGCTTTATACCATGCTCCTGCAAGAACCTTGCAAACTCATTTGAGAGGTACTCTCCCCCTCCATCTGACCTTAGGCATTTTATTTGCAGGCCTGTTTCTTTTTCAACCATAGCTTTGAAAGCTTTGAAGTGCCCAAACACTTCACTTTTCTTTTTCATAAAATACTCCCACAGTTTTCTACTGAAGTCATCAATAAATGTGACAAAATAGTGATAGCCTCCAATAGATGCAGCTTTTGTAGTCAACACATCAGAGTGGATTAATTCCAATGGCTTTTTACTCTCTTGAACATGCCTAGGAAAAGTTTCCTTGCTTGTTTCCCAAATTGACAGGCTTCACAAACCTTGTGCATTTCTGCAACCTTGAATTTAGGCAATCCTGCAACAATATTTTGGGCTTGCATTGATTTTAGTCGCTGTATATTAACATGACCAATGCGTTTGTGCCAGATATCAATATCTGCAACTACACCGGTCCCATGTGTAAACATTGCTGCACTCAATTCAGGCATGTCTGCATCCAACGTAAACATCCTGCCCTTCTTCTTTCCTTTTGCTATCAAGCGACCATTATTTTTCATATCCTCAACAAAGCATCCATGAGGATTAAATCTAACCTGCAAGCCCTGCTCAACCATTTGACCAACAGAAACCAGGTTCTTGGTGATGTTCGGGACATGAAATACATCAGACAAGTATTTCTTTTTCCCATCTTGCATAGACAAAGGAATTTTGCCAATCTGCACAATAGGATGTGCAGTATCATCACCAGTCTCCACAAATCTTGGTTTTTCCATTTTTCTTGCATCCTGCATCCATTCAGCGTGACCTGTCATGTGGTTTGACGCACCCGAGTCAACATACCACACATCATTGCTTTCTTCTGCACTTGTTACAGAATTTGTCATATGCTGCACCATAAACAAATGCTCATTTCTGTCATCGCCCTGTCTACTAGAGGATGCATAATTGCCTTGCTGCAATTTTCCACTCATAATGTCATTCTGCTTTTTGTAGCTGTCTTTAGCCATATGACCCATTTTGCCACAATAGTAGCATTCAACATTGTTGTTTACATTTTGGCTTCTCTGCCATCCACCACGGCCTCTTTGGCTCCCCCTGCCTCTAGAGTTACCACGTCCTCCTGCATAGGACTGGTTTTCTTGCGTTTGCTGCATATTCTGATTTCTACCACGGCCTGCAGATCAGCCTCCTCTACCTCTGCCTCTACCTCTGCCAGCATTTGAGTAGAAGATAGTTTCTTTTGAAGTTCCTGCTGAAGAAGATGCACCCCCATTTCTCTGCTCTTCAGAAATTAGAAGAGTAATCAACTCCTCAAAATCAGGAAAGTTTTCACGGACGGCAATGGATGTCCGGAACTGTGCATAATCCTTTCCTAGACCATTCAAGGTCACAGAAACCAAATCATCATCATCCACTGGCGACCCAATGGAAGCAAGTGCATCTGCAATTTTCTTCACTTTCATGTGGTAGTCATTTATGCTCAAATTTTCTCTCTGCACATTGTGCAACTCCTGTTTGAGTTGCATTTTCCTGGCTTGCGTATTTGTGCTATACATTTTTGCCAAAGTATCCCATGCCTCCTTTGGCATATTTGCATCCTGAATATGCACAATCATGGAGTCCGAAATACTGATAGACAGCTAGTACATAGCTTTCCTGGCTCTCTCATGCCATCCTTTGAATGCCTGCATTTCCTGTTGACTGGGAACATTAGGAAGAATAGGTTCTTCTTCATTTCCTGTAATGAATTCCCAATAGCGTTTTCCGATCAAGAAATTCGTCATTCTAAACTTCCATGCCTGGAAGTTGTTCTTGTCAAGCTTTTCAGTGACAATCTGTGAAAGAGAATCAGATGCCATTACAGAACACTGCAAAATATTCTGTCACTGCAAAAAACACAGCTTTTGCCTCACACGGGCAGATCTGCAAAATCGACGAGAGTGGTATTTCACCACACAGTCACTTCCTAGTGACGATTTTGCATCAACAGGCAATAGGCATGAATTTGCAACTCCCAATATCTCTGCACACAGGGATACGATGCAATTTCTGCGCCACCTTTCCACCGACTAGCCGCGCAGTGGTCGCACAGCAAAAAATAGGGCCTTTTTCTGAGTGCCTGCGAAGAACTTCCGCCTTCAAAACGAGCCCCGAAACGGCCTCAAATCAGAAAAATAAAGTCACACCGCGAAGGGCGTCTCAATCTGAAACAGTGCACTCCTGCACTTCTGGCTGTGCTACCTGCAGAGATTTGCTCCCAAACTCGAAATAGGAAAGCAACACTGGTCCTCTTACCAGGACACCACGAACTTGGCTTGCTTTCTTGAGCTCCTTACCACGAACAAGGCTCTGATACCATGTGAAGATAGTGGGAGAGAGGGAAGGAGTCTCACTTGCGGCTTTCTCACAATCACAAATGGGGGAATACACACAAAGGTGGAGGCTGAAAACAGTTTTCCTCTTCTTAGTTGTGTAAGCCAAAAGAACTCTAGTACAAAGAAATAGAAGAACCCTATATGTGGGTCTCAAACCAAACTCAACTAACTAAGGTGGCATACTAACTGAGCCACAAACTATAGTAGATAAGGATAGCTATCATCCAGCTATTATTCGTGGGCGGTGTACCAACCGCATCTCCAGCTAACAAGTCGGGGACATAAGTACACAACGGTCACCCTGGCATATCTTGAGTGCAGCTCGATATCTCAACACCCTCTCCCCCCCTCCATCCCCTACTTCCCTGCCCCCCCTCCATCCCCTCCCTCCCTCGACCCCCCCTCTCCCTCCCCTCCCTCCCGTATTGGCGGCCGTGGCCGCTAGGAAAAACCCTCCCCTCCATCCCCTCCCTCCCTCGACCCCCCCCTCCATCCCCCCTTCCCTCGACCTTCCCCCCCCCCCCGGCTCCTCCCTCCCTCCTTGGCTCCTCCCTCTCATCCCCCTCCACTTCCCTCTTCCTCCTGGAGGTCGCGGCCTCCAAGGCTTCTCTCCTTCTCTCTAAACTTTCTCTCTCTCTCTCACTACTTCCTCTCTCTTTCTTTCTTTCTCTCTCTTCAAATTAAAAAAAAAAAATCTAGATAAAGAATTAATCAAAAAAATTTACAAGTACCTGGAAAAAGTTTGTAAGTTTGCTCTTTCTTGCTTTCTTGCTCTTCCTTCCTTGCTTTCTTGCTCGTCCTTGCTTTCTTGCTTTCTTGCTTCAATGAATGAAATGAGGGGAGAATGAATGAAGAAGGAAGACTATATATAAGAAAAATAAGGTTTTCCTCCTCCTCTCCTATTGGCTTTCCATCCCTCCCCTCTCTCCTATTGGCTTTTCATTTCTCCCCTCTCCCATTGGCTCCCATTATTCCCCCTCTCCCATTGGACCCCCATCCCTCATCCCAATCTTGCATTGGCCCTCCCCCCATCCATTTCTTCTTCCTCCCCCATTGCCACCACTCCCATCCCACATTTCCAGCACGTCCCATACTCCTCCCGTTTCCCAAAATCCCATATTTCCCCATCTCACCCTCCTCTTTTTCATCCCCTATTAACTCCCCTCACTCATTTCACTCCCTTATTATCCTACTTCCCTATTACCTCCCCCTCTCCCATTCCATTCTTCCCTCCCCACTCTCACTTCCACTTCCCATTACTCACTTGCCATTTGAAAACTATTAATATATTATTATACTATTTTTTATACTTATTATCATACACCCCTATTACTTCCCTCTCCCATTCCACTCCTCCCTCCTCACTCCCACTTCCACTTCCCATTACTCACTTGCTATACACATTTGCAAACTATTAATATATTATTATATGATTTTTTATACTATTTGCAAACTTACATGTGGGCAAAATCACAGGTGTCAAAGCGATCCTATTGTGGTCATACAACAACTGTGCTTTTATTCAAGGGCATATTTATCCTCATCAACAAGCTTATTTTAGCTTTTATTTTGACACGATACTTAAGGTATGAAGTGCATAATTTGTGCACTAGGTGTTTACTTTGTTGTATCAAAATTGTTTGCCCCACACACACACATATACACATACCGAGAATTTTCTAATATTATCGCAAACTTTGTACACGCCTCAACCTAGGTCATATTGACTTGCATACAAAGTGGTGCACCCATCCCATAAGCACTTGTTCGGATAACACACCTCCAAACGTATTTCATGATGATTGTGCATAATACTAGGAACAAAATGGTGTATAATGTGCAATCGACTATGCAAAGCATATCCAATGGACACAAGACTTTGCACGTTCCTCAACGTAGGCAGTATTGACTTGTGTGCAAAGTGGCATCCCCATCCGATAAGTACTTCTTTGAAAAATACACCTAGGATCGTGTTTTTTGACGGTTGTACATGACACCAAGACAAAAACGGCATTTAATACTCAATCTACTATGTAAAACATATCCGATGGGCACAATACTTTGCACGTGCCTCAAAAGCAGTGGTTTGGTGTTCCATGCAAAGTGGAACGCCCATTCAATAAGTACTTGGTATGATAATACACCTAAGAGCATGTTCTTTGACGGATGTGCATAACACTAGGGGGAAAACAGTGTATAATGTGTGATCCCCCATGCAAAGCATAACCAATAAACACAATACTATGCACGCACATCAACCTAGTTGAAATTGACTTTCTTACAAAGTGGCTCCCCCATCTGACAAGTACTTTTTAGAATATCACACCTAGGACCATGTTTTTTATTGGTTGTTGTCCATGACACTAAGGCAAAAACATTGTTTTATGCTTAATCGACAATGCAACGCATATTCGATCGTCACAATACTTTGCACACATCTCAACCTAGGCATTATTGACTTACATGCAAAGTGGCGTGCCCATCCCATAAGTACTTAGTCGAATAACACATCTAGGACCGCATTTTTTGACGGTTGTGCATGACACTAAGGCCAAAATAGTGTTTAATGCTTGTTTGACAATGCAAAGCATATCCGATGGGCACAATACTTTGCATGAGTCTCAAAAATTGTGGTATTACATTGCATGCAAAGTGGTATACCCATCTGATAAGCAGTTGGTCGGATAACACACCTAAAAGCGTGTTTTTTATGGTTGTGCATGACATTGAGGCACAAACAGAGTTTAATACGTGATATACCATGAAAAGTACATCCGATGAGCACAATACTTTGCACCCACCTCAACCTAGGTATTATTGAGTTGCATGAAAAGTGGTGTGTCGGTTAGATAAGTACTTGATCCGATAACACACCTAAGACCGTGTTTTTTTACAAATGTGCTTGACACTAAGGCAAAAACGGTGTTTTATGCTTGATCGAAAATGCAAAGCATATCCGATGGGCACATACTTTGCACATACCTTCAAATAGGTGGAATTGACTTAGATGCAAAGTGGCACACCCATCCCATAAGTGCTTGATCGGATAACATACCTAGCAGCGTGTTTTTTTACGGATGTGCATGACACTAGAGAAAAAATAGTATTTAATGCTCGATCGACCATGCAAAGGATATCCGATGGGCGCAACACTTTTCCTACACCGCAACCTAGGTGGTATTGAAATGTTCTCAAAGAGGCACACCTATGCATCCTCCAACTTGCATTTACTATTTAAGCATTATCCAATTGCCAATCGAGCACTCAAACCTCCAATATCAACCACTTTCTTGTGACCCAAATCTATAAATTTTTATTTTTGTGTATGGCTCCTGCAAACAAATTCTATCCCTTGGGAAAATATCAAACACCGTATGCCAAATCTTTTCCATGACGAATGAAAATAAATGGACAAGAGAGAGCAAAAATATCTTACTTGATCTCCAATAGTGGTGGTGGTGAGCAATGGCAGTTCTCTTCTTTTGAATAGAATTAGCATGGTGTTTTTGAATTTGAGACTAAAAACCTCCAAGCATTATCCAAAGGCAGTGAATTTTCAAGACATATTGATCCAAATCCTTGAATAAGACAATAAGGCCTTATCTATCCTTATCTACAATGATTCATATATATATACACACACACACACACAAGATAAGAAGGTGCTTATAAAGGCAATAACCCTTTCTCAACCATGTGCAAGTTGCAGGCTCAATATTTACCTTTTGGAAATCATCTTTGTGGGGCTTTACCATAGCACAACAGATTCTTCTAGAGCTACACAATAGGAAGTGGATAGGGGACTACCACACAAGTTTTCCTAAAATTCTCATGAAAAAAGTAGAAAAATCATCTAGAGGATCACAAAACTGAAATATTCCATCAAATCCAATCCCAAGGATCGGATATGTGTGTAACAACACACTGTCTCTCATGCTTATCTGATCCCTGGAATTGGATTGGCAAGCAAATTCATGCTTGTCAAATCATGGTAGATCCTCCCATGGATCAAGACCGAAAGTTTGTAACTTGCTAAACAATTCCAAAGAGGCCCTAAAGGGGAACAAGCTAGTTTGCTTCCAATCCTTGAGATTGAATTAATGTGCAATCCATTTGGTTTTGCATGCTAAACCAATCCCAGGGACTAGATCAGCATGTGGTGCATGCTAATTTGATTCTCAAGATCGGTTTAGTATGTAAAACCAAATGGATTGCATGCTAATCCGATCCTGGGGATCATATTAGCATGACAAAGCATGTTAATCCAATCTTGGGGATCAAATTAGCATGTAGCCTTCCACAAGGTCGCATGCTAGAATTCGATCCCTAGGATTGGATTAGCGATCATGTAGATGCTAATCTGATCCTAGGGGTTGGATCAGCCACACATATGGTTGCATGCTTCATGCAGATTTGATCCCTAGGATCAGATCTAGATGAGTGCATTAATTTATTTCCAAAAAATATTTTTTTAATTACAACTTTTTAATATCATGAATTACAATGAAAATGTTAAAGAATCCAAAAATAATATAATCATTCCACTCACTTTTGGGGGTTTGTTGGCATTTTGGATGCTGGGGCTAGGAATATGTAGGCTGTCAAAGCTGGGAGGAGGGAGGTTACGTTTTGGGAAATAGTGAAAAATGAGAGATTAGGGTTTAGGATGTTGATTTTATAGTGTAAGATAGCATGACACAATGGATTCCTTGTAATCCACCCTATTAGCTTGTGAGTGACAATACCAATGGCCTGCTAGAGGGAGACACTCTTCTTGAAGCCTAACTGGCTTGTAACAATGGCCTGTAACAACAATAAGTTTTTTAAAGACATCTTTCATTTCACTTGGTGCTCAGATTCTTTGGAGCACTTCCATTTTCATCCCAGGCTTTTGCAATCATCATAGATCAACAACCTCACGCCTTCCATTCGGGGCTCTCCTTCTCCTATGCTCTTTTTAACCTAGCATGCTAATCAATTTCAAGAGGCATGACCCTTTTCTGCTTGTTTTTGAAAAAAGGTCTCCTCTACTTCTCTAGTGGTGTCTCTTGAGATAGAGATTCTTTATCCAATTTGCCACTATTGTCCTCCTAAATCATCACCATTTCAACTCCCGACTTCGAGGTATAGCTTAGTAGGTTTGCAAAGTAGGATAATTATTGAACTTTTACTATTTCATTTGCAATAAATGCTCCAAATGTCTCGTCTAGGAAATGACCTAGCTCTAGCTCTTGATTGTCGCTATGCTTTTTGGGTATATTTTCCTTACCATTGATTGCTACGTTAGCAATTGCAGAATGTTCTTCAAGGAGATCCACTCTTCAGATATACACAGATTGAATACATGCAATGATAAAGCACGTAGTTGTAGAATCAACCAAGATGAAACCAAAACACTTCTATACATATAATCAATCGACACAATCAAAGACCTTGCCTCACCTCTACCAAGTTTGTTGGTAGATACAATAGCATGTAGACGCGACTAAGGACTCAACTTAGTTTAGGACAATCAACCAGTAGCTCATGCTAAACAGCCTTGTTGCAATATTGCAATGAGACTCTCTTGATCTATGGAACCTAATGACGTCAAGGAGCAGTTGCTCAATGAACAAGACAAGACTATCTAAGGGTGCATGGCACACCGGCTCATGGCCGTGACAAAGAGACCAATTGAATTGGCATAATCACATATATGTATTGGTAGAAATCACCTCAGTTTGATACCCCTAGAACTTCCATGAAGTCTCCACACCAAACATCCACTTACACCTATGCGACATGCATGCACAGCCCAGCCAATTGCTACAAAGCTTCCTTGCATGGTCCAATGAAATCTCTATGTCCAGCCAAAGGTTTTGTATGAACCAATGAGTCTCTATGATGAGACAACTAAGCAAACCATGAATCACACCAACTAGTAGGCAAACCATGAACCTATGAGGATCACCATCCACATGCTACTCCTAGATGATGCGTCATTACTCAAGCTTTCATCAAGCTCTCATATGCTAGACATTACAAGTTGTCGTATACATATCTTCAAATTCTAACCTATCAAAGCTTATGATTCAAATTCGGTAGACTTTCAATCGAACCTTTTGTTCACATTAAGAGACTCCAACCATGGATTTTTAGCTCACAGGTCCTACTCCAAAACCAATCACCATGCTCTAACCTCTAATACTTTGCACTCAATGCCTTCTATCCCAAGATAATCTGGAAATCGGCTGGAAAATTGCACCATCCAGTGCCGATTTCGTAGTCCCATCAACTAATGTCGATTGTATGCGACCCCAAAAAAAAGTTGTGGCTGGCTACACCCCATCAAGATTTGACCCACTAGGGCAATAGCTATCTCAATAATGGTGATCTTTCCAATTGGTGCAAAGTTTCTTCATAATTTTGTACCATACTTTTGTGCATAGTCTTAGGAAATAAGACAAAACTCCATGCTTGGTATGGAGTTAGAGTGAAATTGCAGTGAGATGCACAAGTGCATAAAATATAAGGAGTGATTATGAAGTGAGCCAAATTAGTAATAGAGTGGTAAAATAGAAAAGTGAAAGAGCTTTTAGAAGAATGAGACATACACAAATGAAAGGAATAATGTTGATGATACACGAAGGAGACACGAAGCAAGCATGAGTAAGCCCCAAGATAGAAAGAAGGTATAGTGCATGGTTGAAGTTAAAAAAGGAGAGAATATGTTGAAAAATAAGAAAGAGAGAATGTATCCTTTACTTTGATGAGTCTCGACCCATACTTCATGGAGAAGGGAATTCCTTGAGGCATATAAAAGAAGATGTATGCATTTGTACTCTACTTGTATCATACCAAGTTCATAATCTTAGGCTAGGTTGTGACCCTAAGTTTCTAGGATTCTACTTTTTATTTATGTAAGGAAGACCTATTTAGAAGAGATTCCATTTCATTACCTAGTCTATATTTTTCTTTAGTGAAGTTCATTTTGTAGTACCTTAAATATCCTATTAACAAGAAAGAATATCTTTAATTTCCCTTTGAGCACTTTAGTGTAGACCTTGTTTTGTGAAAAGCCTTTGATTAAAGTTCTACAAAACCAAGGTCTAGAAGACTTAATTGATTTATATATCCAATTGAGTTATATATCATGAAGTTATTTGAGAAGGATCAAAAGCAGTAGCTAAAGATCTATTGAAGAAAATTTTAAAAGATCTCATTTTATTAAAAAAATCAAAAAAGAAAACTTTGAAAGAGACGTTTAGTAAAACTTTGAAAAATACAAGTGATGGCTCACGAGATCAATTCAAAAGGTAAAACAATTGTACAACTACAAAGAGACAAAGCATTAAGTCTCCCTCGACAATAACTCAAAGCATGAACAATGTCTTCATAACCATATGGATAGATTATCTTATTGAGAATGGTGTAAATATCTTGATCATGTAGAAAGAACCACATAGGGCTCATGGAACAAACCTTAACACTAAAAATAAAAGGTAAAGATGTAATATCTATCCCTTTTTTCATTTCAATGGTGTATAGATAGCGATCTTTTACGACTCTTCCCTCTCACACTGTCCATCTGAATCTTCAAGAGGGTATCACAGTCGCAAATGCTCCTACACTTCATGTGAGTTTAAGACCTCCTCTTGAGGCATTGTGTTCCCTCTCCATTATTGACTGTATAATGGGGAATTTTCCCCTTCCTCTATTCAGCTCCTAAAATGGAGCTATAGTGACAAAATTCTGATTCTATGAGTGACGACATGTTTTTGGAATAGGAAGAGAACTTTGTGGAAAGACATAGCGTGAGCCTTTACTTAAGATTTTTAAGGGCTTACAAGAAGAAAAGGAGTTGAGGAGAAATCTTTCAAGAAGAAGTATAAGGATAAATTTTGTAGCAATTGAGGGAGCAATTGTCAACTTACATTGGATCTTCTCAAGCTCATCATAGCTTAGTGATGTATCAGCTAGCATGATCTCTAAGCAACTCAGGCTCCTCCCGTGAGGCATGTGGCATTATGCAGCTAGCTTTGAGGCACTACCCGTGTAGCCCAATAGTCAAGGAACACCATCCCTCCTTGGTTTTATCTCTAGCTTGTGCCATGCTCCTCAACATCGAGCTCCACCCTGGTAATCAGCTACTTGGGTCCTTCATTTTCTTGGAGGTCACATCACCTCAACCACCCTTTGAGTACCTCCTAGGCCCTTTCATTATGTCTTGTCAGGATAAGCCTTAACCTTCAGCCACCACCAACTACACATGCAAGCCACATGAAGCTCTACGAACCTATGTTCATTCATTTCCTCACTTAGTAGACTCTCATGATTCATCAGGCCACCATTCTATCCCATCACTCTTGCCTCATCACCATAGCCTCATTTTAGCAACAATCATTATCCTTTCATGCTTCTATAAAGACATGTCTCAAGATAACGTAGCTACTAGCTGACATGGGTTATCTACCAGGTCAAAATAGACGTGCCATGTAACACACTAGCCCTATCAACATGGAATCGTATTAGTTGCCACATCATATTGTGCCTTCACGTTGAGAATTTAAACGGCTGGAAAATTTGTGACAAGTTCTACTTGGAAATGTGAAGGAATGCTTACTATTATTATGAATGCAAAGCCTGATTTTGAAGCACATACCGTCATTCTCTATGGAAAATAATAGTGAGCTGCACGAGTGTGTGTGTGTGTGTGTGTGTCTGAGAGAGAGAGAGAGAGAGAGTTTTAAATCCCCCGCTTTACTATCAGGTTAGCTAGATGCTTGTACAAACGTCAATCTTGCCATTCATCACGGATCTTAGAACCACGTTGGTTACATAATAGTGCAATTGCGTATACTCTTATAATGAATTCATAGGCAGTCTCTTATTCCTTGCGCTGGGACTTCGATGACGATGATGGCTGTAAACATTTATTTGTCGCTACGTACTCCAGATGTTTACTGTATCCTGAAAACATGAGGAAGGTAACGATCTCAATACGGTAATGAAACATCAGATACAGCAAGACGGGGTTTGAAATTTAAATGTAATATTATGAGGTCTGTGGCGGAGAGCAGCACAAATTCGTACAAAAAGCGCTATTGAGGCATACATTGACAAAGCTCTAGAACACACCACTGTCGATATAGGACAGGCGGAAGGTCACTAGATGCTAACCATTACTCAAGGGATCAGTTTGACTCACTTAGAGCAGTCGATATCGACACTGATCGGATAGCCGAGGTTCACGTTACATTGGGTGGGAAGGCTAGAGACAGCAGTGGCGCTGGGATTGAAGGTTTGCATGTCGGCTTTCAAGCACTTGCAAACGGCCTGCCGCTCTGCGGTGGTGCTTGCGAGAGTGTAGAGGTTTTGAACACCGGAGCAGCAGCTGGAAGGAGGAGAAGAAATGGTGCCCTCGAAGTAGAACGAGCAGGGGGCAAGATTAGTGGTGACATCTGAGCAGGAAATGTCTGCAGAGACGTGCATATAATTGGAAGAAGGCAGGAGGAGGGTGAAGGCCAAGGCTAGCTTGAGGAGGCAAGAGATCTCCATGGACGAACGATGATATTATGGTGCGCACAATGTATATATGGGATATATTTATATGCAAGGTTTAGAGGAGCCACATCAAAGCGTTGCTTACATGCCAACTTTAACAATGAAACCAACATAATCTTACCAAACCCGGACTCCACGTTCTTGTTGCCCTCATCCCAACCACGTTGGAGCACCTACTCTCACCCTCCTTGTATTACTTCTTTGTTATATTTCTTATAGAGAGCAAAACATAAAGGGAGAACAATTATGTTCATCCCAGGCTAAGGGCTCAGAATTGTACATGGGCACAAACAAGGTTTATTATTACAAAGCACTTGGTAGAAAGCTCATTCAAACTTTAATGGTGAACGCAATAACCTCTCACTAAACCTTCCCTAGAGAGAACTTGCATACATCACCTTTGTACAATGCTTATTCAACTTTAATGGTGACCGAACAACCTCTAACTAAGGCCTCCTTACACATTTCATGTGAAACATGTATATACATGACGTATTCTCATAATGAGTTATAGGAAGATGGCGCCAAGCTATGGGATCTATGGTTATTTTCATTGCAAGCTACATTTTAATGAAATTATGAGAAATTTTTAGAAAAGTCTATGTGATCTTCAAAGTCCCTTACCTTACAAATCTCATTACTGTTTCAAGAGGTAAATTAATGAATTAAATAAAAAGAAGAACATGAACATCGAAACTTGGGCAAGGGGATGTATGCATTTGTTCTAGCACCTACTCAATATTTAGCTTCTTTACCCTATTGCATCTCACAATATTAAAATATATGTTGAAGGGAGAGTACAACCAACCAACCCCTTATATAATGTAATGTACTTATGTGGTGAGATCTTAGGGTCATCCAAATGCTCCATCAAGTTCAACCCCCCTTAAAATCCTTGAGGTTAGAGTTACACTTCAGCCCAAATGACTATGCTACCTCTATTGTCAAGTAAATGAATCCCAAAAGGTCCAAATTTTATGGCACATTTAAGATTGAAACTTTAGAGCTTGTATGCCAAGTGAACACAGTGTGGATGTTCTTTTAGCTCTATTTGCCTACCAAATGGATAGTTAGGCAGCTTTTCCTCAACATTATGTGTATTATATCAGTATTTTGCTCTAGTTGAATATCATCCAAAAGTGAAAGTGCTTGTATTAATAGAGCAATGTACCCTCAGTGTACTCATCCAAGAAAGATGGGCATGCATTAGGCATCTTTTAAATTTAAACAATAGAAAATATGATGGGATTGTATCACTTGACTTCTTTCTGGTACAATTTGTAGTTGATTAATTGCAATTTTATCAACTTTTGCAAGAACATGGCTTAGCAATGGATGGGGATGGTGTCATAGTCCTAGTTTGCTTAGTCAAGATAAGGTCTTGTTTTGCATCTTTTGATCTCTCCTCCTCTCTTTTTTGTGTCCCCTTTACTTTCTCCTACTATAAACCTTCAAACAAATGGAGCCACATTAGTGAGCTCAAAAATCATATGACTTAAAAAAAACAACTTTTTTGCTTTAACAATTGCATTTCTGCACATTTGCACTATCAGGATCCTTTTGTTTCTTCATCATTTTCTTGTTTAACTATTGGAGATCCAAAGATTCCTCCAAGGATCTAGGCTCTTCTTGCATCGTAGTGGTCTAGGGTCAACGTTTGCTTGGGTGTAACCAATTGCGAAACTATTTTCGGGGCCATTTTGGGGCCGCGATACAATGCGCTTCTGGTGAATATTTGAATTTTACGTGGACCCGAGCTCTCGCCGGAAATTTTTCCGACGTCATGAACATGCACTAGCGTAATAATGAGATGAAATCTTATCATGGTCAATAGCGCAGAGCTCAACACATGGCACTATATGCATTTACACATGAGCACAGAGACTGTTGCTCTGGTTTGAGTGGAGTGACGACGCAGTTGTAGATAGTTACCTAAAAGTGATGATGCAAGATTGAGCAAGGTGGGTGTCATTGATGCACCTGTTCAGTATATTTTTAGTTCGGATGAAGAGTAGAATTACGGTGATGGCTATGGATGGTCTCGCAGAATAAGGATAGGAGATTTTTGAAATACGGGTTGCTTTTAGACAGGCAAGATCGAAGATGTCTGAAATGCGGGGATGCTTTTGGACAGGCAGGAGAAACAACAAAGGACATTTAGACAGGCATTTTGACTATTGGCAGTGGATGTTTTTTTTGAGTGTTTTCGGAATGAGATGCTTTGTAAGACATGTGTACTGAGTAAAGGGTGAGAATTAACTTACTGCACCTGGTTCTCTACCGAAGCGCAATGCAATCGTTGGAGGACAATTCTTATAGGGAATTTGACATTGCACATGACAAACGCTAGCACAATCTGAATGAGCTAATACAAGTGTGTGCTCTGAGTGGAACATCTTTCCATTTGTGTGTTCCCACTATGCCAGACTGGATATGGCTGATTGTGATCAACGATGTAGTTATTCTGTTGATGCCTTTGTTCTCTTCGATGGAGTATCAGATATATTCCTTACAAAAATTGACCATAATATCTTTGAATTTGATTGGAAGGATGGTGAAAATATTATGTAAGATTGCCTTTCCATTATATCTTGGAATATGCCCTATAATGAAGGATTGTAGAATGCTTGTTAGAGTCCTCTTGGTGTCTCTCCAAACTAGAATGCTCGTCACTGCACCTCTCACTGCACCCTCACCTCACTATGTATGATAAGAGATTGCATCAAATGCTTGGACATGACCTAGATCCCCCTCCATCTATTGATATATCATCTCTTGATGATGATTTATTGATAGATAATCTATTTATAGATCATCTGTTTGTTGAACATTGATCCTAAGAATCTAACTACATGAGGTCCCTCCTAGCCTTACATCCACTACTAGCACTTTAGGTCAATGTGACAACTAGATCCATGTCTCATAGACATCTTTAACTATGCCTAAAAGCCACACATGTAATGAAAGACACAACATAAAAGCCTAGAAAAGTTAAATGTAAATGGGCAGGGGGGAGAGAGAGAGAGAGAGAGAGAGAGAGAGAGAGAGGGGGGGGGGGATAGGGGAGATAAAAAAGAGGGAGAGGGACCTCCTGAGTCCACCGGAACTGACAGATCTGCAAATGGTTGCTCCAAACTTGAGTTCCAACACCCGGGCAAAAAAACGCAAAAACTGACACAGTGAGTCAGAAATCCAATGAAATGATCCCAGATTCAAGAATGAAGATGTTTCCAAGCTCCTGAAGTGAAGTGGACACCAAAAGCAAGTAATAGTTGCCTCTACAAGTCAATACGGAGTCTCTATCATCGAACGGAATAGGGAAAAGCTCAAAAAACGATTTTTTCTTTGAAAACACTTAACAGGCTCTCAAAACCACTTCGCAAAACCAAAGTGACTTTTCCAAAGGTTCCTCCAAGGTCTCTGCACACTCGAATGCAAGTAAAGTCACCCACAAAGCTTCCCACAGAGCTTCTCCTTCCTCCCACATAGCTGCTGAGCTTCCAGGTATTCACACACGCTCAGCTAGATCACCCGGGCTCTGATACTAGTTGAGAGTGCTCTCAACGGAAGCAAGAACGGAACAGGGAGAGAGAAACAGAGAGCCACACAAGTTTTGGTGGGGTGCAGAACCACCCTAATCTTCTTTTTTATTCATTTATATATGTGTTTGAGTATTGTACATAACCGGGGTAAAGGCACAATGACCTTTAACCCCCACACATAGGCCTAGGAATCTACGAACTTCATGCATAGTTTTTAGCTCTGGCCATTCCTAGATGGCTTGGATCTTTGCCAGATCCATTCGTATCCCATCTTTGGATATTATATGCCCCAAATAGTGGATCTCTTTCAGAAAGAATTCAATTTTCTTGTTTTTTGCATGGAGCTGGTGATTTCGCAGCTTTTGGAAAATGGTCACAAGATGTTCCTTATGCTCTTCTTTGTATTTAGAGAAGAGAATAATGTCATCGAAGAAAGTGCCTGTGAACTGCCTATAAGGGTGGAAGATACGATTCAGCATTCTATTGAAGGTAGCCAAGGCAACGTTAGCCCCAAAGGCATCACCAAATACTCATAGAGCCCAAAAGTAGTGCGAAACGTTGGAATTTACATTGGATTATTCTAGAGGGTTTCAACAGGAGGGTTGCTAAGGCAACTTCATTGACAAGTTAGCATTGGACTGAGATGTGTCAGTGAGAGGGGGTGTTGGAAAGATCACCTCCCCATCTGTAAGCCTCCAAATGATGAGAGCGTGGGGGAGGGAGACCTAGGGAATCTGCCCATAGAAAAGAGAGGAGAAGTGGTTACCACATGGACAGCAACAAGGTTGCCATGTGGGCAGCACATCCACCCGGAGCTTTAGAGGTTGCATCAAAGGAGCTGATGTGTAGGAGAGATGGTGGAGCATATTGCCTTGGATCTAGCTTGGCAAGAGGTGACTAAAGAGCTGCACACGAGTGGAGCTAGAAAGAGAGCGCTGGTAGGGTCAGTGAAGGAGCCCTTTTTATAAGGGCTGGTTGGGCTAAAGCAACCAATCGGTTTGGCCAACCAGCCTGGTCGGCCCGCAGTCCTAGGCCCACAGTCCAAGGGGTTGGCCTGCATATGGGCTGGGCCCCTACGTGGAATTGAGGGCACATGGCCCTAGTTTTGAAGGCCCCAGGGGGGCGGTTCAGCCCCCTGATGGGTCAGTTCATTTGGGGCAGGATTGCCACTATAAAAGGAGGGACTATTGGCTCATATTTTGCACCCAGCAGATCAGCAAACAGAGGAGCAGCAAGAGCCTCATCTTAGGTCCTACATCTAGGAGGCAAAGGAGGGCCAAGTGTTGTTGCAGACTGAGCTCATTTGGCGCTGAACCCTTGGAACCCTAGGCTGTCTACTAGGGCAACAAGGTGCTGAGATCTTTGGACAGAGAGTCTACATATGCTCAAGGTGGAGCACATAGGCTCAGAGATCTAGAGGTACCAGCAAATAGTAGGGGAACCTTTGGTAAGATCAGAGGACTACATCCTGGTGGGACTTTGGAGCTATCTTATGTATAGTGTCCATAGCTTTGGATGGAAATATATTCTTTTGGTGGATTCTATATCTAGCTTGGTTCACTGTCTTTTGGTGGATTCTCTATCTAGCTTGGTTCACTGTCTATTTGCTACTCTGCACAACACATCTATGTGCAGCACATTAAGTAAAGGAGTTTGTGATTCCACCAACACCACAAACTGTGTGAGCTCCTAGGCTATTCTGTCAGTCTTCCGCTGTGCATACCCTCTGTTAGTCGATTTCTAACAGTTTGACTATATCATAGATTATGAAAGATGACCTCTTGCTGGTCACCCTTGTCTGCTGTGCTTGCGCTGATCTCTCTACCTTGCTGCTTGTGTTTGTCTGCTGCTTGGTGCACTGTTGTTGGTCATTGCATTGCTGGTAACTTCTCTCTCTCCCTTTCTCATTGCTGCTTGTTCTTGTCTACTGGTACTTGTTGCTCTCTGCACTACTGCTTGCATCTTGGTCATTGTGTTGCTTCCTGCTTACCTGCTGGTGTCAAGGCAGTCCAAACAAATGCCTAATGCAACATTGTTGGGCTACTTAAGGCAGCTTACACAGCCAAATGACAAGTCCCTCCCCTTGATCAAAATTACTCATACCTACACATACCTCTACGTCAACCCTTTCCCTCCACCCCTAGCCTCTCCTTCAAGGCCCCCTCCCATCACATTGCCTCTCTTCATAAATAAAGATCCCTTCTCAGCCCTCTACCAAAAAGCAATACCCTCCAGAGGGTGAAATATGCACCCAAATGAAGGGGCCTTGTTGATAGCCACTCCTGCTAGCACAAGAAGATAGTTCTTGTCAAAAATGAAATCTAACATTGGGCTTTCTGTATCCATTCAAGGTCAGGGTTCTTTATCCTCCTTCAGGACTTGATTTGCCTTAATAGTCCTACTGTCCTTCTACCAATACTCTTGTGTGGTGTGATCTGCCTTCTTCATGTATTGTCACTGAATTCATTGTATGGCCTGGCTGAGTATACTTATGGCACCATGTCCACTTTGGTAGAGAGCTTTGCCTAGCCCATCTACCGACCTTGGGGACTTCTTGCTCACCTTCACGCTAGCCTATCAACAGCCCCTTATGCCCATCTCTGGCTGAGTATACTTATGGCACCATGTCCACTTTGATAGAGAGCTTTGCCTACCCATCTACCAACCTTGGGGACTTCTTGTTCACCTTCACGCCAGCCTATCAACAGCCCCTTATGCCCATCTCTACTGGGCCACAAAGGCTCCTAACCTTCATACTCAATGCCATAACTTTAGTTTTTGTCAACCACATCTCGCTTTTCAACCTTTGATCCATTATATTTTGTTTTTTTGCAATTCTTAATAACTCTGAATGGTGGGCTAGATAATCTAGCCTCCTACAACCTCCAGTGATGTTTGATCCTCAGATGCTTGATGGTTGAATTTCTCAATAGAACAGCATGCGAAAGTCCCATTATTTAGGAATAGTGACACATGTAGGGCATTGCAAATTATTGAAGGATATTCCCTTTAAACTTACTTTCTTAACTCCTTATGATGGAAAGTGCCATTGATTTTAATATGCTCTACCCCCCTCAAAATTCCTACCTTCTGTTGCAAAAGTTTGACATTAAGTGTAGAATACCATACATAAAATACAAGTTAATGATCCTAAGAAAGAACAAAGTTACATATTACCTAATGGCTTTTGTGTTGTCGTAGAAGTTGTCATATTGCTAGTATCTATGATAAAATAATACAATAAAAGTTGAGCAAGAGTAATCAAGAGGCAAATCAAAAGATCATGAAAACTGTAAGCTTAGTAAGTGAACATCACCTGCAGCATGAGACGGATTCAAAAACCAATTAGATCCTTGTAATTCTTATCCACAATTGTTGCTTTGCTTGGATGACCAACGCTCCTAACTTGATGACTAGAATTCATGTCATTGGCCTTCATAACATGCAACTTTGATTTCGTATGCTCTATCTTTGGAACAATATCCACTTTATTTTCAACAAGCACCTTATGTAGGTCTTAGACAAAGCAGTGTAAGCTCTCATAGTTTTAGCAACTAGATGAAGTGACTCATTGTTCTCACTTTCGAAGGTAGTGGCATGTAGCATCACTTCATATATTTGATTTTTGCTCTTAACCACCACGTCATCTAATGAAGACTTAGCATCATGACTCCCTTGTCCATGGCTCATGTGCATCATGTGAGGCAATGTGTTGATGTGTCAGTGTGTCATTGTATAAAATGTCATGACCCTCTTGTCCATAGATCACACTCCTCACAGAATCTAAAAACAATGCTTTACCATCTTTTATCTTTGGACATGAGTTCAAACCTATCACAGTGAGCATTATCTCTTAACTTTTCCTTAGCCATATAAATTTATTTAAGCCATAGATGGTGTGGTAAGATGATTCAAAAGACGATTCTTGAAAACATTCTCAATGACACTCAAAGTCATCCACCATTGCAGTGACAAGTAGCAGTTGAGCAGTAGACTATCCAGTTGGCCAAAAGGAGTCCTTTAAAAGGTCCCTGTAGGCCCGTAGGGAGCATGGGAGCATAAATAATTTAATTTAGCCCTCTATAGGCTGCCAAAATAGGTGCTTAGGAGTGCACACAAGGGTACTAGAGGGAGCAGTGAAGGGAAATAGCAAGCTGTAGAGAATCCATCCATTAAACCACCCTTAGATGTGCTTCTAGGCACAAGAAAATAGGGCACTCTAGTCCTATAAAATGCCCCCATTGGGGGGCATAATCTAGTCCTCTGCAAGCTACCAAAATAGGTCTTAGGAGGGCACACAAGGGCACTAGAGAGAGTAGTGAAGGGCATGTGTAAGGTGTAGAGAATCCATCCACTGGACCAGCCCTTAGGTGCAGAGAATCCATCCATTGGACCATCCATCTGTAACCGTGATGCCTCCCTCGAACCTCAATGCTCATGAAATGCCCGAGAGGGGAAGTGATCCATCCATTGGACCAGCCCTTAGGTGCAGAGAATCCATCCATTGGACTAGCCCTTAGATGCAGAGAATCCATCCATTGGACCATCCATACAGACTAGCCCTTAGATGCAGAGAATCAATCTGTAAGGTGCAGAGAATCCATCCATTGGACCTATCCTCCTCATATGGAAGCTCATAGATGGGGAGATGACATCTAATCCCAACATCATTGCATGCTACATATGAAGAAGTAAATCATAGGCTTCCTTCAAAATTACGCATATAGCCTTATGCTAACGCGAAGCCCTTGTTGAGATATCGAGCTCCACTCGCGATATGCCAGGGTGACTGTTGTGCATTTATGTCACCGACTTGTTAGCTGGAGATGCGGTTGGTACACCGCCCACGAATAATAGCTAGATGACAGCTATCCTTATCTACACTAGTTCGTGGCTCAGCTAGTATGCCACCTAGTTAGTTTAGTTTGGTTTTGAGACCCACATATAGGGTTCTTCTATTTCTTTGTACTGGAGTTCTTTTGGTTTTCACAACTAAGAAGAGGAAAACTATTTTCAGCCTCCACCTTTGTGTGTATTCCCCCATTTGTGCATGTGAGAAAGCCGCAAGTGAGACTCCTTCCCTCTCTCCCACTATCTTCACATGGTATCAGAGCCTTGTTCGTGGTAAGGAGCTCAAGAAAGCAAGCCAAGTTCGTGGTCTCCTGGTAAGAGGACCAGTGTTGCTTTCCTATTTCGAGTTTGGGAGCAAATCTCTGCAGGTAGCACAGCTAGAAGTGCAAGAGTGCACTGTCTCAGATTGAGACGCCCTTCGTGGTGTGGCAAGAGCACAGTATATGCTGCGGGTGTAGGTGAAGCCCTCAGTGACGTTATTTTTTTGATTCGAGGTCATTTCGGGGCCCGTTTTGGAGAAGGAAGTTCTTCGCAGGCACTCAGAAAAAGGCCCTGTTTTTTGCTGTGCGACCACTGCGCACGGCTAGTCGGTGGAAAGGTGCCGTAGAAATTGCATCGTATGCCTGTGTGCAGAGATATTGGGAGTTGCAGATTCATGCCTATTGCCTGTTGATGCAAAATCATCACTAGAAAGTGACTGTGTGGTGAAATACCACTTTCGTCAGTTTTGCAGATTTGCCCGTGTGAGGCAAAAGCTGTGTTTTTTTGCAGTGACAAAATATTTTGCAGTGTTCTGTAATGGCATCTGATTCTCTTTCACAGATTTTCACTGAAAAGCTTGACAAGAACAACTTCCAGGCATGGAAGTTTAGAATGACGAATTTCTTGATGGGAAAAGGCTATTGGGAATTCATTACAGGAAATGAAGAACAACCTGTTCTTCCTAATGTTTCCAGTCAACAGGAAATGCAGGCATTTAAAGGATGGCATGAGAGAGCCAGGAAAGTTATGTACTGGCTGTCTATCAGTATTTCGGACTCCATGATTGTGCATATTCAGGATGCAAATACGCCAAAGGAGGCATGGGATACTTTAGCAAAAATGTACAGCACAAATACGCAAGCCAGGAAAATGCAACTCAAACAGGAGTTGCACAATGTGCAGAGAGAAAATTTGAGCATAAATGACTACCACATGAAAGTGAAGAAAATTGCAGATGCACTTGCTTCCATTGGGTCGCCAGTGGATGATGACGATTTGGTTTCTGTGACCTTGAATGGTCTAGGAAAGGATTATGCACAATTCCGGACATCCATTGCCGTCCGTGAAAAATTTCCAGATTTTGAGGAGTTGATTGCTCTTCTAATTTCTGAAGAGCAAAGAAATGGGGGTGCATCTTCTTCAGCAGGAACTTCAAAAGAAACTGTCTTCTACTCAAATGCTGGCAGAGGTAGAGGTAGAGGTAGAGGAGGCCGATTTGCAGGCCGTGGTAGAAATCAGAATATGCAGCAAACGCAAGAAAACCAGTCCTATGCAGGAGGACGTGGTAACTCTAGAGGCAGGGGGAGCCAAAGAGACCGTGGTGGATGGCAGAGAGGCCAAAATGCAAATAGCAATATTGAATGCTACTATTGTGGCAAAATGGGTCATATGGCTAAGGACTGCTATAAAAAGCAGAATGACATTATGAATGGAAAATTGCAGCAAGGCAAATTATGCATCCTCTAGTAGACAGGGTGATGACAGAAATGAGCATTTGTTTATGGTGCAGCATATGACGAATTCTGTAACAAGTGCAGAAGAAAGCAATGATGTGTGGTATGTTGACTCGGGTGCATCAAACCACATGACAGGTCACACTGAATGGATGCAGGATGCAAGAAAAATGGAAAAACCAGGATTTGTGGAGACTGGTGATGATACTGCACATCCTATTATGTAGATTGGCAAAATTCCTTTGTCTATGCAGGATGGGAAAAAGAAATACTTGTTTGATGTATTTCATGTCCCGAACATCACCAAGAACCTGGTTTCTGTTGGTCAAATGGTTGAGCAGGGCTTGCAGGTTAGATTTAATCCAGACATGCCTGAATTGAGTGTAGCAATGTTTGCACATGGGACCGGTGTAGTTGCAGATATTGATATCTGACACAAACGCATTGGTCATGTTAATATACAGCGACTTAAATCAATGCAAGCCCAAAATATTGTTGCAGGATTGCCAAAATTCAAGGTTGCAGAAATGCATAAGGTTTGTGAAGCCTGTCAATTTGGGAAACAGGCAAGAAAACCTTTTCCTAGGCATGTTCAAGAGAGTAAAAAGCCATTGGAATTAATCCACTCTGATGTGTGGACTACAAAAGCTGCATCTATTGGAGGCTGTCACTATTTTGTCACATTTATTGATGACTTCAGCATAAAACTGTGGGGGTATTTTATGAAAAAGAAAAGTGAAGTGTTTGGGCACTTCAAAGCTTTCAAAGCTATGGTTGAAAAAGAAACAGGCCTGCAAATAAAATGCCTAAGGTCAGATGGAGGGGGAGAGTACCTCTCAAATGAGTTTGCAAGGTTCTTGCACGAGCATGGTATAAAGCAGCAATATTCATGCAGTCATACCCCACAGCAAAATGGAATTGCAGAAAGAAAAAATAGGCATATTGGAGAGGTATCTCGGGCTATGCTAAATGAAAAAGATCTACCAGATTATTATTGGCCTGAAGCAGTTGCTACAGCAGTCTATATAATGAACAGGACTCCCACTGCAGCAATACATGGCATGACGCCAGAGGAAAGAGAAGGTAGATCAGCCCATGTTTGATGTGAATGCAAGTCACTCTTATGTGGATGGTGAATCCAGTGGCTCAGAACAGAGCATTGATAATGAGTTGGGTATTCCTTCTGTTGTTACACCTGGAGTAAGGAAGACCAGGGATGTTTTGAGAGCACTTGGAAGTGAGCCTATTTTGCGCAGGTCTACCAGGGTTAGGTATCCTGTGGATAGGCTGAAATATGATGGATTTACAGCCATTCAGTATGCCTATATGGTCAAAGTGATATAGGAACCAGAACCCATTTCTTTTGAGAGAGCCATGGGAAATGAAAAATGGGAGAAAGCCATGGATGAAGAAATGGATGCCTTGGATGCTAATGCTACATGGGAATTAGTGCCTTTACCTAAAGGCAAGAATGCAATTGGCTGTAAGTGGGTTTATAAGATCAAGCATAATGCAGATGGTTCTGTGAATAGATACAAGGCAAGATTAGTTGTCAAGGGGTATGCACAGACATATGGCATTGATTATGAAGAAACTTTCAGCCCGGTTGCAAGGATGGCAACCGTAAGAGCAGCCATTGCTATGGCTGCATCAAAGGGATGGTCTTTACATCAGATGGATGTAAAGAATGCCTTCTTGCATGGTGATTTGCAAGAAGAGGTCTTTATGGAGCAGCCAGCAGGTTATGTTCTTGCTATTCATCCTGAGGTTGTTTGCAGGTTGAAGAAAGCCTTGTATGGCTTGAAGCAAGCATCTAGAGCATGGTCTGACAAGATAGGACAGTATCTTGTCACTATTGGCTTTTAGATTTCCAAGGCAGATTTCTCACTCTATGTGAGAAAAACAGAGAAAGGGATTATGCTGCTGGTCATTTATGTTGATGATTTGATCATCACAGGTGATAGTGATGAAGATATCCTTCATGTGAAAATGCTATTGAGGCAGAAGTTTGAGATGAAGGATTTGGGAGAGCTGCGTTATTTCTTGGGCATTGAGGTGATTAGATCACCAAGTGGGATATAGCTCTTGCAGAGGCAGTATGGATTGGACATGCTGTCCAAATATGGGATGACAGGCTGTAAGCCTATTTCAGTTCCTTTGGAGCAAAATGTGAAGCTGAGTGCAGATGCAGAGGTGAGCTTCTGGAAGACCCTACTATGTACAGATGCATAGTAGGAAGTTTGATTTACATGACTATTACCAGGCCAGATTTGAGCTATGCTGTTGGGTTGGTAAGTCAGTTTATGCAGGCTCCAAGGAAACCGCATTTGGATGCGGCTAGACACATACTCAGGTATATGAAGTCCACATTGCAGTATGGACTATTTTATGAGGCTGGGGTTCAGATACAGTTGCATGGATACACTGATGCTGATTGGGCTGGTAGCATTTCTGATAGACGATCTACCAGTGGATATGTGTTCTCTTTTGGGAGTGCTGCAGTCACTTGGAGCAGCAAGAAACAGCACAGAGGCTGAGTACAGGGATGCAGCAATGGCTGCATGTGAGGTAGCTTGGTTGCATAAGCTACTCTATGATATGCATCAGTCTACAGATGGGCCAGTTGTCATTTATTGTGACAACATGAGCAACATACACTTGGTAAAGAACCCAATCTTCCATGCTAGAACAAAGCACATTGAGGTGCATTATCACTATGTGCGGGAGAAGGTTTTCTAGGTCTTATTGATCTAGTTTATGTCAGCATAGAGGATCAGGTAGCTGACATATTCACGAAAGCATTGGGCATAGAGAAGCTGCGCAAGTTCAGAGACCTGCTTGGTGTGCAGGAATTGGGATTGAGCTCGAGGGGGAGTGTTGAGATATCGAGCTCCACTCGCGATATGCCAGGGTGACTGTTGTGCATTTATGTCACCGACTTGTTAGCTGGAGATGCGGTTGGTACACCGCCCCCGAATAATAGCTAGATGACAGCTATCCTTATCTACACTAATTCGTGGCTCAGTTAGTATGCCACCTAGTTAGTTGAGTTTGGTTTTGAGACCCACATATAGGGTTCTTCTATTTCTTTGTACTGGAGTTCTTTTGGTTTTCACAACTAAGAAGAGGAAAACTGTTTTCAGCCTCCACCTTTGTGTGTATTCCCCCATTTGTGCATGTGAGAAAGCCGCAAGTGAGACTCCTTCCCTCTCTCCCACTATCTTCACAGCCCTTAGATTTTATTTAAAGAAAGCGGGTGTGTAAGAGCTTGAGAAAAAATGGAGACATAAGGGAAGGGAGCCATAGTAAATTGCTGAAAATATCTGTATAAGCTACGATGGGCATGTTTTATTATGCTCACAAGGATCATGTACAAGGGGTTTTCTTGAGGTTTATGCATGCAGGTGACATCCTCCCCCTTCTTCAGAGTGAATCTCCTGAGAAGCAATTGGAGATAGAATCCCCATGCCCAAGTTATGTCACTTATCCAAATTCTCGAAACTTCAATATTCCCATTGTAGACTGATTGGTCCACTAGTCAATCTCTCCAAAAATGATTTTTGAGAGTTGATCTCTAAGTTTTCTCTCTTGCTCGATGCATCTAGCTACAAACTAATCAATTGAGTAGTAATATGATAACACCCAAAGTCTAGATATTTGATATGATCTTGACTTTTTTACCTTTAATTTTCTCGAGAGTTTCTATATTCTGAGCAAAACCATCTGAGCATCTGAGCAAATTGAATAGTGAATGTATATTTTTGTCTCAAAGTTCATAAAATGAACCATACATAGGGACCCCTTTTGTGAATAAAAGGGTCTTTGGGCTCTTTTGTTTACATTGCCCATATTGGGCAATTAAAAAAAAGAGGCCCAAAGACCCCTTTCTTCGAAGAAACGGCTATTTGGGGCTATTTTTTCCATGGACCATGTGAAAAAAAGGCCCAAAAACCCTTTTTGTTGAAGAAAGGGGTATTTGGGTCTACATGTGCCCAAAGACACCTTTCTTCAATGAAAGGGGTTTTTGGGCTGCTCTTTCTCACATGAAAGCAACCCCCTTTCATTGCCCCTTTCTTCAATGAAAGGGGGTTGCTTTCATGTGAGAAAGAGCAGCCCAAAAACCCCTCGCCCCTTTCTTCAATGAAAGGTGGTTGCTTTCATGTGAGAAAGAGCAGCCCAAAAACCCCTTTCATTGAAGAAAGGGGTCTTTGGGCCTCTTTTTTCCACATGGCCCATCTGAAAAAAAGAGGCCCAAAGGGGTAAAAGATGCCCAAAGACCCCTTTCTTCCATGAAAGGGGTTTTTGGGCTGTCCTTTCCACATGAAAGCAGTTCAAAAACCCCTTTCTTCAACGAAACGGGTTTTTGGGCTGCTCTTTTTTAGAAGAAAGCTTTCTCTTTTTCCCATGAAAGCAGTCTAAATACCCCTTTCTTCAACGAAAGGGGTTTTTGGTCTACTCTTTTTCATATGAAAGTAGCCCAAAACCCCCTTTTATTGAAGAAAGCGGTCTACCAATCCTTTTCATATGAAAGCAGTCCAAAATCTCTTTCGTTGAAGAAAGGGGTTTGGGAGACCCCTTTCTTCAACGAAAGAGTTCTTTGGGCTACTTATTTCTATAAATGAGCAGCCCTTTTCATTGAAGAAAGGGGTTTTTTGACTGCTTCTTTTTTTGGCTGCTTTCATGTGGAAAATGACAACCCAAAATCCCTTTTCATCGAAGAAAGGGGTCTACAATGGGCATCTTTGTGGGGTGGTTTTGTGACTAAAGGGGTATACAATTATGCAACAACATTGTCTATCTAAAGATAATATTCACCATGATCAGAGAAATTTTGCTCGGCAGACCAAAAGCTTAGAGAAAAGACACACCCTTATTAAGCCTAGGCTTATTTGTTTTCAAATTTCCATACATAAATATCATAAGAAATTATTTTCTATGTGAACACTTATATATATGAGCAGATGGTGTGTTGCCTAAGGCATATTGAGAGATATAAGGATTGTGGCACATTAGGAGATATTCATATCTTGTGTCTTGTTGGATTCACTCCAGGTTGTTGGATTCACTCCAGGTTGGGTGTGGAAACAACCCTTGTGGGAATTCTTGTGGACAACACATCAAATTGGTTCGGCTTCACCTTCTCAAAATTGCCATCATATTGAGCATCCTCATGGCAAATTTTGGGGGGTGCAACTCAGCAAGTACAGGAAATAATGAAGATGTGGTTTTGCTAGCATTCAAGAGGGGCATCACCCATGATCCTTTGGGGGTGTTAGGAGGTTGGAATGTTGGCAACAAATCTGTGTTTTGCAATTGGAAGGGAAGTGAAGTGTGTGGTTATGCAAGTAGCCCAGGTGAGTAAGCTAAACTTGACATCTAGCAATTTGGAAGGTTGGATCACACCAACTTGAGGTAGACTCTCACATCTCTCCTCTTTGGATTTGTCTCACAATCGTCTTTCTAGATCCGTTCCTCATGAATTTGGATTCTTACAAAATCTCCACATTTTGTATCTCTGCAACAATCATCTTGTGGGTGGCATTCCCACCACTCTTGGCAATTGCACCGCCCTCACGGATGTCTGAATCCATACAAACAACTTCACTGGTCACATCCCATCTGAATTTGGGATACTTGCGAATTTTCGGATTTTGGCCATAGCTCATAACAACCTTACCAGTTCCATTTCCAAAAGCTTATCCAACTACACGAACCTCGTTGCTCTTGACCTTGCTAGCAACCAACTAACCGGGGTAATCCCATTGGAGTTTGGAATGCTCACCAACCGTCAGATTCTGTATCTTTGGGGAAATCAGCTCACTGGCCTCATCCCCTCCAACTTGGGCAATTGCACCACCCTCATAAACCTTGAGCTTATTAGAAACCAACTAAGCGGGGTGATCCCATCGGCATTTGGAATGATCACCAACCTTCAGACTATGTCTCTCTCAGGAAACCAGCTCACAGGTCTCATCCCCTCCAGCTTAGGCAACTGCACCACCCTCACATACCTTCATCTTTATAGCAACCAACTAACCGGGGTGATCCCATAGGAGTTTGGAATGCTCACCAAAATTCAAATTCTGTATCTTTGGGGAAACCAGCTCACGGGCCTCATCCCCTCCAACTTAGGCACTACACCATCCTCACAAGGCTTGAGCTTAATACCAACCAACTAACCGGGGTGATCCCATCCGAATTTGGAATGCTCACCAACCTTTATACTCTGTATCTCGAGGAAAACGAGCTCATGAGCCTCATCCCCTCCAACTTAGGGAACTATACTATCCTCACACACCTTCAGCTTGATAGCAACTAACTAACCGGGGTGATCCCCATGGAATTTGGAATGCTCACAAACCTTGAGACTCGTATCTTGAGAAAACCAGCTCACGGGTCTCATCCCCCCGAGCCTTGGGAATTGCAGCGCTCTCATAGTGCTAGATTTTTCTTCAAACGAGCTGATGGGATCGATACCCTCGGAATTCGAGATGCTCCATCGCCTTGCAATTTGCTATTTGGGCACTAACAACATCATGGGTGGCCTAAATTGATTCTTAATTACAACCACATTAGATGGAGCAAGCCATTGGGGTAGATGGTTGTAGAAAGGCTCCATAAAGCAAGCAGCAACAAGAAGACTTAAAGTTGAATGTAGAACATCGAGACATTTTAGATGTAAATCTTTATGCTTTATTGTGTTTGTGAAATGATGTAGTGTCACTGCCACATGAGTGATATCTATAAGCAACATGCTTGGGACACATTGATGTGTAAACATGAGGATGTAATTTCATCTTAACCTTAAAATCAAGATATTTTGTAAATTTTCAAACCTTGAAAATAACCTCTCTTAGATTTTAAACAGGGTTTTTAAACTTCAATCCATATGAAATACATTAATGGATGGTTTTTTTCTAGCATTAGCGTCCATCTAAAGGAGAGTACCTTTAAAATGTGTGCAAGTAAAAGAGAGTACGTTTCAAATGTTACTTAGAATATCATGCGAGACAACATTTCTAAAAGGCTAGTGTGTAAACCCATCGCTTACCACATGGAAATGATATATTCTGCTTAGCCATGTTTACACATCAATGTATCCCAAGAATGTTGCTTATAGATATCACTCATGTGGCAGTTACACTACATCATTTTACAAGCACAATAAAGAATAAAGATTTACTTCTAGCCTTGAATCTCTCCTTACATCTAAAATGTCTCAATATTCTACATTCAACTTTAAGTCCTCTTGCTGGCTCTTACTTTATGGATATTTCCTACAACCATCTACCTCAATGGCTTGCTCCATCTAATGTGGTTGTAATTAAGAATCAATTTATGGCCCTGGCCACATTAGTGTTGATAAACCTTACTCTTCATTGCAAGGCTATTTGTGATTGTTACTTTTCTTTTGAGTCTCAAGTTTTGTCTTAAGATTGACCTTGTGTTCCATCAATATTTCTTGCCCATTTCTAGCTATTTGTTTGGCCAAGTATCATGAACTCAATGGCAATATCCATCAAAACATTCCCTTTCTAGAAATATAAAGACAATACTCCATGTTTCAAAATTTGTGTTTAAACATATGGGCAAATACCAATTGACTTCATGCAATCTAGTACCACCAAATCCCCATAAACTTTGAACTTAAGTGAAAAATTATAGCTCTAGTGTTAAAGGAAAAGCTAATATAGCCTCCAATATGGTCTAATATGTCTTGGGTGGCGCCTTGATTTGAAGTTAAAAGTTGGAAATCATTTCAAAATGACGCAACTACATTATTGGATTATGACACAAACAAGAACCCAGATCAAAGTGGTAGTGTCTAAAGAAATGAGGCATGCATAGTGTCACTGACAACATGTAAGAAGCAGACAAAATAAGATTTATGTAGGGTTTCATAAATTCTTACTCATGAATTAGCCTTTTATGGACTTAAGTTTTAACAAACAAGAATCCACGTTAAATTGGTAGTGTTCATTACCCATAAATTAGCCCTTTGTGGACTTAAGGGTCCTCCCTCTTTTCCTGGCAGCGATGGGACTTGGATGCTAGTTTTCAATTTAGTAGTGACTTGAGTGCATAGGGCAAAATCTTGGGCAAATTGAGTGCCCACCATGCTCCACAATATACAGCTAAACACTCTATTTCTCTTCTTTAGTACACATTGTGAGGACTTAAGAAGACTAGAAGAGGAGGGGATAAGGTATGTGAACACAACCACACAATGTAAGATCAGAATAACCTTGACCCACCCTTAAGTAGGCATTGACCTTTAGCAAATCCACAAATTGTGCTAGTGCTTGTGAGTCACATGGGGAATACCTTTGAAAAATGTGCAACTAAAGGAGAGTACCTTTGAAATGTGTTCAATTAAGTGGAATACCTTTGAACTATATGGAACTAAGGGGACTATTTATGTGAATTATATGTAAGGTAGCATTTCTAAAAAGCTAGCATGTGTGCCCCTAGACTTGGCACATCGAAAGGATATACTTCCCTTTATAAAGTTGTATTTCTAAAAAGACTACCTTAATTTGCTTAGCAAAAGCACAAGATAGATGAGCAAGGTGAGGATGAGCTGTGCTGAGCATTGTAGCTTGATTTCTAGTGCACCTACTGGTACAGTTTTGCATGCTCAAGCACTCCCATAAGGAAGAGGGGGTTGATGGATCATTAAAGCAAAGGAGGTGTGAGGTTGATTGCCTTGGATTTCGCGACAGAGCTCCAATGAGTTCCAATCTTGTCAAAGTGGGGGAGGTGGTTTGTCATCCCGGTGGGTAAGAGCACTAGTAGATCAGTAAATTTTTTGAGACATGCAGTTGCTTTGGAGGAGGGGGAGGGTCAGAGGCCGACATTCGATTGGTAGGAGGTAGAAAATGGAGACTTGCCAAAGAAAGACTTGGCCTCTTATGTAGACATTGTGTCTCAGAAACTTAGGAGTGGATTTTTGCCACTTTCTAGGGAGGTGGTTTGGGATGTTTGTGTGCTAATGTGGCCAAGAGAGAGGCAAAACCATCCAAGAGAGAGATGCATGAGAATGGTGTCGACCACACTAATACATGTTATCTACACTTTGACGTGATTAAGATACAAGTTGAGAGGCTCGCTAACGGGTGCGTTTACTTAATTTGCACCAAGCAAGTTCTAGAGCTGGGTGAGTTGCGAGAATGTTTTGTATTTGAGTGCGAGTTTCCCTGAGAAGTCTATGAGGCTAGGTTCATGGGGAAATGATTTTTCCTGATGCGTTTTTGAAGATATTAGGAGTAATATTCTCAATAAACCTTTTTTATTCATGGGTGCGATGGTCTTGTTGATTCCTTTGAGTCCTTTGTCCAAGGTGGATGAGTTCTTGTACAAAGATTTCCCAGGATGGGTTGATTTCCTAGGGTTCTTGCTTGGATGGGCACAACACTGGATCTAGTGGCAAATTTTCTTGGAAGAATTTTGGTGGTTCCTCCCTTGGCAACGAGGAAGCCATTTGGTTCCAAAAGGGCAGCTCAAGATCTGCCTAATGTGCAAATCTCATCAAAGTCTAGGAGTGAAAATCATATGGAGAATGATGGAAGTGACAAATGGAAGGTGGCGGGAAGAAACATAAAAACTTGAGGGAAGGCAAGAGAAGGTGGCCGAACTAGTGGTTGTTCATATTAATGAAGATGCATCCCAAGAGGAGATGCCGGATGCTAGTGGTAAGAAAAGACCTTGCAAGACAATCAGGCATCCAAGAAACCACTAAAAGATGGTGGCCAAAATCATCCACCTGATAAGGAAATGTAAAAAAGGATAAAAAATCTAGCAAGAAGTGCAGGGGGAAAGGAGAACAAGTTTAACTTCTTGCATGATACTTACAATGCCCTCACACAATAGGTGAGATAAGGGGTGGGTGCAAGGAGTGCCATTAGTTCCTTGGAATATGAGAGGGTTTTGTGATAAAGTTAAACAAAAAGGGTGTATTGCAGCTATTAGGAGGTGGGGGATGGATATTGTCCTACTACAGGAACAGAAGTGTGGTCAAGATGATGGTGTGTGATTGCCTTCAAGAAGTTGTGCTTAAGAGTTTATGTTAATTCTCCGTTAAGGGGAAGGGGTGGAGTTGCTCTCATCTTGAGGAAAATTCAAGGAGGGAGGGAGGTGTTTAGAGCCTTGAATGGGCAGTTTCTGGATGTGACAGTGTCGGCTTCGAGGTTTGGTGATAATGTGGTGTGTGTTTATACCTCCACCAATGAGCCTTTTGTTAGAGCAGTGTGCTAGAGAGACTTGAATCAGCATTTAGTAGGTCCTAGGTGGATCTTGGTAGGGGATTGGAATATGACGTTGATAAAAGATTATCTAGTAATAGGGTGACAGGGGCAAAGTTAGAGGCTTGGGAAGAGCTTTGTCTTGATAAGGGCCTGATAGATGCTGTAGAGCTAGGCTAAGAGGGCTTGAATGGCTTTTCAAGAAAAAATAGAAGGAGGGGTACTCATTTTAGGGCTAGTAGAATTGATAGTTTCTTTTTCTCAAAAGAAGGCCAGTGGCTTTTAGCTCCAATGGAGGGCAAAGTTGTTGTTGGATGCAGGCCTCTCATATCACATTCCAATGGGATGGTACTTTTTGACTACAAGTTAGATGAACAAATCATTTGATGTGCCTTTTAAGCTTGATTGAAAATGTATTCTCTTTGGGCTTTTGTGATGAAATGGAAAAAGTACGGAGGGGAGAAGTTGATACCAATTTTGACCTAGGGGCGATGCAAAGAGGAAAAGAAGAGGATAAATGAGAAGTTGATGACTTATAGGTCTTAGTTGAGGGAAGCCGTCAATGCAAGTATTGAGGATCCTATAGTTTCCACCTTGCTAGTAGAAGCAAAAGAAGCTCTCGAAGTAGAGAAGCTTGAACGAGCTGAACGCTTCAGATTTGCCTTCTCTGGTTATCAAAGGGAGATTATTCGTTGAGGTTTTTCTTTCAAGCGGTCAAGCACAAACAATCAGTGGAAGCTATAGACAGTGTGGAGGATACTCATGACAAAATATGAAGAGAGGAGAGGAGAAGACTGGAGATGAGGAGAGAGGGCACAGCTACAGAGCACACCACAAATGACTAACTGTACACTAGATTTAGTTGAAAATGTAGAATATATACAAACCCATTTAGGGTTAGGGCTAGGGCATCTAACCCTTTCCTTTATAGCACTCTATTGGGTTAGTGCTATGCACATATGATCACATGATGGTGCTATGCACATATGATCACATGATGTTGAGCGTGATCTCTCAAAACCTTCCCTCAAGATTAAAATCATGTAGGCCTTCCCTCAAGATGATGATTCTAGGGAATTGAAGAAGGACTGAACATTACATTCCATCACACCCCTTTAATGGGAATGTCCTTCCTCTATGTCAAACTAAGAGCTTGTCGTGTTTCTCAAAAAGCTCTTTACCGAGTGGTTTGGTAAGGATGTCTGCAACATTCTCTTTGCTATCACAATGCTGGAGTGTGATGTCACGAAGTAACACTCTTTCTTTGATGAAGTGCCCCATGACATCAATGTGCTTTGTCCTGGAGTGATATACTGGATTCTTGGCCAATGCTTGAGCCAATTGATAATTATAGCATATTGTTGTTCGCTTTGACTCATCAAAGTAATATGTTTCTGACAATAGTCTTGTGATCCATATAGCTTCACATGCACTTGTAGTGAGTGCCCTATATTCTACTTCAGTTGAAGACAAAGAAACAATTGGTTGTTTGTTTGACAACCATGATATAGCATTGACCAAGGAAAAATGCATATCTCTGTGTGGATCTTCTGGTCTCATGATCTCCGACATAGTCAACTGTCACAATATCCATGCAACAGTGGATGATTTCCTCTGTATTCTATCCCAAACTGTCTTGTACCTCTGATGTATCTCAAGACTCTTTTGGCTGCATTTCAGTGCTTCTATCTTCTGTGTATTTAAGGTTTTCCACTCTGATTCCTCATCAAAGATTACATCTCTGGAGATAATGACCTTGTGATTGATGGGATCACACAACTTGTATGCTTTGCTTTCTTCACTATAGCCATCCTGGGGTGCATTATCCCTATGAACAATTTCACTGGTACGAAAGGATTGGTGAAAGATGTAATCTACGTTCCGAAGCTCAACAACAAGAACTTCTTATCAGTAGGTCAAATGACGAAACACAACTACTGAGTCATCTTCAATGGAGATGAATGCACTATCAGAGACAAATCCAGAAGATTTCAGCTAGTAGGAAAAGATGTCAAGGAAGGACGCTTGTACAAAATGCTAGCTATAGTATCAGATATGCATGCCATGTCAGCTCAACCTCAACAGATGCCAATATCTACAAAATGGCACAAGAGATATGGTCATGTTAATTTCAAGAGCTTGCTAGATCTCAGGAATCTGAATATGGCAATCGAGATTCCTAAGCTACAATTTCTAGGAAAAGTTTGCGAAGCATGCTGCTTTAGCAAAAAAAAGTGAACCAACTTCGGCAGAAGTACCTCTCGAGCCCAAGGTATTCTTGATTTGATACATATAGATGTTCGGGGTTATGCCCAGACCCGCAGCATGAATGGTTCACTTTACTACTTGACTTTCATCGACAACTACAGCAGATCTACTTTCTGAAAGAGTAATCTGAAGTGTTTTCTACATTTAAAGAATTCAAAGCCATGGTAGAAAACCAGACAGGCAGAAAGATCAAAGTCATGAGATCAAATAGAGAATGTGAATACATGTCTTCAGCATTCATGAACTTTTGTAGAAGTCATGGATGGTGGCTTGTGAAAATACTCCTCAGCAAAATGCAAGAGTTGAAAGGAAGAATGGTACTTTAGTAGACAATGCTTAGTGAGAAGCATCTTCCGAATCAGTATTGGGCAGAAGCAATAGCCATTGTAAAATATTTGCTTAATCAGCTTCCAATGAACCGATATAGGATATGATACCTTATGAAGCATTCACTGGACACAAGCCACACATTGGGCATCTCCGCATATTTGGTTGCATAGCATATGCCCACATACATGATGATCATCGTAGGAAATTGGATGCGAAGCCTTGGGTGCTAACTCAATATGTAATATGTTACTACCCTCATCCAAAATCTAGGGTATGGGGGGACAAGGTCCATATATAATGTGACGGATTTTGCTTTAAAATTCAAATATGCAAGGGAAAAATATGAAAATTTCATGTCCCCCCTCAGACAAAATATAAGGTATATACCTTGAAAAATATGCATGATTTTAAGATTTGTACATATTTTTCATAATATGTGAGGCAAGGGGGGGGGGGTCTTTTGGATGAGGGGGGGGTTAAACAAAAAATACACTAAAATATGAAAACCCACGTCCTTTTAAATTAATGTAGCTTTTTCATGTGTTGCCCAAATTTAAAGGTATAAAGACATATTTGAAGCTCTTTTAGTGTAGAACACAACCATGTTAATTTGAATAATTTCTACTCATGGAATATTGTTAAATTCATCTCATACTCAAGATTTTGATAGGTTTGTCTCTTGAACTGGATTCGGTGTATTATCTGCTGTGTAGATGACATTCTTTTGACCTTCTAATGGTTTTAACTCTGTGAACCATTCCTGATGATTTGTCATGTGAGATGATGCATCACTGTCGATGTACCAAGAATCTTGATCTTCTTGCTTGACTTGATAGCTGAAATCCTCTTTTGGATTGCAATCAGTGTCTAGATACACTCTATTAGTCTTTTGCATTTCCTCATTTGCAAGAAACATATTCCCATATTCATTTGCAAAATGACTGTGACTAGAATATCCACCACGATGATTTCCTCTTCCACAAAAATTCCCTTGATTGCTACTGGATTGACCGCCTTGGTTGTACTCCTTCTTGCGGCAATCTCTTTCATAGTGTCCAAACTTATGACAGTAGTTGTAGTGAATGTTTGACATGTTGGTGGATGCATTCCCTCATCCTTGGAATCTTCCTAGATTGGAATGATTTCCTCTTTGCTGATTCTGATGTTGTTGAGGATGATGTTGATGTTGATGATGACCACTTCTTTGGAATGATCTACCTGTACCTCTACCTTTGCCTCTGCTTCTGTTTGAAGCTGTGAATGCTTGATCATTAGAATGACCTTTGCGTGCATGAATGGCCCGAGTCCTGAGTTCTTCACTAAGTAAGACTGACTGAAGTTCTTCTAGTGTCAGAATTTGCCATTGGATGATAGTACTCTGGACTAGATTCTCGTATCCCTCTCCTAGTCCATTCATGATGACTTGAACCATTTCTGCTTGATTCATAGTCTCTCTTGCCGCTGCGAGTTGATTGTTATAGTCTTTGATCCTGCGTAGTACGTAAGCATGATAGATTTCACTGCTGTTGTGGAAACTCTAGTTGATTCGGTTTCTCAGTGTGAGAATCATGGATGTGTTCTTGGACTCATAGAGAGTTGTGAACACATCCCACGCTTCTTTTGATGTCTTGATGACGGTGTTGAGTTGTCCTAGCATGACATCTTGCACATTCTGCTTGATTAGATGATATGCATACTTATCTTTCTTATCCCATTCTGCATGTGCTCGGGGGCAATGGCAAGATTTGCTACAGGTGCAAAAACTGCTGGTGTAGCTGGAGATCTCGCTACTGGTGCTATGACAACATGTGGAGTAGAGCTACTGCTGGCTGGATTGTCCGATGGTCTAGGTGTAGATCCATACTCCCATTTGTCCTGAAGTACAAGAATGGTCTCCATTTGGTATTTCCATGTGCCGTAATTGGAGTTGTCTAGCTTAGTAGATGACTCCAGATTGAGGTTGCTAGTCATAGACATGGTACAAGAAATGTACTCAAAGTGTCGTGAAGATCACTGTCTGAATCAATTGTAAAACACTGACTATGGCAAGTGAAATCTGAACTGTTGATGAAGGTAGAACTGTAATATATAATCCAATCTAAATTACAAGGCTTGTGGAAAATGATACTAGGAATAGCCAAGAGGCTTTACAAGGCTGAAATGATGTGCACAATGCCGTGAAATAGGCTTTACAATGATGGCATGTGTGTGTGAAATGAAATCATGTGCTATTTGCCCATTGATCAATTAGCAATGCCTCTAAACACTTTGAAGTCTACTCACTGAATTGATGAATCGTCAGGTTTCAGGTAATGTGATGATGTGAATCTGTATGTGAGTGTAGGGTTCGAGTAGGTACCTAGTCAAGGAATTTCGAGCATGGCTTAGATTGGCAACTTGGGGAAATTCAAAGCGTCCCCTCTATGGCGATCTAGTCTACTGTGATCTAGATCTATACCAATTGTCGATCGATGAAAGAACAAGAAATAATTTCTTTTCTTTGGTTCTTTTTATGTGCTAGGTCAGATGCGTCGATGTAGAGGCTGATGTGCGTGTAGGAAGTGGTTCATCACAGTGAGGCTCAAAACTGAGTGATACTTGCACCAAAATGTGTGCATGATGTGACGAGCATGTAGATCATGAAAAATCGATCGTTTCACCTTTTTGTAGCACCCTCAAATTTCTCTTAGATCAAGAGAGACTGCTTGATCTAGGTGAAGGGGCAAAAAAGAGTGAAAATGCACAATGATGATGTGGCATTGTGAGTCACATGCAACGTGATGATGTGGCATTGTGCTTAGTAAGAGGTGTGCTAGTGGAGCACTATGGTGATGTGGTAATCAGGTGCACATAAAGTGCGTGTGGAGCACTATGTGTGCTTGCAGAGGGTCAATGTTGATGGGACATTTAAGGTGGACAATCCACGTGGTAGTTTGATTGGTCAAAGGATTATGTGGCACTTTGACTGGTCAATATTGACTAAGATGATGATGTGGCAGATGATGTGGACTTGCTGATGTGTTTGTTGAGGTGTCAGGGTGATGTGGCTTTGCTTACATGGCTTGTGACATGGCACCTAGGAATAAGAATGCCATGTGGCATAATCTTGGCCACTGACTAAACCCAGGGTCAGATACACCTAATCAAAGTGAGTTCTGATCTACCACATGTTGACTTCTAAGCCAATCCTTCTTGTGGTGACCTTGGGATAAGGCTCATGCCACGTGTCATAGCGTGGCACACCGGAATCTAGGATAGATTCTTTAGAATGTTTAAACGATTCCATCGATGAATGTTCATTGGAGAGCCGTTTGTTGGAGGCGTAGCTAGTTGGCAGCTGGCTCGTAGATGGAATCGAGAAGCTGCGTGGGAGAAGTTGACGTCGTCCACCATGAGGCTAGCGTAGTCGTTGAGCATTGCGGGTTGTTTGCAGAGTCAAGGACTGCTGTCTGGGTAGTCGTTCGAGCTTGGCATTGTGGCAGGCTAGAGGCTCTATGGAGCAAGTGCTTGTTAGTGCTACTCGAGTCAACTGGAACAGAGGAAGCAGGCCATAGGTGGTTTGGAGTGATGGCGGTCCGTCAGTGGCTGGGAGCCTTAGAGTCGTGTGCTTGGCTATATGTTGAGCTGTGGGCGCTGCTGCATGCTGAGAGCTCTGTGGGTGCTGCGCCTCAGGAGCCGTTTTGCTGCATCGGGTAGCCGCTTGGAGGTCGCAGGTTGTCAAGGTAGCTGTTTATCCATCGGTGGACGTCTGTGCATGCACGTCTGAGGAGCTGTGTAGGTGCATTGGAAGCTAGTGTGGTCAGCCAATCATGGGCATCTTGAAGATGGCGCAACTGATCAACAGGAGGTTGCGTCCGGTGCAGAGAGCTTGGCCCGATTGGAGAGGCGAAGCCGTTAAGTAGATGATCGTTGTTGGCAGCTCACGGCCAAATCAAGGGTTGGACCTCAAAGACTAGCTGCCTTCAGAGCTTGTAGAGGGCCGTGGAGGAGCTGCCTTGTAGTTGTAGCTGGTTGAGAGGTCGCAGGGGTCCTTGTAGCCGAGTTGCTGAAGGTTAGGCCGAGTTGTAGAGTACCTTGCCTATGCTACTATGTCGCTTCATGATAGCTAGCCTTTGTAGTTAGAGTCCTCATGGTCGTTGAAGGCGTTGTAGCTGTGAGGGCCTTAGTTGGAGAGTTGCTCAGTCTACTGAGTATTTGAAGGCACTGATATTTGTTTCTCTCTCACTCTATGAAGGAAATGGTAGGCACTATGGTGATGAATGCACTATGGACTCTCTCAACTCATGGGATCTCAGAAATCTCACAACTCATAGAGGAGCATTTCCTCTCATAGGAGACCTTCAAAATTCTCTCTCAAACAAATGGACTCCTATATCTCCCTCTCACAAACAATGAATCTCTCATAATATGAAGAACAAGAACTTTCAATAAAATCTCCCAAAGAAAACACTCAAGCAATGAATTCACAATGAACTGAATTATGGAAAGAATAGATAGAATTCTTTCAAATGCAAATTCTCTCAGCAGAAGTGAATCCTCACTAAGAACACTCAAGAACTCTCGATCTCTCACACTCTCTCAAGAATCACAATGCCTTAGTGGAAGGCAAGGGAGCTCTGATATCATGACAAAATATGAAGAGGGGAGAGGAGAAGAGTGGAGATGAGGAGAGAGGGCACAGCTAGAGAGCACGCCACAAAAGACTAAATGTACATTAGATTTAGTTGAAAATGTAGAATATATACAAACCCATCTAGGGTTAGGATTAGGGCATCTAGCCCTTTCCTTTATAGCACTATATTGGGTTAGTGCTATGCACAAATGATCACATGATGTTGAGCATGATCTCTCAACAAGTTAGGGAAATTTTTGTCATAGAATTTTGGGATGTGGCAGACATGTTTAAGAAGGAATTATCTAATGTAGTGGGTGGTTCAAGTGAAGTCTCCCAGGAATGGGCACTATGCCCGAATGAGGTGTTCAAGGACATCCGGCCACAAGTGTCACCCAGGGAAGCTTTGGACTTACTATAGGAGGATAAAGTCCCCAGGCTAGATGGCTTTACTTTAGAACCTTTGTTGCCTTCTAGAACCTTATTAAATGAGACTTTGTGGCAATGGCCACTTGGGCGATGCTGACTAGCCAATTAACAAAATATGTAAATCTGGGTCTCGTCAAGATTTTTCCCAAGAGACATAATTGGATAAAGGTGAGAGATTGAAGGCCTATAACTATGCTAAACACTTTAGATAAAATCGTAGATAAAGCTTTGGCTTGCAGGATCAGAGACATCTACATGAAAGTGGTTGAAACTTGATAGGCATCATAATAGATTTATCATGGGGCATGCCATTTATGAGAACATTTTGAAAGTCTCTTCTATGCTAGATTATTCACATCCATAGATCAGAGGTGTGTCTTGTTAGGCTTTGACTATGATCATGCCTATGATAGGGTACAATGGGATTTTATGCTAGCGGTGTTGAATAAGCTTGGATTTGGAGAAGCCTTTTGTCGCATGGTGCATGCTTTGTTCCAAAATGCCTCATTAGTAATATGCTTGAATTAATGTGATGTAGGGTAATTCTCACTTCGGAGATCAATGAGGCAAGGGTGCCCCCTAGTGCCTCTCATGTTTACAGTGTGTACCATCTTGTTGCAAAGGGTTGCAAGAGGGAAGGATTTAGGGGATAGTGCTCCCATCAAGAGACCAATTTTATTCACAGCTATTCATGGATGGCTATAGCTTGTTGAAAATGAAACAGGGAGAAAAGTGAAGAAAATCAGATCGGATGGTGGTATCAAGAGATAGCATCCAAAATTTGTGTGGAGTTATTCAAAAGTTTTGCTTAGCATCCAGCTCAATTTGTCCTTGTCTCCATGCAGATTGCTATTTCTCCATTGCTCATATTCTATTTCCCACTCCTTGTTGGTTCTCCTATTTGCCAACTCTATTTTGGTATTGCTCATGGACTATTTCTCTAGTCCTCCCCTATTTTCCATGCCTTGCTGTTACCAACATGCCTGCTATTACCAACATGCCTACTATTACCAACATTGTCCCTCTTCTATCTTCTTCTTCCTCCAAGGTGGTTGTATTGCATTACACACATATTATAATGATATTATAGTGCCATGTGTTGTGCCTAGGCTTCGCGCTCTCCAGCGGTTCTTGAGAGGTCTCAAAGTCAACATGACCCAACCTATACTTAGGTGTTTCCTACCGATCCCATTTGGATGTCAATATTTTATAGAAGAGTTCTCTCATTTTTATCAAAGAGTTCTCTCCTTTTGCCTCATTTACTTGTTAGCATCATTATTCCATTTATTCTTGATTTGATTCAAGGGCTTGCATGGTAGGAAAATATTCCTTTTGAAGTGGAGCTTTGTTGGTGGGCTAGTATTCATTTCAAAGTAGAGGTACCCTACTTATGTATGGCCTCTTTTGGGATGCAAACAACCAATTGTAGAGCCCAATTTTGATATAAAAATATCAATATTATGTTGCCAAATTTTCTAATAAAACAAACATGTTTCTCTTTTCTCATATACTCTTGCCAAAATCAGCTTGGATTGTTACAATGCAGGTTTTGTTGTAGACTGTGATTTTGTAGTAGAGTATGGGGTGATAAATTTTGAAGTCAAGAACAAATGGTTTGGGACACTACTTGGGTGCTAATGGATTTCTAATATACCCCTTTAATTCACATGAGAGCTGAGTCTATGCAATCATGCTCATGCTCTAAAAGTGCTAAGAGGTGCCCCAAAATTGCATTCTGGCCATAGTTGCGTTTGGGATGCTAAGGGATTTCTAATATACCCCTTAAACACAATTGATAGTCTAGTTTTTTATATAATAAATAGATCATTAAAAAACTCTTAAATCCTCAAGTATGAGTGTCTTTTGAGATCATGAGAATGTAGTAAAAGTGCCCAGTGCTCAAATAATGGTTAAAAAGTGCATTCCAACACTACAAGGCATAGGCCATTTTCCGACGGAAATACCGACGCTTTTTACATTAAATTTTTTTTTTCACGGGCGCAAACGTCGCTATAAGTGTCGCTAAAAGTGTCAGAAAAGGAGCGTCGCTATATAGCGACACTAGCAAATGTCGCTATATAGCGACACTAAAAACGTCGCTATATAGTGACACTGTTAATCGTCGCTATATAGCGACACTGGTAAACGTCGCTATATAGCGACGATTAACAGAAGTAAAAAAAAAGGGTTAGTGGGGCTAAACAGGGCTTCCTTTTGGCCCTGTTTAGCCCCACTAATTCTTTTTTTCTTTTTGTAATTACAAAAGAAAGTTTTTTATAACAAAATTTCCCTTGCTTGCAGGGTGATACAAAATTGTTCTTGTGAAATGATGAGTAACAAATGCATATACATGTCGGACATATACAACAGTATTTGTATCAAAATTACCCTGTCAAAAGGGCGATACAAAATTACTCAAACGAGCGGATGTACAAAATGCTACTACCACTACTCATCCGAATCCGAATCATCTTCGTCTTGTTGGCCTGTTCCTTGGTCCTCGACACCTGTGTCTTCTCCCTCGTCCTTGCCACCTACGTCCGATCCTTGGCCCTGTTGATCGCTCGCCTCCGATGATGGGACGCTTGAGCTTTGACCCTAAGAGTGAACCATATAAATCGAAAATTAGATTGGAACTTAAATTAAAAAGTGAGATTACAAGTAGGAGTAAACTTATACCGTGTGAGCAGCCACCTCAGCCCAATCGACCGTCGCTCCCATTGCCTCTTGCTCAATGAGCCATGGCTTTGTTCCTATCCGAAATGCGCATCGCGTCTCTGCATTTGTAGGAAGACGACCCATCGCAGCTTGCTATGGATCCAATTTATGAGAGTTAGAGTCAGCTAAAGTGCATGTAATATGTAAGTAAAACAAATAGAACAATACATTAAATGGGAAGAAGTAGACTTACCACGGTTGCCTCGAATGCATACCGTCCGCCTGCACCAAAGTGTGAAGTAACTACGACGTCCAGCCATCTCTTTGTAGCCCTCCTCTGACCCTCAAACATTTCGGGATGGTCCCTATGTTGCTTCTTGAAGTACTTCCAATCAGCTTTGTCTGCCCAGCTGGGTTTAGCCAACCCCTTTGTAATGGAAGTATGCAAGGTTGATCTACGATGCTTCAGGACCAAACCCATGTGCTCTTGCATATAATCGTCATTAAACTCCACATTTGGTGGATTAGGGTATCTTTGTTTTAACTCATCGATCACCGCCTGCTTCTTTTGGGCATCTTGATACCGCCAATCGGTATTTATGCCGCTCTTGAAGTGATGACTCATCAACCTCCTCATGGCGGCCATCACTGCTTTGCCCTTTTTATCTTCTATTGAGCTTCTATTATCTCTCCAGCAGATGTGATTTGATAGGAGAGATCCCCTGATGAGTAAGGGGGACTGATGATAGCAGAGTCTGAAGGAGTGGAAGCTGCGTGAGGGCTTTCGAAGCGAGGAGTAGCAGTGGGAGTAGGAGAGGGAAAGGGACCTGACTGATACTGTGTCTCCGGACCAAGTGGAGACCTAAAGGAGCGTGAGTGTGCTAACTCATCTACATCTCTCGAGTCAGCACAACATGAGCCGCCCATCCTACTCTTCCTTCCCTTGCGAGAGGCATGCGCAGGTGATGATCCCGCGGTCGAAGGGGCACGAGGGGATGGCTGGGTAGTACGTCCACCTGTCGGTGTAGGGGAAGGAATTGCTGAGGTCCTCTGCGAGAGCAGAGAGAAGAATCTTGCTGCCTCCTCATCGCTCATCTGTGCTACAAACTCGTCGAGACTCCCGACAAAGCCATGCGCAGCTAGCAAAGGAGTTCCCCGAGGGGTAGTCGCAGTGCTACATGGAAGAGGAGTTGGACTAGGGGTAGTCGTAGTGTTAGGTCCGAGAGGAGTCGGTAGTCCTCGGGGTAGTCGCGTGAGAGGAATCAAAGTCCTCTGGAGCATATAGATCGTGAGCTCTCCTCCTGCGAGGCTGTTCGTACTCGTCGGATGAGCGACGTGATCCCATGTCTAACATAGGCACAAACACGAAAATAGAAAACAAAAAAACGAACATAAGCATAGGCATAGGCAAGAAGAAAGAAGAGGGAAAGGAAAGAAGAGGGAAAGGAAAGAGGGAAAGAAGATGGAAAGGAAAGAAAAGATTGAGAATGAGGAAATAGAGAATGAGAGAAGGGGGAAATAGAGAAGGGGAAAGAGATGAGGGGGAATGAGAGAAGCATAAGCATAAGCTTATGCGGAAATAGAGAATGAGCTTATGCGGAGATAGAGAAGGAGAGAAGCATAAGCTTATGCTTATGCTTCTCTCATTCTCTATTATGCTTCTCTCCTTCTTTATGCGTGCATAAGCATAAGCATGAGCTTATGAGGAAATAGAGAAGGAGAGAAGGGGGAAATGAGAGAAGGGGGAAATAGAGTGGGAAATAGAGAATGAGCTTATGCGGAAATAGAGAATGAGCTTATGCTTCTCTCATTCTCTATTTCCGCATAAGCTCATGCATAAGCATAAGCTTATGCGGAAACTTAAGCATAAGCTCATGCTCATGCATGAGCATAAGCATGAGCTTATGCTTATGCTTATGCTTAAGCATAAGCATCGGAAATAGAGAAGGAGCTTATGCGGAAATAGAGAATGAGTTTCCGCATAAGCTTTTCTCATTCTCTATTTCCGCATAAGCTCATGCATATGCGGAAACTTAAGCATAAGCTCATGCTCATGCATGAGCATAAGCATGAGCTTATGCTTATGCTTATGCTTAAGCATAAGCATCGGAAATAGAGAAGGAGCTTATGCGGAAATAGAGAATGAGTTTCCGCATAAGCTTCTCTCATTCTCTATTTTCGCATAAGCTCATGCATAAGCATGAGCTTATGCAGAAACTTAAGCATAAGCTCATGCTCATGCATGAGCATAAGCTCATGCTTATGCTCATGCGGAAAAAGAGAAGGAGCTTATGCGGAAATAGAGAATGAGTTTCTGCATAAGCTTCTCTCATTCTCTATTTCCGCATAAGCTCATGCATAAGCATGAGCTTATGCGGAAACTTAAGCATAAGCTCATGCTTATGCATGAGCATAAGCATGAGCTCATGCTTTGTTGAGATATCGAGCTCCACTCGAGATATGCCAGGGTGACCGTTATGTACTTATGTCACCGACTTGTTAGCTGGAGATGCGGTTGGTACACCGCCCACGAATAATAGCTGGATGACAGCTATCCTTATCTACTATAGTTTGTGGCTCAGTTAGTATGCCACCTTAGTTAGTTGAGTTTGGTTTTAAGACCCACATATAGGGTCCTTCTATTTCTTTGTACTAGAGTTCTTTTGGCTTACACAACTAAGAAGAGGAAAACTATTTTCAGCCTCCACCTTTGTGTGTATTCCCCCATTGTGCATGTGAGAAAGCCGCAAGTGAGACTCCTTCCCTCTCTCCCACAATCTTCACATGGTATCAGAGCCTTGTTCGTGGTAAGGAGCTCAAGAAAGCAAGCCAAGTTCGTGGTGTCCTGGTAAGAGGATAAGTGTTGCTTTCCTATTTCGAGTTTGGGAGCAAATCTCTGCAGGTAGCACAGCCAGAAGTGCACGAGTGCACTGTTTCAGATTGAGACGCCCTTCGCGGTGCACGGCGAGAGCGCAGTATATGCTGCGGGTGAGGGCAAAGCCCATAGTGACTTTATTTTTCTGATTTGAGGCCGTTTCGAGGTCCGTTTTGAAGGCGGAAGTTCTTCGCAGGCACTCAGAAAAAGGCCCTGTTTTTTGCTGTGCGACCGCTGCGTGGCTAGTCGGTGGAAAGGTGCCGCAGAAATTGCATCGTATGCTTGTGTGCAGAGATATTGGGAGTTGCAGATTCATGCCTGTTGCCTGTTGATGCAAAATCGTCACTAGGAAGTGACTGTGTGGTGAAATACCACTTTCGTCAGTTTTGCAGATCTGCCCGTGTGAGGCAAAAGCTGTGTTTTTTGCAGTGACAGAATATTTTGCAGTGTTTTGTAATGGCATCTGATTCTCTTTCACAGATTGTCACTGAAAAGCTTGACAAGAACAACTTCCAGGCATGGAAGTTTAGAATGAGGAATTTCTTGATGGGAAAAGGATATTGGGAATTCATTACAGGAAATGAAGAAGAACCTGTTCTTCCTAATGTTCCCAGTCAACAGGAAATGCAGGCATTCAAAGGATGGCATGAGAGAGCCAGGAAAGTTATGTACCGGCTGTATATCAGTATTTCGGACTCCATGATTGTGCATATTCAGGATGCAAATATGCCAAAGGAGGCATGGGATACTTTGGCAAAAATGTATAGCACAAATACGCAAGCCAGGAAAATGCAACTCAAACAGGAGTTGCACAATGTGCAGAGAGAAAATTTGAGCATAAATGACTACCACATGAAAGTGAAGAAAATTGCAGATGCACTTACTTCCATTGGGTCGCCAGTGGATGATTACGATTTGGTTTCTGTGACCTTGAATGGTCTAGGAAAGGATTATGCACAGTTCCGGACATCCATTGCCGTTCGTGAAAACTTTCCTGATTTTGAGGAGTTGATTGCTCTTCTAATTTCTGAAGAGCAGAGAAATGGGGGTGCATCTTCTTCAGCAGGAACTTCAAAAGAAACCATCTTCTACTCAAATGCTGGCAGAGGTAGAGGCAGAGGTAGAGGAGGCCGATCTGCAGGCCATGGTAGAAATCAGAATATGTAGCAAACGCAAGAAAACCAGTCCTATGCAGGAGGACGTGGGAACTCTAGAGGCAGGGGGAGCCAAAGAGCCGTGGTGGATGGCAGAGAAGCCAAAATGCAAACAGCAATGTTGAATGCTACTATTGTGGCAAAATGGGTCATATGGCTAAGGACTTCTATAAAAAGCAGAATGACATTATGAGTGGAAAATTGCAGCAAGGCAATTATGCATCTTCTAGCAGGCAGGGTGATGACAGAAATGAGCATCTATTTATGGTGCAGCATATGACCAATTCTGTGACAAGTGCAGAAGAACAAAATGATGTGTGGTATGTTGACTCAGGAGCGTCAAACCACATGACAGGTCATGCAGAATGGATGCAAGATGCAAGGAAGATGGAAAAGCCAGGATTTGTGGAGACTTGTGATGATACTACACATCTTATTGTGCAGATTGGCAAAATTCCTTTGTCTATGCAGGATGGGAAAAAGAAATACTTGTCTGATGTATTTCATGTCCCGAACATCACCAAGAACCTGGTTTCTGTTGGTCAGATGGTTGAGCAGGGCTTGCAGGTCAGATTTAATCCTCATGGATGCTTTGTTGAGGATATGAAAAATAACGGTCACTTGATAGCAAAAGGAAAGAAGAAGGGCAGGATGTTTACGTTGGATGCAGACATGCCTGAATTGAGTGTAGCAATGTTTGCACATGGGACCGGTGTAGTTGCAGATATTGATATATGGCACAAACGCATTGGTCATGTTAATATACAGCGACTAAAATCAATGCAAGCCCAAAATATTGTTGCAGGATTGCCAAAATTCAAGGTTGCAGAAATGCACAAGATTTGTGAAGCCTGTCAATTTGGGAAACAGGCAAGGAAACCTTTTCCTAGGCATGTTCAAGAGAGTAAAAAGCCATTGGAATTAATCCACTCTGATGTGTGGACTACAAAAGCTGCATCTATTGGAGGCTGTCACTATTTTGTCACATTTATTGATGACTTCAGCAGAAAACTGTGGGTGTATTTTATGAAAAAGAAAAGTGAAGTGTTTGGGCACTTCAAAGCTTTCAAAGCTATGGTGGAAAAAGAAACAGGCCTGCAAATAAAATGCCTAAGGTCAGATGGAGGAGGAGAGTACCTCTCAAATGAGTTTGCAAGGTTCTTGCAGGAGCATGGTATAAAGCAGCAATACTCATGCAGTCATACCCCACAGCAAAATGGAATTGCAGAAAGAAAAAACAGGCATATTGGAGAGGTATCTCGGGCTATGCTAAATGAAAAAGATCTACCAGATTATTATTGGGCTGAAGCAGTTGCTACAGCAGTCTATATAATGAACAGGACTCCCACTGCAGCAATACATGGCATGACGCCAGAGGAGATGTATACTGGTAGGAAACCAGATATTTCTCATTTGAAGATTTTTGGTTGCATTGCTTATGTCCATGTGCCAGATGAGTTGAGGTCCAAGTTGGATCCAAAAGCTGAGAAGTGCGTCTTTATTGGTTATTCTCTGCAGCAGAAAGGGTATAGATGCTATAACCCTTCTACACGTAAGTTCACAGTGAGCAGAGATGTTGTTTTTGATGAGATGAGCAGCTGGTATAAACCAGTAAATGTGATGATTGATGTAGATGCACAAAATGGTAATGCTGCACAGAATGCACAGCAGCAATCACAAAATATCAGTGGACCTGGAGTGTCCTCTACCAGTGGTTCACATACTTCGCCATGGACAGGTAGATTGAGATCAGGAGAATCCCCTCAAAGCAATGTAGATAGTGGTACGCAGGTATCACGAAAAGGAAAAGAGAAGGTAGATCAGCCCATGTTTGATGTGAATGCAGGTCACTCTTATGTGGATGGTGAATCCAGTGGCTCAGAACAGAGCATTGATGATGAGTTGGGTATTCCTTCTGTTGTTACACCTGGAGTAAGGAAGACCAGGGATGTTTTGAGAGCACCTGGAAGTGAGCCTATTTTGCGCAGGTCTACCAGGGTTAGGTATCCTGTGGATAGGCTGAAATATGATGGATTTACAGCCATTCACTATGCCTATATGGTCAAAGTGATACAGGAACCAGAACCCACTTCTTTTGAGCAAGCCATGGGAAATGAAAAATGGGAGAAAGCCATGGATGAAGAAATGGATGCCTTGGATGCTAATGCTATATGGGAATTGGTGCCTTTGCCTAAAGGCAAGAATGCAATTGGCTGTAAGTGGGTTTATAAGATCAAGCACAATGCAGATGGTTCTGTGAATAGATACAAGGCAAGATTAGTTGTCAAGGGGTATGCACAGACATATGGCATTGATTATGAAGAAACTTTCAGCCCGGTTGCAAGGATGGCAACCGTAAGAGCAGCCATTGCTATGGCTGCATCAAAGGGATGGTCTTTACATCAGATGGATGTAAAGAATGCCTTCTTGCATGGTGATTTGCAAGAAGAGGTCTTTATGGAGCAGCCAGCAGGTTATGTTCATGCTACTCATCCTGAGTTTGTTTGCAGGTTGAAGAAAGCCTTGTATGGCTTGAAGCAAGCACCTAGAGCATGGTCTGACAAGATAGGACAGTATCTTGTCACTATTGGCTTTCAGATTTCCAAGGCAGATTTCTCACTCTATGTGAGAAAAACAGAGAAAGGGATTATGCTGCTGGTCATTTATGTTGATGATTTGATCATCACAGGTGATAGTGATGAAGATATCCTTCATGTGAAAATGCTATTGAGGCAGAAGTTTGAGATGAAGGATTTGGGAGAGCTGCGTTATTTCTTGGGCATTGAGGTGATTAGATCACCAAGTGGGATACAGCTCTTGCAGAGGCAGTATGGATTGGACATGCTGTCCAAATATGGGATGACAGGCTGTAAGCCTATTTCAGTTCCTTTGGAGCAGAATGTGAAGCTGAGCACAGATGCAGGTGAGCTTCTGGAAGACCCTACTATGTACAGACGCATAGTAGGAAGTTTGATTTACATGACTATTACCTTGAGCTATGTTGTTGGGTTGGTAAGTCAGTTTATGCAGGCTCCAAGGAAACCGCATTTGGATGCGGCTAGACGCATACTCAGGTATGTGAAGTCCACATTGCAGTATGGACTATTTTATGAGGCTGGGGTTCAGATACAGTTGCATGGATACACTGATGCTAATTGGGCTGGTAGCATTTCTGATAGACGATCTACCAGTGTTGGATATGTGTTCTCTTTTGGGAGTGCTGCAGTCACTTGGAGCAGCAAGAAACAACCTACAGTTCCCTTGTCGAGCACAAAGGCTGAGTACAGGGGTGCAGCAATGGCTGCATGTGAGGTAGCTTGGTTGCATAAGCTACTCTATGATATGCATCAGTCTACAGATGGGCCGGTTGTCATTTATTGTGACAACATGAGCAGTATGCACTTGGCAAAGAACCCAGTCTTTCATGCCAGAACAAAGCACATTGAGGTGCATTATCACTATGTGCGGGAGAAGGTTTTACTAGGTCTTATTGATCTAGTTTATGTCAGCACAGAGGATCAGGTAGCTGACATATTCACGAAAGCATTGGGCGCAGAGAAGCTGCGCAAGTTCAGAGACCTGCTTGGTGTGCAGGATTTGGGATTGAGCTCGAGGGGGAGTGTTGAGATATCGAGCTCCACTCGAGATATGCCAGGGTGACCGTTGTGTACTTATGTCACCGACTTGTTAGCTGGAGATGCGGTTGGTACACCGCCCACGAATAATAGCTGGATGACAGCTATCCTTATCTACTATAGTTTGTGGCTCAGTTAGTATGCCACCTTAGTTAGTTGAGTTTGGTTTTGAGACCCACATATAGGGTTCTTCTATTTCTTTGTACTAGAGTTCTTTTGGCTTACACAACTAAGAAGAGGAAAACTATTTTCAGCCTCCACCTTTGTGTGTATTCCCCCATTGTGCATGTGAGAAAGCCGCAAGTGAGACTCCTTCCCTCTCTCCCACAATCTTCACATGCTTATGCTTATGCTTAAGCATAAGCATAAGCATAAGCATAAGCATAAGCTCATGCGGAAAAAGAGAAGGAGCTTATGCGGAAATAGAGAATGAGCTTATGCTTCTCTCATTCTCTATTTCCGCATAAGCTCATGCATAAGCATGAGCTTATGCGAAAACTTAAGCATAAGCTCATGCTCATGCATTAGCATAAGCATAAGCATAAGCATAAGCATAAGCTCATGCTTATGCTCATGCAGAAATAGAAGCATAAAGAAGGGGGAAACTTAAGCATAAGCTCATGCTCATGCATGAGCATAAGCATGAGCTTATGCTGTTGCTATTGTTGTGGACTTCTTGATATTGAAAAGTTTAAATCAGTACTAGATTGAGGAACAAGATACTAATTATGGAATTCTTGAGACAATCAAATTTAAAATCTATGTCGATGAATCAACGCGAATCAATTAAAATTGTAGCTATACATTTCCAAGGGCTAGCACAATGTGTGTGTGTGTGTGTGTGTGTGAGAGAGAGAGAGAGAGAGAGAGAGAGAGAGAGATTTAACATTCATTAATATCTATATATTAATTGTTTTATTTTAAAGAGATAAATTTTATTTGCACTCTCTTTCTCTCTCTCAATGTATGTGTGTGTGTACTACAATGGCTGTAGTTGGAGTTTCTTTTACTTGGAAAGATCATATGTCTAATGAGGAAAAGCAACAATTCGAAAGTAGCTTTGAGGCCTCAAGGGGTGTACCACTAAGAAATTCTAGGTATCACATGCATTCAAGGGGTATTAACAAAACCCCTCAACTAAAATTTTTTCGTCAATAAAACCACCCCTTTTTACTTTCATGGACTAACGGATTTTTTTTCTAAATTTGAATAAAAAACCCCCTCCTGTTATTTTAAACCTATTAAATTTTTTCCAAAAGTGGAATTAAAATACCCCTCCCTTTGAATGCACGTGATACACTAAAATTTTGGGAGGTGAACTCCCCGAGTTTGAGGCATACCTTTTTTAAAGGTTTAAAGACTCTAAAGCAATAATTTTAAAAAGGGTCCATAGTTGTCGTAACCCTTTTGTTTGGGAAATTTCATTGTAGATAGTGTAATCCAGTCAGGTGGCATCTTGCCAACTATCTGCACCACAAAGTACATCCCCTCCACTACCTACACATTAGGTTGGTGATGTTGATTTATTTCTTATTACGGAGAGGGGATATTTCTTTTATATATGCACAACCTTTTGATTTTATAGGGAGACTTTGCACTTTTGTGGGATTAGGTTATAATAATTGGAGAAAAAATATCAAGACTAGACGGAGGGAAGGCTATTCCAAATTTATGCATGGTGATATTAGAGTGTTCACTTCAAAAATTATGCAACCAATGAGTTACATAAAATCATAAAACAAGGGCTCTAAGGTGAAAGAGAACTTTGGATGTTAGACATCATAACAAGACAAAGCGACTATAGATGTGCTTGATAGACACGCAAAGTCGCAAGCACGTCTATAGGCACAACTAGAATAGTGAAAATACAGGCATGTTTATGAGCGTGTCTATTAGCGCGTCTAATAGTGCATCTATTAGCGCGTCTGCACTGTGACTTAGACACAGATTTAGATGCCTTTATAAATGCAGAATAGATAATAAAGAAAGTGATATTTTGATGCAGGTTGATAAATGTGCATCGCTGCTTTCCAAACATTGCCCATGATTACCCAAGCACATATTTTTAATAAAAATATCATTGCTTTTTGGCAAACCCACATATACAAAAATTGAGTTGAGGAGAATGAGACAATATGTAAAATAGTTTTGCCAATATCAATGATGGGCTATGGTTCGATCTCATCCTCAATGAGATCAACCCTTGCCAAATTATCTAATTCAAAATCCAAACCAATGTTGAGATCTACAAATACATTCAGCCCACTACTACTTGTGCTACTCATGTGCTCATCGAAATCAGCATCACTAATGGTAGGATCATCCTCACGGGTAATGGCCTCAATATCTATATCTCCTATCTCATGATCATCCTCCTCTCTCGTATCATGGTCATCATCACCTCCATGGCCATGATCATCCTCCATATGCTCCATACTAGTAAATGTACTATACATCACTTTGGAATGTGGCGTAATAGGTATGACATGCCACCACCTATTATTATCCACCATTGGTTGATAGACAACCTAATTCAAACACAAATACAATCATGTTATTTTCCTTGCATCAAAGATATCAAATATTTAAAAGTGAGTATTTTTATATGTGTGTACAGTACCTATTCACATTGTTGCAGTAGTACTAGTGTGTCCTTGCTTTGCCAAAACTTTGTGGAGTCAATAGTTACAAAGCAACTTGCATGGCGTTTGATTGTTGCATTAGGCCTCTTTCCACCACATCCTTAAACCAATTAACATCCAAAACATACACAAAGAAGCGTCGAAAGTCAAGCTTAATAATATCTCAGATTATGCCACAATAATCATCCATGGCTCCATTGGCTCCCTCAAAGCTAGCAATGACACTGCAATCTTGTGTGTTTCTTCTATCATCAATCCGTTGTGTCCAAAAATGCTTTCCCTCACAACATATAGCATTGAACAAAGTACACTACACCAAGACAAAATCAATTAAATAATCAATCTAAATTGTTGAAAGCTCCTAACTTATGTATAACATTCTATATACCGACCTTGCTCATGCATCCTCTAGCATACTCCCATTCTTCCATTGTGATATGCATCCCCTAGTCTCTCTTTGCTCTCTCCATTTGGTCAAGTAGCCAATCCACATGAATATCCTTTGGAAGTGCTCTTAGATGCTGAGGGTATGGCACACGAGATCCATGGTGTGTACAAAAAGAGGGCCCTTTCTCCTTGTCTTCTTGCCTTTGCATCCTCGTACCTTGTCACCCATCTTTTCATCACATCACTATTAAGCATGCAATAGAAGTTGTTATTATTAAGCAACTCTGTGTCTATTACTTTACTCCGTCCTTTCCCTTGAGGCACAATAAAGCTCATCCTTACGTCTTCATCATCTCTCTATAGTCATGGGAGAGAGCTATCCACATCAACGAGAAACTCAAAAATATATACAAGTGACTCTTTTACTAACCAACCCTCGGCCATGCTACCTTTAGGCCTTGCATTTTGCCTCACCAAACCCTTCAAGGTCTTCATGAAGCGCTTAAGGAAGAACAACCATCATGCGTATATAGTGCTGCATATAGCAATCTCATCCACCAAATGCACTATGAGATGTAGTTGGCTTGTGAGAATAGAACATGGAAAGGTCCCCTCCACTAAGCAAACCACCTCCACTCACATAACTCGAGCATTCTCAAGTGTGGTGGGATCTATTTCTTTTGAGCTCACATACCTAGAAAGGAAAAAGTACACCATATTAGCAATATGAAATGCTTGCATGGAGCATTGATATGCTTCACATTTTGCATCCTGTAAAGTACCTCACAAGCTCGCCCATCTTGTAAATACAATCATTCATGTCCTTTGATGCACTACGAGAAATGCTACCAGGTAGTATGAATTGAACACATGAGGAATGGTTGATTAGTTGCTTCTAATGTACTCACAAATTTGGAAGGAAAAAGATATTATGCACATAAAATATTTACTTGGAGCAGTTTGTGCCAATCATGAGATTTCAAGCCATATAATTGCTCTAAACTTCTTTTCTTGCTCTTTGTGAAGGCCCCCTTCAAACACCTCATGCATTCAGTGGAAATACAAATTGTAGTGATAGCTCGCTTCACCGCCACCATCTCTAGATTTGATAACCTCCACGGTGCACGGGGTAAAAAGACGCATCCATTTGGCCTCTCTTGTGGCCAAACTTCATGCATCCTCCCTATGGTGTGTAGAACCTCCCTTATGCCTGCTGCGGAATCTCATGTCCCATTAAAATGTTCCCAAATGGTAGATGCCACATTCTTAAAGATACGCATGGGATCAAGTAGGTGGATCATGAGATGGGACCAATATGGTAATCGATAAAAGGTGGAGTATCTAAACAAAAGATGTTGTTAGAATGCAATCTTTTTTTCCATTCAATATAGCACACAATAGTTACAAACCCTTATCGGCTCATGTCAAGTGGTCGTGGAACCTAACCAAATTCTCATCCAATCTCCTCCAGTGAGTAACTGTGGGGGGACTTCATTCCAAGGGGTGACATATCTAGGATGATCAGGTGGGAGAAATTTATGGTAATTCTCATAGATTACGTTATTCAATGCATGTGCCCATGAGGCAACTAACAAAGGAGCACAAATAGGACATGCATGGTAGCCCGATGTAGTGAGACCTGAACAATAGACTCCATTAAGAATTCAAGGTGGGTTCAGGATGCCACATCAATTGCCTAGTCATAATTAAAAGTGCAATGCTTACTTGAACATGAGTAATGAATTCAAACTTGCATTGCTCCATCGGTAGATTGGTCTGCAAGTTTAGTAACTCAAGAGAGGCACGTAGATAGAGAATATGCACCCCTCGAATAGTGGAGTCATGCTGCAGTAAAAAGGTCATCTTACTGCATGCTATCATCCCTACCTAGGGATGGATGGACATATAAATCCCGCACCATATAATCAAGCACCTCCACCTCCACGGCCTGATGAGGTAATGGAGGAGGGCTACTATCACCATCACTTCATGCATCCGTAACGTTCCCTCCTGAAGATCTCACTTCATATCACCGACGCTTTGCCTCCTCACGATGAGCATAGGGAGACATATGCGAGTGTGGCACTGCATCCTATATCAAATAAAAAATGTATCATATATCAAACACATGAACACCCATAGGTATCTCAATCAACCTTAACCCTTTAACACTTACTCGGTATATGGTCACATCCCATTCTCTGTACTTTGAGATGTGATTGAGTGTAATTCTGCATGCACGATACGTGTTTCCTCAACATCGATCACACATACATTTGATTTTTTGCTCCAAGCACATTTTGTGATGGTGGATACGGAGGGATTCATCCTCACTAGAGCTACTTGTTGAAGATGAAGACATACTATAGGTAAACAACCCAAAAAATGGGTTCTTACAAGAGTTGTAAATGTCAAAACTTTGTGTAGCGACTAAAAGCGCATTTAACATCATGTCTGTATTGTGAAACGTGTCTATAGGCATGTCTAAAACATAGTGTAGATGCGCTGATAGATGCAGAGACTACGAACTGATTTTTGAACCTACTTTTAGCGCGCTTGCTTTCCTTCACATACTTTTAGCATCGTGCGGCTTGCTTTCCTATTAACACACATAGCTCCAGGCATCCACAGTCATCTCCAAGCACCCACACTCATCTTCAAGCTTACACACTCATCCCAAAGCATACAAGAGAAGAGGGTGAACAAGGAAGAGAACAAGGAGAAGCAGCTTTGAAGAAAGACAAGAATCTTCCATACCTCTATCCAAGGTAAGTCTCTTGGTGGTTGGTCTTCTTTGGAAGTTTCTCTCCTTGGATTCGTCCTTTGTCGTATGTAGGGATGGGATGTTTTTGGTACTAGAGTGATGTTCTTTTTGGGGTCGGGTGCATGTCCTTTTCACCTTTATTTTAAAATGAGTCTATCAAAGCGCGTCTACAAATGCGTCTAACAGCGCATCTAATTTTTTAGAAAATAGGCAGCCGCACCTATAGACGTGCTATTAGACGCATCTATAGACGTGCTGTTAGACATGTCTATAGATGCACTCCGATAGTTTTCTAATGTTTTATTCCCCTTCCTTCCCTTCCCCTTCCCCTTTCCCCTTCCCCTTCCCCTTCCTTCTCTTTCCTTTCTCCTTCGCATGCATGTTTAAGGCAAATTTGCAATGCCTTAAGCATTCGTGAGGAAATAAGGGATTGCATGAATGATGAAAATAAGTGATTGCATGAGGGCGGGTCCAAGAAAGAGGAAAACTGGACTGAAGCATGAGGGTAGGATGAAGAAAGAGGGCATGCATGATGGAGCATTCTTTTTCTCTCTTTTTTCTCCTCTTTTTTCCTCTCTTTTCCTATATTTTCAGCTCTTTTTCCATCTCCTTTTTCCTCTTTTTTCCTCTCTTATCTCCTCTCTTTTTCTCTATTTTTTCTCCTCTCTTTTCTCCTCTCTTATCCTTTCTTTTCCTCTCTTTTCTCCTCTCTTTCCTTCTCTCTTTTATCGTCTCTTTTTCTCTCTTTTTTGTCCTCTCTTTCCTTCTCTCTTTTCCTCTCTTTTCCCCTCTCTTTTCCTCTCTTTTCCCCTCTCTTTTCCTCTCCACAAGTAGGACACTCTCTTGCATCCTTATGTGGTCCACAAAACAGAATGCAATCATTGGCGCACACATGGATGTGCATGTAATCCAATCCTTCAAGAGAGGTCACATGTTGGCGGTAATTTATTCTCCCTTGGAAGCATTTTACACAATAGCCTGCACGTGAAGACCATAAATGAGAAAAAGCATTCGACTAATTGACCCACTAGCATAATTCACCATGTTTGCAAAATAGACTTTAAAGCTTACTTGAGTAATGCATTCAAGCTTGCATTGCTCCATGGTCTACAAGTTTAGTAACTCAAGGGAGGCACATAGAATAGAGAATGTGCACCCCTCAAACAGTGGAGTCGATGCTATAGTAAAAGGATCATCCTGCTCCATGCTATTATCCCTACCTGAGGACTGATGGACATATAAATCTAGCACCATATCATGCATGCACAATAACACAAAGCATCCATAGACGTGCACATAGACACATTTCCTTAACTTTAAAAAAACTTACGAGCGTGTCTATTTGTGCATCTATTAGTGCATCTATAGACCCGCATCTATAGGTGCATCTTTATAATAGACAAGCATGCCTATAGATGCGCTTTTAGACACTCTATAGAAATTTAAAAATAATAGAAAGACGCGCTCGTAGACGCACTTATAAACGCTTTATAGAAAAAAAAAAAGCAAAATTTTGTGTGGTTGAACAGAATGATGTGTATGTTGTGTATGATGTGTGGTTACAAGAATCCCATTTCCACATAGCCAGCCGCATTTTAATTAGCACGATTTTAATTATCACAATTCCAAGCACGTCTATAGCGAGACGATTACAATTCCAAATAAAACAGCGTATATTAATTCATAGCCCAAAAAGCATTTGTATGTACATATAGCACCTATATAGAGCATATCTCAAAACTTTAAGTGTGCCTTGTAAGGTTCTGTGACATTTTCCCATAATCCCTCGCATCCAACATATGTTCAAGTGCAAATCCATTGCAAAGCTCATGCCATGGCATTCCTCCCATTGATCAACAGATGGCAAGTGGAGAACTCCCACAGACACTTCTGCATGGCACACCCATCCGATAAGTACTTGGTCAGATAACACACCTAAGGGCGTGTTTTTTTGCGGATGTGCATATCATTAGGGAAAAAATGGTGTATAATGCATGATCAACCATGCAAAGCATATCCGATGGTGACAATACTTGGCACACACCTCAACGTAGTTGAAAAGGTCTTGTGTGCAAAGTGGAGCGCCCATCCGATAAGCACTTGTTTGAATAACACACCTAGGGCTGTGTTTTTATATGGTTGTGCATGACACTAAGGAAAAAATGGTGTTTTATGCTTGATCCACAATGCAAAGCATATCGGATGGGCACAATACTTTGCACACACCTTCAACTAGGTGGAATTGACTTACATGCAAAGTGGCATTCCCTTCGCATAAGTACTTGATTGGATAACACACCTAGCAGCATGTTTTTTTACGGATGTGCATGACACTAAGGCAAAAATGGTATTTAATGCTCGATCGACCATGCAAAGCATATCCGATGGGAACAATACTTTTCCTATGCCTTACCCTAGGTGGTATTGAAATTTTCTCAAAGAGGCACGTCCATCCGATAAGTACTTGGTCGGATAACATACCTAAGGGCGTGTTTTTTTGCGAATGTGCATATCACTACGGGAAAAACGTTGTATAATGTGTAATCGACCATGCAGAGCATATCCGATGGTGAAAATACTTTGTACGCATCTCAACCTAGTTGAAACGGACTTGCGTGCAAACTAGAGCCCCCATCCGATAAGTACTTGTTTGATTAACACACTTAGGACCGTGTTTTTTCATGGTTGTGCATGACACTAAGGCAAAAACGGTGTTTTATTCTTGATTAACAATGCAAAGCATATTCGATGGGCACAATACTTTGCACACAAATTCAACTAGGTAGAATTGACTTACATGAAAAGTGGCACTCCCATCCCATAAGTGCTTGATCGGATAACATACCTAGCATCGTGTTTTTTTACGGATGTGCATGACACTAGATCAAAAATAGTATTTATTGCTCGATCGATCATGCAAAGGATATCCGATGGGCACAAAACTTTTTGTATGCCTCAACCTAGGTGGTATTGGAATGTTCTCAAAGAGGCACACCCATCCGATAAGTACTTGGTTAGATAACACACCTAAGGGCGTGTTTTTTTGCGGATGTGCATATCACTCGGGAAAAAATGGTGTATAATGCATGATCGACCTTGCAAAGCATATCCGATGGTGACAATACTTTGCACACACCTCAAAATAGTTGAAACGGACTTGCGTGCAAAGTGGAGTCTCCATCCAATAAGTACTTGTTTGAATAACACACCTACAGCCGTGTTTTTATATGGTTGTGCATGACACTAAGGCAAAAACGGCGTTTTATGCTTGATCGACAATGCAAAGCATATCCTATGGGCAGAATACCTTGCACACACCTTCAACTAGGTGGAATTGACTTACATGCAAAGTGGCATTCCCATCGCATAAGTACTTAATCGGATAACACACCTAGCAGCGTGTTTTTTTATAGATGTGCATGACACTAAGGCAAAAATGGTATTTAATGCTCGATCGACCATGCAAAGCATATCCGATGGGCACAATACTTTTCCTACACCTTATCCTAGGTGGTATTGAAATGTTCTTAAAGAGGCACACCCATCCGATAAGTACTTGGTCAGATAACATACCTAAGCGCATGTTTTTTTGCGGATGTGCATCACTACGGGAATAACGTTGTATAATGTGTAATCGACCATGCAGAGCATATCCGATGGTGAAAATACTTTGCACGCATCTCAACCTAGTTGAAACAGACATGTGTGCAAATTGGAGCCCCCATCCGATAAGTACTTGTTTGATTAACACACTTAGGACCGTGTTTTTTCATGGTTGTGCATGACACTAAGGCAAAAACGGTGTTTTATGCTCGATCGACAATGCAAAGCATATTCGATGGCCACAATACTTTGCACACACCTTCAAATAGGTGGAATTGACTTACATGCAAAGTGGCACGCCCATCCCATAAGTGCTTGATCGGATAATATACCTAGCAGCGTGTTTTTTTATGGATGTGCATGACACTAGAGCAAAAATAGTATTTAATGCTCGATCGACCATGCAAAGGATATCCAATGGGCACAACACTTTTCCTACACCGCAACCTAGGTGGTATTGAAATGTTCTCAAAGAGGCACACCCATCCAATAAGTACTTGGTCAGATACCACACCTAAGGGCGTGTTCTTTTGCGGATGTGCATATCACTAGGGAAAAAACGGTGTATAATGCGTGATCGACCATGCAAAGCATATCCGATGGTGACAATACTTTGCATGCACCTCAACATAGTTGAAAAGGACTTGCGTGCAAACTGGAGCCCCCATCCGATAAGTACTTGTTTGATTAACACACCTAGGACCGTGTTTTTTCATGGTTGTGCATGACACTAAGGCAAAAACGTTGTTTTATGCTTGATCGACAATGCAAAGCATATCCGATGGGCACAATACTTTGCACACACATTCAACTAGGTGGAATTGACTTACATGAAAAGTGGCACTCCCATCCCATAAGTGCTTGATCGGATAACATACCTAGCATCGTGTTTTTTTACGGATGTGCATGAGACTAGAGCAAAAATAGTATTTATTGCTCGATCGATCATGCAAAGGATATCCGATGGGCACAACACTTTTCATATGCCTCAACCTAGGTGGTATTGGAATGTTCTCAAAGAGGCACACCCATCCGATAAGTACTTGGTCAGATAACACAGCTAAGGGCGTGTTTTTTTGCGGATGTGCATATCACTCGAGAAAAAATGGTGTATAATGCATGATCGACCATGCAAAGCATATCCGATGGTGAAAATACTTTGCACGCACCTCAAAATAGTTGAAACAAACTTGCGTGCAAAGTGGAGCCTCCATCCGATAAGTACTTGTTTGAATAACACACCTACAGCCGTGTTTTTATATGGTTGTGCATGACACTAAGGCAAAAACGGTGTTTTATGCTTGATCGACAATGCAAAGCATATCCTATGGGAAGAATACCTTGCACACACCTTCAACTAGGTGGAATTGACTTACATGCAAAGTGGCATTCCCATCGCATAAGTACTTGATCAGATAACACACCTAGCAGTGTGTTTTTTTACGGATGTGCATGACACTAAGGCAAAAATGGTATTTAATGCTCGATCGACCATGCAAAGCATATCCGATGGGCACAATAGATGGGATAAAGGGGCTAATGCTAAGCTAAAGAATGTTGAAATTGATGATGAAATAAGGAGGTAAGTGATCTTTATATAGTCAGGCTCCCTCAACTGATCTGGAGCAGCCGCAACTTGCCACGTGGTAGTCGGTTGTCTACTATGTACTACCATCTATTGTGTAGGCCCTATGGCAACTTCGAATTGGCTGCCAATCTACACTGTTGGATGAAGACTTGTATTGCTGATATTAGCCACTGTCCATGCTGATGCTAGGTGACCATGACAATTCCACACCAATTCTTTTGGATATTAAAATCCTCCTTAGCTAGTAGCAATAAAAACTGAGATCCCGAGCAACAGTGGATATTAAATATAAGACATAGCAGTGGATATTAAATATAAGACATACATAGCATTTAGCCAGGCCCATATAGATGAAGCTTGGCTTATCAACACCAGGTACTTTACATGAGTTAATCCTTTGTTGCTTGGGATGGTACCCCTCCCCTTCCAAACCAGCCCATAGTGTAGAGAAGTTTTAGTGCCAGCCTTTGATTTGGCATCTAGAGGTTTGTGATCAAGAGGGGCACATGCTTGATCATTGCACTCTACATCAATTGGGGCTCTCGATGTCACCCAATGCAAGATCTCTAAAGTACTTTTGACGCCCTACCTAGGGCCCTTTATATAGGGCAGTAAGCCCTCCAAATGAGGCCAATTGGCCCCCCAACATACTAGTCAAAGCAGATTCTCATCCCTCTCCGTTATTAAAGGGCAATTTTCCCTTTTCATGAGCAGTACTTTTGCACACAGTAGCAACAAGTAGTGTTGGTCCTCATCCTACCCCATATCCATAGGCTCTTCCTTGGGGAGTTGGTTCACATGGGCTTGGGCACATTGATCTCTCTACTATACTAGCCCTTGCCAAGACTGTGATGCTCACGATATCGCTACAATAGCACCCAAAAAGTGAAGCAAACACCAAGAAGAGTCCCCTAGCTAGCTATCAATCGATTGACTGTCCATCTAAGTAGATGGACTTGTGTATGATATCTATGGGACCAACTCCACTAGGCAGCTAAGGGGAGAGGGAAGCTCATTTGACAATGGCTCAGGATTGGGTGAGAGCTAGCATCAAGGAAGAAAATCAATAATAGAATGCTACTGTTGCTCGACTTTTTTGGGTCTATCCTTCTCCTCTATAGTCTTCGTGATGTGGACCACTGTCTAGCAAGTGCTACTGTCACTCAAGTGGTTTATCTACCTATGTCATAAAGAGAGGACATATCTGTGTCCTCATGTGGTCTCTGAGCTGAATGCTCCACCTATTAACTTATTTTCTTCTTCTTTAATTATCAATGCACAAGCAAGTGGCATAACATAAATATTCAAAAGAGGGACTCTTAGTAGGGTCTAGGACCTTCCATGTTATCGTTCTTCTGTAAAGAAGCATACATAAGCAGGACTCAAAATGGGATCTACGATCTTCTATGTTATCATGCTCCCGTTGAACTAAGTACAATGTTGAAATTCAAAGAGCTACAAATGTATGGCCTGCAAAGGCTTAACCACCTCAGCCAATGTATCAATTATACAATTGGTAGGAAACCATCTCCACACCATGACATCTTCCATAAAAATATCGAGAGGAATAAATGCAATGGTGTGTTCACTAGCAGGGTAGTTCTGAAAGACCAATTATGAGAGTTTGTTTCCATAAGGACTTGAATGCAATGCATTTTTCTTCTTCAGCATGATTTTTGAGACAACGTCAATAGCTGCAATGCTACTAGCATTGTATACTCTCTCAGACTCTTTCCTTTGCTTCTCTTTAAAGCTTCATCAAGTTCAACGCCTGTGTCTTGTGCAACTTGAGACTTGGATTGGGTATGGATGGTGTGAACCCATTTGGTCTCAAAAGCACTTCTTACAGTGTATGCAAAGGATATCCGATGGGCACAACAATTTTTATATGCATATACCTAGGTGGTATTGGAATGTTCTCAAGCCATATGACCCATTTTGCCACAATAGTAGCATTCAACATTGCTGTTTGCATTTTCGCCTCTCTGCCATCCACCACGGCCTCTTTGGCTCCCCCTGCCTCTAGAGTTACCATGTCCTCCTGCATAGGACTGGTTTTCTTGCATTTGCTGCATATTCTGATTTCTACCATGGCCTACAGATCAGCCTCCTCTACCTCCACCTCTACCCTGCTCTGGTTCTTTACCTCCATCTGATCTCTAATCTTGCCATGGCTATCTGCAATACTTCTGATTCGAGCCAGCTAGAGGGGTGATGGAGGATGCAGCAGGATAGCATGAATGACAAAAGAATATTTCCTCCTGCTTCTATCCTCTGTCTGTAGATGCCAAAGAAATCGGCACAAACAAAGCGATCAATGCCCCAGAGTCCTCTTGCTTCATCTGGCAGTCATCCGTAGATGCGCACTGTAATGTTTCGCAGACTGCTGCATGAGCAAGCAAACAACTTCCACGCTTGAGTATTTCTCGGTCCTTCCTATGCTTCCATGATCCATCCCGCACGTCCACGAACAATTTAAGCTGTGGTTCTTGCTCTTGCTTCGCTCCAAATAACCGCTTGTCGATTCCAATTTCTTTCGTGCTTGCTGGGGATCAAAGGCACAGTAATGTTATGTATGTCATCTCTCTCACCCATTCACATGGGGATATCTTTGATGTCATTCATAGGTTGAGAGGGATTTGCAAGTTCAATCCATCCTTTCAAACTCTCCCAGAGATTGGGACAATTTTGTAGGAGGATTCCGATGGGAATTGACATAGGGTAACTCAGGATGCTAGAGAGTGCAGGTCCTTCAAGTTGACGTGGTGGTACATTATGTTATGGAGTCTATTGTTGGAATAGAGGCTCGATTACAGTATCAATAATTTGTGGAGCCAAGTCATGGATTGAGTCTTGAGCTTGTTTCTCAGCCTCAAATTGAGCTTGTTTCTCAGTCTCAACTTGAGCTTGTTCCTTTTGTACCCATTATTGAAGTGCCTGAAAACGCTCTCAGAGGCATAGAGCTCAAGCATGGTGATAAGAGGGCATGGTGATAGAGGGCTCACAATGATAGAGGGTAGGGTCGACGGATGAGCGTGCGTGACAAAAGATTGTAGGATGGATGAAGATTGCGAGCGTGATGGGACCTGAGGGCATGGAGGTTTCGAGGAGTGACACACGTGCAAAAAAAAGGACAGGACAGACCCGGTAGAGTGGTGAGAGCAGGACAGAGGTGGAGAGGTAGGGGTTTTTTTTTGCTTTTGGATTTTTTTAAAATGGGTTGTAATAATTGCAAATGCTCTATCCATGTCCCCTCTATTTATTTAGAATAGAACATTAGTCTATTAAATACTAGTTTAACATTAGTCTTTGTCTATTAACATTGTGATCGTGGTAACATTAGTCTTTGTCTATTAAATCCTAGTTTAGGTAGGGTTAAATCTAGCCCAATATATTTAATCCATTTGCATTAATTAAGTAAATTTAATTAATCTAGTTACATTTACATTATTTATATTAATCTAGTTAATTGATTAATTAATCCTTTAATTAGAATACATAATTTGCTTAATCGTTTTAATGTATTAAATTAGTTAATTTAATCAAAATGTAATTATTTAAATTTAATTTAATTAGGCTGATTAGTTTGGTTTAGTTAATTTAATGTGATTAGGTTAATTAATTAACTAATTAGGTTTAGTATAATATATTAGTTAATCAAGTAGATTGACTAGATTGCTTAGATTGAGTAAATAATCGGCTAATTAGATTAATTGATTAATTAGAGTAATCTAATGAATTCAATTACTTACATTAAGTAATGTAAATAATTAGATAAATTACTCTAATTAGTTTAATTAAGTAGATTAATGTAATTAATCTAATTAAGTAGATCTAAATCCTAGACTAGGGACTTTGAAATGACTGCATCTAGGGCTTAGAATGAGAAAACCTCCCAAGAAAGGATTATTTGAATCTAAGTCCCTGGGGTAAGAAATTGAATCTAGTATCTAGATTAAATAAATCTAAAATAGTCCAAAAAAGCATTACTTGGACATGGATACTTGAAGTAAGGACCTCAATCTAGTATTTGGATTAAATGAATCTACAACTCTTAATAGTAACATCAATATTTCTACCTATAACTTATAGATATCAAACCCTAGATAAGTAAAACTTGAAACATGATACATGATACATAATGCTTTCAATCCCCATACAATTTACTGGCATATGAGATCTATAGATCTAGCACCTTGAGCCTAATTGTAAAAAGAAGTGCTCTAGAGCCTAAAGTGGATACCACTCAAAACTTGGATGTAAAAACCCCTTAGCGAAGGATTAATTAGACTAGAAGCACACATATCCAGGATATGTACTAGTTGGGTCAGGGTCTAGCATCTAGAATAGGCCAACCAAAAATCTAATCAATCATACATCCACAATCTAGAACCCAAAGCAATAGCTAAAACTATTATAAACATCCATAATTTCAAATAAATAGGTTAGAAACCTAAAGCACATAGTTGAAACTATTGTAAGCATTGATAATTCAAAATAAATACACTAGAAGCCCAAAATCATCCAAAACAAGGTACCTCACATAGTATTATTGGTATGGTCTCCCCACTATAATTTGTGGGTACCACATCTTTCTCTCTCTCTCTCTCTCTCTCTCTCTCTCTCTCTCTCTCTCTCTCTCTTCTATAGAGAGAATCCACCAGCCATAATCTTTTATTAACACTAGATTCCAATTTAATAGATACTAAAGGAAATTGTGTGGTTTAATTTTAATTTAAATGTAACTAAATATCTAAAATTAGTTTTATGCAAAATCGATGTTGATACTCTAATTTGAAAATTTGGAAAATATAAATATGTCAATCTCAAATTTCAATTCCATATAACCTCGAATCATGTGCAATGTTCTCTCTCTCTCTCTCTCTCTCTCTCTCTCTCTCTAGGTGGTTGCAATAATCAAACCTGACGTTAAGGGTATGTCCATTTTTTGGAAAACTGTTCCTCCTTCGCCTTTGACATCCCTCTTGCATTCGGTCTCTGACTATTTTCCTACCTCTCCTTTCATCCATACCTTGCATCACTGCTCACATAGTATCATTTTGATGTGGACACAGATCGATAGAAGAGATACAAGGCCCCTTCCTATGTTTTGCCTCCACATCCCCATGAGGATTTTGACAATGACATTGTCTGAGGAGAAATAAGCTCCTAAAGTCTATATTCTTGCCATGGAAGTGAGTTTGGGATGAGGCGCTGGTAGAGGAGATAATGGATTCATATGACACTGAACATCACAACATCATTATCGAAGATGTGCATGTTCATTTATGCTCAGCACTCCTAGAGGAATGTTTTTGGAATGAATGCACCAGCAAACCCAAGGCAATTAACCTTTGCTCAATGGTGTGATGCTTATCTTGATGACAGCTATTCAAGCTTAGAAGGCTACTTAATTAGCAAGGCATTCAACAAGGGACTTCAAGCAGTGTGCAAATTTCTATCATAACGTATTGGCTTGAAGAAGAGTGTGGGTTATGTGCCACACCAGTATGTAGCTTGATTGGTTGCAGCTCTTGAGGATGACCTTGAAGTGGACTAGTTTTCAATTTTTGAGAAAGCATTCGAGTCCTAAATGATTTTGGTTAGCAGAGGGCAAACCCAGTGCAAGCTTGGGCATCGCATCTGTATGCTGTATCACAGGATTACATCTGGTCTCATGAACAAAGACATGCAACTAGCTAGGCTGATCATGTTGAGATATCGAGCTCCACTCGCGATATGCCAGGGTGACCGTTGTGTATTTATGTCACCGACTTGTTAGCTGGAGATGCGGTTGGTACACCACCCACGAATAATAGCTGGATGATAGCTATCCTTATCTACACTAGTTCGTGGCTCAGTTAGTATGCCACCTTAGTTAGTTGAGTTTGGTTTGAGACCCATGTATAGGGTTCTTCTATTTCTTTGTACTAGAGTTCTTTTGGCTTTCACAACTAAGAAGAGGAAAACAGTTTTCAGTCTCCACCTTTGTGTGTACTCCCCCATTGTGCTTGTGAGAAAGCCTCAAGTGAGACTCCTTCCCTCTCTCCCACTATCTTCACATGGTATCAGAGCCTTGTTCGTGGTAAGGAGCTCAAGAAAGCAAACCAAGTTCGTAGTGTCCTGGTAAGAGGACAAGTGTTGCTTTCCTTTTTCGAGTTTGGGAGCAAATCTCTGCAGGTAGCACAGCCCGAAGTGCAAGAGTGCACTGCCTCAGATTGAGACGCCCTTTGCGGTGTGGCGAGAGGGCATTATATGCTGCGGGACTGGGCGAAGCCCTTGGTGACTTTATTTTTCTGATTCGAGGTCATTTCAGGGCCCGTTTTGGAGGCGGAAGTTCTCCGCAGGCACTCAGGAAGAGGCCCTGTTTTTGCTGTGCGACCACTGTTCTGCAGGTCGGTGAAAAGTTGCGGCAAAAATTGCATCGTATGCCTATGTGCAGAGATATTGGGAGTTGCAGATTCATGCTTGTTGCCTGTTGATGCAAAATCATCACTAGGAAGTGACTGTCTGGTGAAATACCACTTTCGTCAGTTTTGCAGATTTGCCCGCGTGAGGCAAAAGCTGTGTTTTTTGCAGTGACAGAATATTTTGCAGTGTTCTGTAATGGCATCTGATTCTCTTTCACAGATTGTCACTGAAAAGCTTGACAAGAACAACTTCCAGGCATGGAAGTTTAGAACGACGAATTTCTTGATGGGAAAAGGCTATTGGGAGTTCATTACAGGAAATGAAGAAGAACCTGTTCTTCCTAATGTTCCCAATCAACAGGAAATGCAGGCATTCAAAGGATGGCATGAGAGAGCTAGGAAAGTTATGTACTGGCTGTCTATCAGTATTTCGGACTCCATGATTGTGCATATTCAAGATGCAAGTACGCCTAAGGAGGCTACTATAAAAAGCAGAATGACATTATGAATGGAAAATTGCAGCAAGGCAATTATGCATCTTCTAGTAGGCAGGGTGATGACAAAAATGAGCATCTATTTATGGTGCAGCATATGACCAATTCTGTGACAAGTGTAGAAGAATGAAATGATGTGTGGTATGTTGACTCAGGTGCATCAAACCACATGACAGGTCATGCAAAATGGATGCAAGATGCAAGGAAAATGGAAAAACCAGGATTTGTGGAGACTGGTGATGATACTGCACATCCTATTGTGCAGATTGGCAAAATTCCTTTGTCTATGCAGGATGGGAAAAAGAAATACTTGTCTGATGTATTTCATGTCCCAAACATCACCAAGAACCTGGTTTCTGTTGGTCAAATGGTTGAGCAGGGCTTGCAGGTCAGATTCAATCCTCATGGATGCTTTGTTGAGGATATGAAAAATAATGGTCGCTTGATAGCAAAAGGAAAGAAGAAGGGCAGGATGTTTACGTTGGATGCGGACATGCCTGAATTGAGTGCAGCAATGTTTGCACATGGGACCGGTGTAGTTGCAAATATTGATATCTGGCACAAACGCATTGGTCATGTTAATATATAGCGACTTAAATCAATGCAAGCCCAAAATATTGTTGCAGGATTGCCTAAATTCAAGGTTGCAGAAATGCACAAGGTTTGTGAAGCCTGTCAATTTGGGAAACAGGCAAGGAAACCTTTTCCTAGGCATGTTCAAGAGAGTAAAAAGCCATTGGAATTAATCCACTCTGATGTGTGGACTACTAAAGCTGCATCTATTGGTGGCTGTCACTATTTTGTCACATTTATTGATGACTTCAGCAGAAAACTTTGGGTGTATTTTATGAAAAAGAAAAGTGAAGTGTTTGGGCACTTCAAAGCTTTCAAAGCTATGGTTGAAAAAGAAACAGGCCTGCAAATAAAATGCCTAAGGTCAGATGGAGGGGGAGAGTACCTCTCAAATGAGTTTGCAAGGTTCTTGCAGGAGCATGGTATAAAGCATCAATATTCATGCAGTCATACCCCACAGTAAAATAGAATTGCAGAAAGGAAAAACAGGCATATTGGAGAGGTATCTCGGGCTATGCTAAATGAAAAAGATCTACCAGATTATTATTGGGCTGAAGCAGTTGCTACAGCAGTTTATATAATGAACAGGACTCCCACTACAGCAATACATGGCATGACACCAGAGGAGATGTATACTGGTAGGAAACCAGATATTTCTCATTTGAAAATTTTTGGTTGCATTGCCTATGTCCATGTGCCAGATGAGTTGAGGTCCAAGTTGGATCCAAAAGCTGAGAAGTGCGTCTTTATTGGTTATTCTCTGCAGCAGAAAGGGTATAGATGCTATAACCCTTCTACATGTAAGTTCACAGTGAGCAGAGATGTTGTTTTTGATGAGACGAGCAGCTGGTATAAACCAGTAAATGTGATGATTGATGTAGATGCACAAAATGGTAATGCTGCACAAAATTCACAGCAGCAATCACAAAATATCAGTGGACCTGTAGTGTCCTCTAGCAGTGGTTCACATACTTCGCCATGGACGGGTGGATTGAGATCAGGAGAATCTCCTCAAAGCAATGCAGATAGTGGTACACAGGTATCACGAAAAGGAAAAGAGAAGGTAGATCAGCCCATGTTTGATGTGAATGCAGGTCACTCTTATGTGGATGGTGAATCTAGTGGCTCAAAAAAGAGCATTGATGATGAGTTGGGTATTCCTTCTGTTGTTACACCTAGAGTAAGGAAGACCAGGGATGTTTTGAGAGCACCCGGAAGTGAGCCTATTTTGTGCAGGTCTACCATGGTTAGGTATCCTGTGGATAGGCTGAAATATGATGGATTTACAGCCATTCACTATGCCTATATGGTCAAAGTGATACAGGAACCAGAACCCACTTCTTTTGAGCAAGCCATGGGAAATGAAAAATGGGAGAAAGCCATGGATGAAGAAATGGATGCCTTGGATGCTAATGCTACATGGGAATTGGTGCCTTTGCCTAAAGACAAGAATGCAATTGGCTGTAAGTGGGTTTATAAGATCAAGCACAATGCAGACGGTTCTGTGAATAGATACAAGGCAAGATTAGTTTTCAAGGGGTATGCACAAACATATGGCATTGATTATGAAGAAACTTTCAGCCCGGTTGCAAGGATGGCAACCGTAAGAGCAGCCATTGCTATGGCTGCATCAAAGGGATGGTCTTTACATCATATGGATGTAAAGAATGCCTTCTTGCATGGTGATTTGCAAGAAGAGGTCTTTATGGAGTAGCCAGCAGGTTATGTTCATGCTACTCATCCTGAGTTTGTTTGCAGGTTGAAGAAAGCCTTGTATGGCTTGAAGCAAGCACCTAGAGCATGGTCTCACAAGATAGGACAGTATCTTGTCACTATTGGCTTTCAGATTTCCAAGGTAGATTTCTCACTCTATGTGAGAAAAACAGAGAAAGGGATTATGCTGCTGGTCATTTATGTTGATGATTTGATCATCACAGGTGATAGTGATGAAGATATCCTTCATGTGAAAATGCTATTGAGGCAGAAGTTTGAGATGAAGGATTTGGGAGAGCTGCGTTATTTCTTGGGCATTGAGGTGATTAGATCACCAAGTGGGATACAGCTCTTGCAGAGGTAGTATGGACTGGACATGCTGTCCAAATATGGGATGACAGGCTATAATCCTATTTCAGTTCCTTTGGAGGAAAATGTGAAGCTAAGCGCAGATGCAGGTGAGCTTCTAGAAGACCCTACTATGTACAAATGCATAGTAGGAAGTTTGATTTACATGACTATTACCAGGCCAGATTTGAGCTATGCTGTTGGGTTGGTAAGTCAGTTTATGCAGGCTCCAAGGAAACGACATTTGGATGCGGCTAGACGCATACTCAGGTATGTGAAGTCCACATTGTAGTATGGACTATTTTATGAGGCTGGGGTTCAGATACAGTTGCATGGATACACTGATGCTGATTGGGCTGGTAGTATTTCTGATAGACGATCTACCAGTGGATATGTGTTCTCTTTTGGGAGTGCTGCAGTCACTTGGAGCAGCAAGAAGCAGCCTACAGTTGCCTTGTCGAGCACAGAGGCTGAGTACAGGGGTGTAGCAATGGCTGCATGTGAGATAGCTTGGTTGCATAAGCTACTTTATGATATGCATCAGTCTACAGATGGGCCGGTTGTCATTTATTGTGACAACATGAGCAGTATACACTTGGAAAAGAACCCAGTCTTTCATGCTAGAACAAAGCACATTGAGGTGCATTATCACTATGTGCAGGAGAAGGTTTTACTAGGTCTTATTGATCTAGTCTATGTCAGCATAGAGGATCAGGTAGCTGACATATTCATGAAGGCATTGGGTGTAGAGAAGCTGTGCAAGTTCAGAGACCTGCTTGGTGTGCAGGAATTGGGATTGAGCTCGAGGGGGAGTGTTGAGATATCGAGCTCCACCACTCGCGATATGCCAGGGTGACCGTTGTGTATTTATGTCACCGACTTGTTAGTTGGAGATGCGGTTGGTACACCACCCATGAATAATAGCTGGATGACAGCTATCCTTATCTATACTAGTTCGTGGCTCAGTTAGTATGCCACCTTAGTTAGTTGAGTTTGGTTTGAGACCCACATATAGGGTTCTTCTATTTCTTTGTACTAGAGTTCTTTTGGCTTTCACAACTAAGAAGAGGAAAACAGTTTTCAGCCTCCACCTTTGTGTGTACTCCCCCATTGTGCTTGTGAGAAAGCCTCAAGTGAGACTCCTTCCCTCTCTCCCACTATCTTCACAGATCAGAGGCGACCAACCTTTAGGCCATAAATGGTTTTGGAAACCATTTTGTGATCTTTAGAGGTTCTAATGAGTAAGGACACCATTTTTGGTGGGCATAAACAATCTTGTATAATTTAAAAGGTTGTAGATATTTGTAGTACAATTATCATGGACACCAAAGTTGGTGATTGTACTAGTTTTCATAATGCTATCATTGTTTTCATTGCAATATATGAAGTTGTTTTAAGTACATGACGAATTGTTATGTTTATTTTGCATGAATGTTTTTGGTGATTTGGAGTTCATCTGCCTCATTCTTTTCCTAATACTTTTTCATGATAAAAAAATATTATTATTTTTTGTATGAAATAAAATATAATTGATGTTTTTAGCTATGTTAAGCCATTTTCAACAAAAAGTGATTTTTTTTTCCAAAACTGGCCATGTGCGCACGGGCGCGAGATTTGGCCATATTGGCAAGGCAAGGAGAGAGGAGGATGAGAGAGAAGGAAGGGATGAGAAGAGGCCAGGGAAGGAATGAAGAGAGAGGAGAGAGGGAGGGGAAGGGGAGAGGAGAGGTTGAAGGGGCATAGTGACCTTTTTTTATTATTAAAAAAATAGCAATCGTGGCCACAACACTCCTAGTCCTCTCCCTTCCCTTCCCTCTCCACTCCCCTCCCTCCCTCTTTGCCTCACTCCCCCTCTCCCTCTCCCTCTCCCTTCCACTCCCTTCCACTCTCCCCCTTCCTCTCCCTCTCCCTCTCCCTCTTCCTCTCCTCCGTTTCCACTCCCCCTCCATTCCCCTCCCTCCCCTCTTCCTATCAACTCCCCTCCCTCCCCTCTCCCACTCCACTCCTTCCTTCTATCCTCTACTCCTTCATTCATCCCTCTACCCCTTCCTTCTCCCTTTCCTTTTGTTCCCCTCCCTTCCCTCCCTTCCCCCTCCCCCCCTCTCCCTTCCCCCTCTTTCCCTCTCCTTTCCCTCTCCTCTCCCCTCTCTCCCCCCCTCCCCTCTGCCCTCCCTTGCCTCCCCCTCTCTACCTCCCCCTCTTTCCTTCCCTCCTGCAAACCCCAATCCACCAAAAAGCAATGAAGGGGAACCAAAAGCGCAATCACTAATCGAACTAACATCCAAACCTACACAAACACAACTAACATTAAATAACAAAACATAAAAGCAAAAAGCATAAACAAAACAACACAAATTACCTACACAAGAACCAATAGAACCAAGTGTATTAATAGAAGGAATCACACCATCAACCTTATTTTACTAAAGGTCTTTACACTATCCCGCAAAACATATGTGTAATTCTTCAAATTCCCAAACTAATCATAGGAATAAGAGAGGATAGATTGTGCAATAGCAACCTTGATAATGCTTCTTTTATCATACTTACGGTAGGAAGAAACCCTCCAATGACCTGTAACCATCTGACCAACTTCTTCAAGTACTTGACACAAGCTAAGTCTCATAACCATACTAGCCTGAACACTCTTGTTGGTCCTCTTCTCACTCGAAGAAATATAAATAGAATAGCAAGCATAACTTCACAAGATTTAACAAAGACTTCTCACTAACCCTATTAGTGTTAAACTAGACTTGCAACATACAAATGAAAACAAAGAAACCTTAACTACACAAGCATCAAACATCAAACCAAAATAAAAAAAACAATGAAATTTACCTCAAAAACAAAATTATCAATGCTGCAAGAATAAGAACTTGCTATTCGGGCAATGATCATCAACCGGAGGCATGGAAGCACAAGTTGCTCAAAATTCCAAACAACATCACTCTCACAAACCCTTACACTAGGACAAAAGTCTGTCTTCTAATAGTGAGTAAGAGTAACAAATTAATTCTTTCTCAAATGCTCATTATACCTGCAAATAACAAGTTCAAACCACACCAAACCACACAAAAGACAATGACAACAAACAAAAAACACAGACTCACTTGACATATTTGCCCATCTCATCTGAACTCTTAGCGAAATCTACACGCAAAACACCATGCAGTACTCTTCCTTCCCGAAATGCAAAAATCGGCTTAAACAGTAGAAGGCAAAACATCATTAAACAATCAATGAAGAGCATTTACATCAATGGCTTCATCCTGATCCAAGTCTAACGTGCCAAACAAGTCTATCTTTAACTCTATACCGAGTTGATCTCCTATATCATCATTGTACTCTAGCATCATACGTTCACCTAAGACTTGATCATCTTCTTCAATAAAGTGTGGTGATTCTTGATGATCGTCATCTTCTTCCTCAATATCGTGATCTCCATCTTCCTTCCATACGATGTCATTATGTGCATCTTCCTCTTGGCTCATATTGTGATCTTCATCTTCTTCGCTAGATCCATCTGCATCAATTGGATCCGGCATTGGTGACAAAATATGAAGAGGGGAGAGGAGAAGAGTGGAGATGAGGAGAGAGGGCATAGCTAGAGAGCACACCACAAATGACTAACTGTACACTAGAATTAGTTGAAAAAATAGAATATATACAAACCCTTTTAGGGTTAGGGTTAGGGGATCTAACCCTTTCCTTTATAGCACTCTATAAGGTTAGTGCTATGCACACATGATCACGTGATGGTGCTATGCACACATGATCACATGATGTTGAGCATGAACTCTCAACACCTTCCCTCAAGATCAACATCATGAAGTAGGCCTTCCCTCAAGATGATGATTCTAGGGAATCGAAGATGTTGAGCGTGAACTCTCAACACCTTCCCTCAAGATCAACATCATGAAGTAGGCCTTCCCTCAAGATGATGATTCTGGGGAATCAAAGATGTTGAGCGTGAACTCTCAACACCTTCCCTCAAGATCAACATCATGAAGTAGGCCTTCCCTCAAGATGATGATTCTGGGGAATCAAAGAAGGACTGAGCATTACATTCCATCACATTCCATCACACCCCTTTAATGGGAATGTCCTTCCTCTGCATCAAACCAAGAGCTAGTCGGTGTTTCTCGAATAGCTCTTTACCGAGTGGTTTGGTAAAGATGTCTGCAACATTCTCTTTGCTATCACAATGCTGCAGTGTGATGTCACCAAGTAATACTCTTTCTCTGATGAAGTGCTCTCTGACATCAATGTGCTTTGTCCTGGAGTGATATACTGGATTTTTGGCCAATTCTTGAGCCGATTGATTATCACAGTATATTGTTGTTGATGTTGTTGACTCATCAAAGTAATCTATTTCTGACAATAGTCTTCTGAGCCATATAGCCTCACATGCACCTGTAGTGAGTGCTCTATATTCTGCTTCAGTCGAAGACAAAGAAACAGTTGGCTGTTTGTTTGACAACCATGATATAGAACCTTGACCAAGAAAAAATGCATATCCCTGTGTCGATCTCCTGGTCTCATGATCTCCAGCATAGTCACTGTCACAGTATCCATGCAACCGTGGATGACTTCCTCTGTATTCTATCCCAAACTGTCTTGTACGTCTGATGTATCTCAAGACTCTTTTGGATGCATTCCAGTGAGACTGTTTTGGATTTGCCATAAACTGTGCTAGTGAGCTTACTGCATAACAAATATCTGGCTATGTGATTGTCAGATATAAGAGATCCAATGAGTTTCCTGTAGTATCTGTCATTGACTGTAGGCTTTTCTAAATCTTTGGTAAGTTTCAAACTCTGTTCCATGGGAGTGGCTGCAATCTTGCAATCTGCCATATGAAACTTCTTCAGGAGACTGTCAACATACTTGAGCTGACTCATGAATGTGCTATCGGAATCTCTCCAAAACTCAATTCCAAGACAATAGTGCATAAGTCCAAGATCTTTCATGTCGAACTCGGCAGATAAGTCTTGTTTTAGTTTTCTGATGAAGCTATCCTTGCTTCCTGTCACAATCAGATCATCTACATACAAAAGTGCAATAGTAATGTCGTCCCCTTGAACTTTGTAGTAGAGAGTATGATCTGCATTGGACTTCATGTATCCTAGATCAGCAAAATGTCAATTCTGCTGTACCAACTTTTGGGTGCTTGTTTTAAGCCATAGAGACTTTTCTTGAGATGGCAAACCTTGTTCTCCTTTCCTGGTTCAACATAACCAGTTGGTGGTTCCATGTAGACTTCCTCATCTAGATAACCATTGAGAAATGCATTCTTGACATCGAGCTGATACACATTCCATTTACTGAGTGTCGCTAGTGATATCAAGAACCGTATGGAATCCATCTTTGCTACTGGAACATAAGTCTCATCATAATCTTGACCATATTGTTGTGCAAATCCTTTTGCAACTAATCTGGCTTTGTATCTCTGAATACTACCATCTGGATTGTACTTCACTTTGTATACCCATTTGTTGGCTATGGCCTTCTTTCCTAGTGGAAGGTCGCATAATTCCCAAGTGTTATTTTTATACAAAGCATCCATTTCTTCATTCATAGCAATTTGCCATTTTGGCTTGTCTACTGCATCTTCGAAGTACACTGGCTCTTCTGTAGCCATGATGGTAGTCATAAGAGCATAGTTGGTGGTTTCCACTTGAATTGCTTTGCCTTTCTGAGCATATGTCAATCTGGCTGGTGGTCTGCTTTCCCTAGTAGACCATCTGAGCTGCTGTGGCACTGCTTGGGGTGTTGCTGGCAATTCTTGCTCTTCTTCATCAACCTGTTCTATAGAATACTGTGAAGTCAATGCTTCTATCTCCTGTGTAGGTGAGGTTTTCCATTCTGATTCCTCATCGAAGATTACATCTCTGGAGATAATGACTTTGCGGTTGATGGGATCATACGATTTGTATGCTTTGCTTTCTTCACTGTAGCCAACCATGATGCATTTGCGTGACTTCGCATCCAATTTCCTACGATGATCATCATGTATGTGGGCATATGCTATGCAACCAAATATGCAGAGATGCCCAATGCATGGCTTGTGTCTAGTGAATGCTTCATAAGGAGTCATACCTTGTATCGGTTCGGTAGGCAGCCAATAAAGCAAATAGTTAGCTGTAGCTATTGCTTCTGCCCAATACTGATTTGGAACATGCTTTTCACTAAGCATTGCTCTAGCACTGTCTGCTAAAGTCGCATTCTTCCTTTCAGCTCTTGCATTCTGCTGAGGAGTATCTGCACATGTGAACTGTCTTCGAATGCCGTGATTTTTGCAAAAGTTCATGAATGCTGAAGACATGTATTCACCTCCTCTGTCTGATCTCATGACCTTGATCTTTCTGCCTGTCTGGTTTTCTACCATTGCTTTGAATTCTTGAAATCTAGAAAACACTTCAGATTTCTCTTTCAGAAAGTAGACCCAACAATATCTACTGTATTCATCGATGAAGATCAAGTAATAAAGTGAACCATTGATGCTGCGGGTCTAGGCATAACCCCATACATCTGTATGAATCAAATCAAGAATACCTCGTGCATGAGAGGTACTTCTGACAAAGTTGGTTCGCTTTTGTTTGCCGAAGCAGCATGCTTCACAAACTTTTCCAAGAAACTGTAGCTTCGGAATCCCAATTGCCATATTTTGATTCCTGAGATCTAACAAGTACTTGAAGTTGACCTGACCATATCTCTTGTGCCATTTTGTAGATAGTGGCATCTATTGCATTTGAGCTGACATGGCATGCTTATCTGGTACTGTAGCTAGCATCTTGTAAAAGCGTCCTTCCTTGACACCTTTTGCTACTAGCTGACCTCTTTTGGATTTGTCTCTGATAGTGCATTCATCACCGTCGAAGATGACTTTGTAGTTGTGTTCTATCATTTGACCTACTAACAAAAGGTTCTTGCTGAGCTTCGGAACATAGAGCATATCTTTGACTAATCCTTTTGTACCAGTGAAATTGTTCATAGGGATAACACCTGTCCCTTGAACCGGATTCGGTGTATTGTCTATTGTGTAGATGACATTCTTTTGACCTTCTAATGGCTTCATTTCTGTGAACCATTCCTGATGATTTGTCATATGAGATGATGCACCGCTGTCAATGTACCAAGGATCCTGTTCCAATTGGTCGACTTGATAGCTGAAATCCTGTTTGGGATTGAAATCAGTGTCTAGGTGCATTGTCTAGGTGCATTGTATCAGTCTGATGCGATTCCTCACTTGCAAGAAACATATTGCCATGTTCATTTGCAAAATGACTGTGACTAGAATGTCCATCACGATGATTTCCTCTCCCTCGAGAATTCCCTCTGCTGGATTGACCGCCTTGGTCATACTGCTTCTTATAGCAATCTCTTTCATAGTGTCGAAACTTGTGACAGTAGTTGCACTGGATGTTTGACACATTGGTGGATGCATTCCCTCGTCCTTGAAATCTTCCTCGGTTGGAATGATTTCCTCTTTGATGATTCTGATGTTGCTGAGGATGATGCTGATGCTGATGCTGATTTTGACTTTGATTTTGTTGATGATGACCACTTTTCTGATATGATCTACCTCTGTTTCTGCCTTTGCCTCTGCTTCTATTTGAAGGCGTGAATGCTTGATCATTAGAATGACCTTTACGTGCTTGAATGGCCTGAGTCCTGAGTTCTTCGCCAAGTAGAACTGACTGAAGTTCTTCCAGTGTTGGAATTTGCCGTTGGATGGCAATACTCTAGACTAGATTCTCATATCCTTCTCCTAGTCCATTGAGGATTACTTGAACCATTTCTGCGGGATTCATAGTCTCTCTAGCTACTGCAAGTTGATTGTTGTAGTCTTTGATGCGGAGTACATAAGCATGACCGGTTTCACTGCTGTTGCGGAAACTCTGGTTGATCTCGTTTCTCAGGGTGAGAATCCTGGATGTGTTCTTGGACTTGTAGAGAGCTGCGAACATATCCCATGCTTCTTTTGATGTCTTAATTGTGTTGAGCTGTCCTAGCATGACATCTTGCACATTCTGCTTGATCAGGTGATAGGCATACTTGTCTTTCTTATCCCATTCTGCTTGAGCTCGGGCAATGGCAGGATCTGCTACTAGTGCGGAAACTGTTTGTGTAGATGTAGATCCCGATGTAGATCCCGTTGCTGGTGCTGTGACAACAGATGGAGTAGAGCTACTGGTGGCTGGTGGATCGGCCAATGGTCTAGGTATAGATCCATCGACATACTCCCATTTGTCCTGAAGCACAAGAATGGTCTCCATTCGGTATTTCCATGTACCATAATTGGAGTTGTCTAACTTAGCAGATGCCTCCAGATTGAGGTTGCTAGTTGACATGGTGCAAATAATGTACTCAAAAAGTGTCCTGAAAAACTCTGTATGAATCAACTGCAAATACACTGAAGATGCCAAGTGAAATCTCTGTACCGTTGGTGAAGATAGAACTGTAGTATATAAAATCTGATCTGTGTTACAAGGCTTGTGGCAATGATGCCGGGAATAGCCAAGAGGCTTTACAAAACTGAAATGATGTGCACGATGCCATGAGATAGCCAAATAGGCTTTACAATGGTGGCATGTGTGTGAAATCAAATGATATCTGCCCACTGAACCAATCTGCAATGCCTCTGTACTCTGAAGTCTACTCACTGAACTGATGAACGTAGGGTTTCAGGTAATGTAATGATGTGAAATCGGATATGACGTATGGACTGACTCCGAGTAGGTACTAGTCGGGAATTTCGGGCATGGCTTAGATTGGCAACTTGGGGAATTCAAAGCGTCCCCTCTATGGCGATCTAGTCTACTCTGATCTAGATCTAAACCAACCGTCAATCGATGAAAGAGCAGCAAATAATTCCTTTTCTTTTGTTCTTTTTAAGTGCTGGGTCAGATGCATCGATGTAGAGGCAAATGTGCATGAAGGAAGTGGTTTTATCGGCGAGGCTCAAATGTGAGTGTAACTTGTGCCAAAATGTGCACATGATGTAACGACCACGTAGAGCATGAGAAAACGAGCGACTTTCCTTTTTGGAGCGCCCTCAAATTCTTCCTGGATCAAGAGATATGACTGATCTAGGTGGAGGGGCAAAAGGAGTGCAAATGGTGCTCAATGATGATGTGTCACTGTGAGTCACATGCAGTGATGATGTGGCACTGTGCTTAGCAAGAGGTGTGCCAGTGAAGCTCTGTGCTGAGGTGGTAGGAGTGTGCACATGCAGTGTGTGCACAGTGTGTCTGGCAAGGGACTGTGCCTGCAGGGGTCAATGCTGAGGTGGCACTGCTGATGTGGTAGAGGTGATGTGGCAGTGATGATGTGGCCTGGTGACATGGCTTGGTGATGTGGCCTGGTGATGTGGCTTGATGATGTGGCCTAGTGACATGGCCTGATGACATGGCCTGGTGACGTGGCCTGATGATGTGGCTTAGTGATGTGGCCTGATGATGTGGATATGCTGATGTGGCTGTCGGTGATGACATGGCAGTCAATGGTGATGTGGCTTGCCTACATGGCGGCAGATGACATGGCTGCCACTATGGCAGATGATGTGGCTGTCGACTGGATGATGTGGCACAATGACAGAGGAGATGATGTGGCAGGCGGGCTGCCAGGCGCTGATGTGGTGAGATAAGATAAGGTTGCCATGTGTCGCTTGGAGAAGCTCACAAAATCTGTTGAGATGCCGATGGAATCTTGAAGATTCCATCGTCGTTTCCGTTGGAGAGGCCGATTGGAGCTCTGTTGAAGAGGAGGCCCTTCGTTGGAGGATCTTGTTGCGGGCTGCTGTAGTCGTTCGGATTGAGGCTTGTAGCGGGCCGTTGATAGAGCTTGTTGTTATTTGTTGGTGCAAGCAATCGAGTAGACTACTAAGTCGCCTTGGAGGGCGACGTTCGAAAGGCCGAGCGATGGCTACGGCTTATGGAGCAGGAGTGTTGTTTGACAAAGGCGGTTACTGGAAGCATGCGGTGGAGAAGGCACGTCGATGAAGTCCGTCGGTGGCATTTGTAGTTGGAGAAAGGCTCGATGGAGGAGTGGAAGCCGCTATTGGAGAGATTGTGGTGCTCGGTCATTGCAATAGTGGTTTGGCAGATACGGGCTAAGGCTTGCATCGTCGGTATTTCGAAGACTGGCCGAAGCTTGATATTCCACTTGAGGCTGTTGATGGTCATGTTGAAGGCTCTGGCAGATGAAGCTGTGTGGACTTGGAGGAGTCGAAGCAATTGGAGCTCTCTAGTTACATGAGAGACTTGGAGTCTCGCAGGACTTGAGCTCTAAACATAACTCTTTCTCTTCTCTCTTCGAAGAGAGATCTCACTAAAGCTTTACTTGTTCTTTGCAGAGATAAGACTCCCTATCTTTCCTTTCTTACTCCAAGTACAAAGGAAGCAGAACACTCTCTCTCACCGTAGATCTCTCAATCTCTCAAGAATAGAATTCTCTCGTAGAAGAATGAAAATCTTTCACAAACTCTTGAAGGAGATGAACGGAAATATCTCAGCAAATGGATGGAATTTTCTCTCAGCGAAAGTGAAGGGAAGGATCTCACAATCACTCAAGAGAACTCTCAATCTCACAATCTCTCTCACACTCTCAAGAAACTCAATGTCTCAGCAGAAGACAAGGAAACTCTGATACCATGACAAAATATGAAGAGGGGAGAGGAGAAGAGTGGAGATGAGGAGAGAGGGCACAACTAGAGAGCACACCACAAATGTGACTAACTGTACACTAGAATTAGTTGAAAAAATAGAATATATACAAACCCTTTTAGGGTTAGGGTTAGGGGATCTAACCCTTTCCTTTATAGCACTCTATAAGGTTAGTGCTATGCACATATGATCACGTGATGGTGCTATGCACACATGATCACATGATGTTGAGCTTGAACTCTCAACAATTGGTAGTGGGATCTCCATATCCACATCTCTATCTTCAAAAATTTGCTTACTTCGTGGTGCAACTTGGATCACATACCACCATCTTGGATCAAAACGATCCAGATGAAAAACCACCTATATTGAAGATGGGTGCCAAATGCCATCAATTATATATATGAAATTATGCTTAAGTATATGTATCAATGGATCTTTAAAAATGAAAGCTTTGATTAATTAAATCATTAGTATGCACTTGCCCACAATGCTCAGGAAGAACAAAAGTATCACTTTCATCGGTCTAAAGTTTGATGGAATCTATTGCAAAGAAACCGCTATTGTCTTTTCTCACTATCGCATGGGGACCGTTGTAAATAGTTCTAAACCATTTTACATCAAGAATGAAAATACTAACTCGTTTGAAATCAATTTCATAGATTTTGTGTATGGTTCCACAATAATCCAGCTGTGAGGAGAGAAGATTGGTATCCACAGCACTTGCTCGGCTATCTTGTGTGAAGTTAGCCATGACTCCACAATCATACATGACTCTCTTTGAATCGATGTGTTCCACGTGAAAATGTCATCCATATGACCATAATGCACTATACTTTTTGTACTGCAAAAGAGCATCATTAAAACAATGAAGATGCATCTATTTTATAGCGTATATTGCCACAAATAATTACTTAATTACATCAAGAGGTAAGAAACTTACATGCATCATACATCCAGATGATAACTCTCACTTGCACTCGTTTATTGTCTCTCCATCATGTTCGGCTTTACGTATAGCCAGTTGTAGCCAATCAAGTGACATGTGAGTGGGGAGAAGGGCGAGATCCCATGGATAGGTTACAACTCGGGGGGGTCACTATGTATAAACCCTCTATATCACGTGCGTTCAAGGCCTATATTTAAAGTCCCTTATCTGTAAAAAATTTCATTAATAAAATGTACCCCTTTTCTATACAAATCTGTAAATTTTTTCCAAAACTATTTTAAATAATCCCTTATGTATATTTATTTCTGTAAATTTTAGAAATTAAAAAAATCCTTCTGTTGAACTCACGTGATAGGGTTACATATGATGAGTGACCCCCCCGAGGGTTACAATCGCCTGTAAATTACTCTGAATCTTTTCCTTACAACTATTCTTTCTTCTTTGGCCACTTCACATCTCTCAATCCACTTCTGCATATGCATCCCTGCTATTGAGGATACAAAACTTATTGAATTTCTCCATTTGCTCTTTGCTCATCTTTCTTTCAATCCCTTTACCTTGGGGAACCTCGCCAATGATGTGATCATCATCCTTGTTATGCTAAGCCTGCGGCATATCGGGATTCATGGATGCAAGAAATTCCTTGATATATACAAATGACTCTTGCACGAGCCATCCCTCTGCCATGCTTTCTTCTGGTCTATCTCTTTGTCTTACAAATCATTTCAAAGTTTCCATAAACCGCTCGAGAAGAAACATCCACCGACTATGAACTATACCTGCAATGGCCACCTCATCAACTATGTGCACAAACAAATGCACTTGACTTGTCATAATGCTCGAGGGAAAGTGCTTCTCAAGAAAGTGTACGGCTTCGATAGAGTCCACCTAGCCTTCTCGATGCTTGATATGGAGATCTATTTTTGAGATATCCACCTATTTCACATGCCCATATAATATATATTCATAATCAATCTACAAATTATTCAGCTTAAATTGAAGAAAATGCAATCAATGCGATTTGATAGTAAGCATACCTCACAATACCATTGATCTTGAATATAGTATTTCTAACATCTTCTTGTAAGCACCCTTTTACTGTAATTGGGAGGATGAACTATCAAATCAACAAAGAAGTCATGTCAATAATATAACACAATCATACCACTGATCTTGAATATAGCATTTCTAACATCTTCTTGTAAGCACCCTTTTACTATAATTGGGAGGATGAACTATCAAAGCAACAAAGAAGTCATGTCAATAATATAACAAAATCATAATTACACTAACGCATCATGATTATCGGTACACTAATCCTACAGCTTAGAATACATGTAAGACCTTGTGCCAATCATGGGACTTGAGGCCACTAAGCTTATTGTCCTTTGAAAATGCTCCTTTCAAGCAACGCATGTACCCTGTGGGTGTTTGAAAAGAGGTAATGTCTACCTTAACCACTGCCTCCTCTCTTGTGGAGAGGATCCATGTTGCTCTCGGGAGGACAACTTTTCCCAAAGCACGCACTTGGGGCCACAAATGAGACATTCTATTCATAGCACGCAAGTCTTCTCGCACTCCTCTCTAGTCTTTGGAACCAACCAAGTGTGCCCAAATACTAAGCCCCCACATTCTTGAAGATATGGATGGGATCCAAGAGATGATTGATTTGTAATTGACCCCAATAAGGAAGCTCATAAAAGATTGATAGCCTCTTCATACCACGAGGAGGTTTCTATCCATTCACCCTCCAAGCCTAAATCCAATCACTTGCCTTCAAATATGGTGGTGGTAGATCAAGCTGACCTCCATGCACGAGATGGTCTAGTGGAAGGTATCGAGCATGACCTTCATAAACATTTTTTCTCATATGTTTGGAGTATCGTGCAAGCGATTTCAAACCCGGTCCACAAACAGGACAAGCATGGTACCCACTCATAACAAGTCCTGCACGTGTGCATGAATGTGTTAGTATAAGACATGCGTGCGAAAGATGGTCATAAAAGCATAATCCTATATTATACATGCAAAGACAACCACGTACCTGCACACTCTCCATATCTTGGGTAGTCATGCATGGTCCACATCAAGATACCCCTAACCAAAATATCATTGGTATGTCTAGGAGCGCTGGAAATATCAAAGACCTGCACTCCTCTCCATAAGATCTATAACTCCTCTATCAAAGGTGACATGTACATGTCCATATGTTTGGCCTTGTACTTCCCTAGCACAAGTAGTGCAAGCATGAGGTGTCCCTTATTTATTGTTAGCCATGGTGGGATATTGTAATTCACCAAGACTATGGGCCATGTCAACCAAGATGTCGAGTGTAACCCGAAAGGATTCATGCCATCCATGGCGAGCCCAAGATGTAAGTTGCGTGGCTCCCTCACAAAGTCTAGCCACTGATTGTCTATGTGCTTCCAAGTTGCACAATCTACGAAAATCCTCAATGTGTAATCAGGAGGTAATCAGCGGACTGATGAGATGCATGCCAAGTCATCAACTCCTCTATGGATTTGCATTGGAACATGTGCCATATTCTTGCAATGATGGGAAAGTGTCTTAAGACCTTTATCGGTATCTGCTCACCCTTACAAGTCATCTCGATATAGATTGTTGTTCCCCACACTTCGGACAACTAGCCAAATCTCCATGCTCATGACGAAAGGTATTACAGTCATTACGGCAAACGTGGATGGTATCATAATCAATACCCACCGTTGTTAGCATCTTCTTCACTTCATCTCGTGATGTGGGCATGGTATTTGGTGCGGGCAACATCTTTTGGAGCAACCTATCACAATTCAAACATACATAGGCTTCGAATAATGATGATTCTCAAACACACATGATGATTCTCAAAACAAACAATATCCAAATAATGAGTCAAATTAATGCGGAAGCTAACCTCATTAAGGCGAGACACTTGTATCTGACCACCCATACTTTGCTTATAGATTCAAGATTGAGAGACAAGCCCGTAGTTTAGACATCCAAGCACCCTCGTACAACTGTGTTGATTGCAACTCTCACACATTGACCTCAGACTTTGACATCACGTGTACATGTGATGTAGTGCCCCTAAAAATAGAATCCATCATGTCCACCATACCCTCATCATCATCTACAACATCCGGGAGACTATAATCTTGCACAAAGTGTGTAGGTATATGCGCACCCTCGCCACCCTCCTCATCCTGTCTCAAGATTTCGTGTAAATATAAGATCTTGTCTCAAGGTTTTGTGTCATAATGGTATCCAATATTAATCACGAACTCAAATAACATTGACTTACCAATGATCCATCACCATGTGCAACACCAATGGTGGGTAATGGTTCAAGCTCCTCCCCATACATTTGCAAGTGGCGCATCACAATATGACATTGATGTTGTATTTCTCGCTTGCAATGAGTGCAATGACAATACAACCTCTCCGTAAGCCACTCTGTGCTCTCGGGCATTGGCGCATCATCTGACGAGCTTCCCACTTCCAAAATCACAATATGTGCTGCAAGGAAATGTATTAAGATCCAAAAAATAGCAAGCCCGAAAAATGTAGCTCAAGCAGGAGTTACATAATGTGCAAAGAGAAAATATGAGCATCAATGAGTACCACATGCATGAGCATATGCTCATATGCTCATGCATAAGCACAAGCTTATGCTTTCTCTCTTTTTCTCTTATGCTCATATGCTCATGCATAAGCATAAGCATATGCTTTGTTTCTTTTTCTTTTATACTTATGCTCTTTTTCCCTCTTCCTTCTCTTATGCTTATGCTCTTTTACTCTCTTCTTTTTCCCCTCTTTCGATCTCTTTTCCCCTCTTCCTTCTCTTCTTTTTCCACTCTTTCAACATCTTTTCCCCTCTTTCTTCTCTTATCCTTATGTTATGCTCTTTTCCCCTTTTCTTTTTTCCCTCTTTCAATCTCTTTTCCCTTCTTCCTTCTCTTCTTTTTCCCCTCTTTCAATCTCTTTTTCCCCTCTTTCAATCTCTTTTCCCCTCTTTCAAACATATGCTTTCTCTCTTTCTCTCTTAGGCATATGTTTTTCCTTCTCTTATGCTTATGCTCTTTTCCCCTCTTCTTTTTTCCCTCTTTCAATCTCTTATGCATATGTTTTTTCTTCTCTTATGCTTATGCTTATGCATCAGCATATGTCTCCTTCTCCTTCTCCTTCTCCTTTCCTTCTCTTCTTTTCCCTCTCTTTTTCTCTTCTTTTCATAAGCATATGCCTATGCCTATGCTTATGCTTATGCTTATGCATGAGCATATGCTAATATCCTTATGCATAAGAACAAGCATATGCTTTCGCTTATGTCGTGTTGACTTGGGAGATGTAGACGAGTTAGTACACTCCATCCGTATAGGTCTCCACTTGGTCCCGAGACCCAGTACCAGCAGTCAGGTCCCTTGCCCTCTCCTACTCCCACTGCTACTCCTCGCTCCGTAAGCACTCACAGTAACACCACTCGCGCTGACTCTGCCACTACCATGAGTCCTCCTTATCTAGTCGAGGATCTCTCCTATGAAATCACGCTAGAGAGATGATAGAAAATAAAAAGGGCTTAGCAGTGATGGCCACCATGAGGCGATTGATGAGCCACCACTTCAAGACTGGCATAACTACTGACTAGCAGTACCAAGATGAGGGACAGAAGCAGGCAGTCATCGATGAATTAAAAAGATAATATCCTAACCCACCAAATTGGGAGTTCAAATCGGATTACATGAAAGAGTGCATGGGGGTCCTCTTGAAGCATCGTAGGTCAACCTTGCGTACTTCCATCACAAGGGGAAGGCTAAACCTAGCTGGGTAGACAAAGTTTGCTAGAAGTTTTTCAAGAAGCAGTACAGGGATCCCAAATTGTTTGAGGGTCAGAGAAGGGCTACGAGGAGATGGCTCGACTCTGTAGGTACGTCACACTTTGGTGCAGGCAGATGCATTCGAGGCGACCATGGTAAGTCTAGTTTTTCTCATTTAATGTATTGTTCTATTTATTTTACTACATATTTATTCTCAACCTCTACCTTTGTTTATATTCCCCCATTGTGTATGTGGGAAAGCCACAAGTGAGACTCCTTCCTTCTCTCCCACTCTCTTTACACGCACAATGCAAAATTTGGCACTTTTGACATCAGCACATTTGGAGCAAGCCAAAACCCCTGGAACGACATTTGAAACACAAAAAATGGGCACTCGGAGGCTCGAAAAAGGCAAAAAAGTGTCTATAAAAAATTTGTACTAAAGAAAGCGATTTGATAAGTTGGCCTTAGGATGTTGTTTCGGGGATTTTGGCTTGCTCCAGACTCGTCGGTGATGTCATATGTGTTAGATATGCTCAATGCCCCACCCTCCTGGTAACCACCAGTGGTCCAAGGTGCTCAAGTTGTAAGGCCCCCATATGAGGAGAAGCCATGTGTGAGCCCAAGACACTGGATGGGATCCTGACTTGCATGTCAGATGAGGTCTATCAATGAGATTATTGATGGTAGAAAGATGATTGTGTGGGAGCCCCTTATTCTTGCTGGGGCCTGGGGGCCAGCTGGCCTCCAGTTGGGGGGTCCAGGGGGGCCAGCGGCCCCTTGGTGGGTGTTCGGGTGTGAGAGCCCCCGAGGCGACGGTATAGGAAATATTTCCTAAATATTCCATGGATGACTAGTTGGTTCCACCGACTAGGTTGACTGGTCAGCTCCATCGACTAGGTCAACTGGTCGACTCCATCGACTACGTTGATCCAACTACTCCCCTCATAGCTATTAAGAGGCAACCTCCCCAATCCATTGTATCAGATTATTTCAGATCAAATCAAATCTTCCAGCTAGTAGCTCTTCACCTAGTATCTGTCTAGATCACCATCTAAGCTCCACTGTGGGAGTGCACGGGTAGATGGAGCCATCATCTGTACTAATCAGTATTGAAGAAAAAGTTTGTTCCTCTCTAATTTTCTGTGTACTCTCTATTCTTTGTTCAGTTTCTATTCCACTACGCCGTGTAATTTAACATGGTATCAGAGCCCAGGCGGCTCGAAGGATGAAGAATAGAAGAGAGGCGAGGGCTTCAATAGCATATGGAGTGATGGCAACAGGAAGTGGCTTGAGTTCAGTAGCTGTTGTTGCACCAACAAGCCAAGCGTTGAGGATTTGCCCACTAGCCTTCACTGAAGGCAAGCTAGATGGTACGAACTACACTCTGTGGAAGTTTAAAATTACTGCTATTTTGGATTCATATGAGCTTCTGGAGATAGTACTGAGGACTTTGACCCAGAACCACAAGGAACCCCTGACCCAACAAATCTGGGGAGTATGATACCTCCTAATGCCGACCTTCTACGAGCTTGGAAACACAAGAACGCAGATGCTCTGTGCGCCTTGGTTACAAGTACTACTAATAGTGTTTTGACCTTGATTTAGCATACATCTAAGGCAACTGTGGCCTGGAACATATTGAAGAGTTAGTATGAGACACGGAATCAGAAAGGATCCAAAACTTGGAGAATGAGCTCGCACCAGACAAGTTTAATGAAGGAGATACAACGGAGGTGTTCATAACTCGAATCAAAAATCTATGTGACCAGATGGCTAGTGCTGGGATACAAAAGACTAGCAAAGAGCTAGCTCGGCGGTGTCTCCGGATATGTCCACCAAGGTTTGATGGACTAGTAACAGCGCTTAACACTCAAATGAGACCCCAACCATTGTCATTTGAGGAGTTCTGTGCTTTACTTATGGAGGAGGAATTGCAGCTTAAAGCTCAAGATGGAGGCGGCAATGGGGATGTTGCTTTCTCTACCACTGCGAAAGGCAAAGATGGTTCCTCCACCAAAGGTGAGTCCTCTACTAGTGGTGACAACTTAATCGACGAGTAATCGACTATCTATGTTGCATTAAATTTTGAGTTGATGTATTCGCTTTTAGAAGTTCTAAATGTATTCTCGGTGATGCTGTATTTCTACTAACATGTATATTTTGGGATTTAATCTCTACTTGTTACACTGGCCATCCTGCAATAAATTGGGCATTTTGACCGAATGCGGCAAAGCAGCAGTTGAAAGACAATGAAGGCAGTCAACATGTAGAAGCCACTTAATCTGCAGAAATTCTACCCACAAGGGGATGGACGATCAGAACGAATGAATTGAATCTTGAAACAGTTAATGATCAAAGCGGTCAAGTCAAAACAATCCGCGCCTACAAGCAATTCGGCCCTACAAAGCAATTAGCCACTTTTGATTGTGGACATGAGAAGAGAGAGCATATGGCTACATCATGCAAATGCAGTGAAAACCGAGCGCATGTAGTAGAACGCACACACATAGCATCAAGTCTATGGAATGAGAACGTTCAACACCTGCAAGGAGAAATTAATATTCTCTACTGTGCTCTCCAGGCGCTAAGGAACATCCAAGAAGAAATGGTGAATGGTGGGAATTGTGAAGCACTTCAAGTGATCATTAGGAATGTGTGAGAACTAATCCGAGATTTGTAGCAGAAGAGATGAGAATTCCTTGTAGGAGAAATCATGAATGGAAATGTCAGGGAGCATTGAGGCTAGTGAAGACAATTCAATTTGAAGACCGAAAAGAGAAGGAGTCGAGCAATCTCATAGAATGTTCATGGAGAGAGTGGTAGCAGATGTCAAACATGAAGGAAACAAATTCATGTCCTTGGCATATCAGTCATCTGTACTTTACAAGGGCAGGGTCGTATTGATGCAAATGAAGAAGGTCTTAGCGAGACGGTTGGAATGCAGGAAGAGGTAGGAGAATCATTTGGAATCCAACCAAAGTTGAATAAAACTACTCCGAGTTTGGAAGATAAAGAGTGTGTTTTTGGTAACATAGCATCAAGTGAAGATCCTTCCACTAGTTCTGGAGGAAGTTTAGAATACCAAGATGTAGTTAATGTAGAAAATCTTACATGGTCTCCATCAGAACCTTCATTCGAGCAACTTTTGGGCTACAATTCCGAAATCTGAACCAAAGGCTAGCCACCGCTCAGAGACCTACTGAGGAGCAATTGGGTGATTACTTCTGTAAGGGGTTAAATAAGGAATTGAGAAGTGTTATTACGGGAAGGGATACGTTGGCAGGAGCCAACAACTTCGACATGGTAGCAGCTGCACAACGTGCAGAACAGCGATGTGGCATGACCAAAAGCAAGTCAAGGAAGGGGAAAAAGAAGGATGCAGAGGATTCCAATTCGGACACAGATTCGAACGAAGACTCTGACACCGATAGTGAGGATGATGATGCAAAATCCGAGTCCAAGGAAGACAATTTGGATGCTTCAAATGATGAGGACATGAAGTCCAAGAGAAAAAGAAAAAAGGAATCCAAGAAGGGAAAGTCCCAAGGGAGTTCCAAGTCAAAGAAAAAGGCAAAATCTTCCTCAGGGGATGAGAAGTTAGAGAAAAAGATCAAAAGGCATTTGAAAAGTATGGGGCAATCAGAATCTAGGTCATCTGAGAAAGCTCAATGTGAGTTCTATCTCAAACAAAATCATGACAATGCCAATTGTTGGTATAATTCGAATTATAGGGGGCAGTTGCCTCTCCTCACATGCAAGCTGCTGTAGCAACGACACAACCACTTGTAGCCAATCAAGTAGGAGTGAATGAGAATGCTAGCTAGATGAGAAGATCAGCATATCAGAATTGGGGAATAATCCTCGACAAGCCAATACAAGTAATGATGCACAGAATTGCACATATTGTGGAAAAGTTGGACATCAGCAAGGTCCAAGATGTGAACTCTAGTGTAAACACCGTAATGAGAGGGGCCTTTGATTGTTCAGTACCAGACTCAACCACAAATGCGAAATCCGCCTCGTCGACCACCAGCCCACCAAGCCAATGTTGTGATAATACAGCTCGAGCAGAATGGGGTAGAGGAAGGATCGGTGAAACTAAAGCAGACAGTAGCACAAAATAAGAAGGTTATGGAGCTGGTATTGGCTATTTAATGTGATTGTTTAGGATGCAAACAGGAGAGTGACATGTCTGAGGGACAAAATGTCCTGGCAGCACTGGCTGTAACAAGGTCTAAAGGACCAATCCCAAAGGAAGAAAAAGTGCCAATGGCAGAGAAATGCAAACACCCAATTGATTAGACAAATGCAAACACCCAATTGATTGGGATGAGCAAAAGAAAGTTTGGCATGAGGTTCTTAAATCCTTGGATAAGGTGAATGCATATAAAAAGGTTAGGTGGGCATTGATGGATACCACACAACCTATACCTGCTAAAGTAAAGATGGATGAATCAGTACAACCAGCAGAGAATAAAGTACAACCTCAACATGCAAACCCAACAGTGATTGAGAAGGAACCAAAGGAAGATCAGGGGGATAGCAAAGGGAGCATAGTACAACGTGAGGTATCTGATATGCAAGATGAAAGCCAAAAAGTAGACATTCCAAAAAAAGAAAGGGGCTTGCAAGGAGGCTCAGCTGGGGATCGGTGTACTTAAACAATCAAAAAAGGAGGTTACAGGGAACAAGAAGAATTGTTTCACAGCCTAGCTCAAGCTGGCTCAAGGCTAAGATCAATATCACATTAGACCAGCTTCTTAATCTAGTACCAAGAGCCTAATGGATAAGGCAAAAAAGGAAGAGGGAGAGTCTTTTGAAGTTGACCCAGCTGTTAATGCAGCACAGATTGAGGATGTGGACTATACTATACCACTTATTCAAGTAAAGTATAAGTCATAGATGATACTAGAAGTCCTATTAGATGGAGGGTCGGGTGTGAATATTTTATCCGAAGACCTTTACAGGAAATTCTGTTGCAATGAATTGGAACCAACTCCTTTTCAAGTGAAGATGGCAGACCAAAGGACGGTCCAAACTTTGGGAATTTTGAGGAATCAATAGATTGGAGTTTGCATGTTGAGGTTTATGGTCAACTTTGTGGTCCTCAGATTGGAGGGAGATGAGCAATCTTACTCTATGCTACTTGGCAGGCCGTGGTTTTGGGTAGCCAAGATCAAGCAGGATTGGGAGGCTGATAGGGTGACCAAGAGAAAAGGAAAGAAGAAATTTAAAATGGTAATGGTTCCAATAAGGAGTGTACCAAAAAGGGTTCAGCCCTTGGCAGAGCTGAAGGCATTAACATGGTGGCCGAAGTGGAAGATGATGAGGAGGAATGGTTCCTTAAAAGAAATCCATCTCTTGTACAAATTTTTGAAGTGGATGTGCTGAGTATTCTTGATCAGTACAAGAGTTTTATAGTGCGCAATTTTCCAACAATGGAGATGTCCACAGTTTCGATTTCGAACAGTTCTAGTCCGACGGAAGCCTAAGAAGAAGGCAAAGAAAAGAAGTCAAATGGAGTTTATGCAGACTAGTGGGATGTTGATGATGAGAAGGAGGAAGTTTACGTTAAAACAGATATTCAAGCAATCATTAAAGCTGAAATTGTGAAGATAGTGGGAGAGAGGAAAGGAGTCTCACTTGCGGCTTTCTCACATACACAATGGGGGAATACACACAAAGGTGGAGGCTGAAAACAGTTTTCCTCTTCTTAGTTGTGAAAGCCAAAAGAACTCTAGTACAAAGAAAATAGAAGAACCCTATATGTGGGTCTCAAACCAAACTCAGCTAACTAAGGTGGCATACTAATTGAGCCACGAACTAGAGTACATAAGGATATCTATCATCCAACTATTATTCATGGGCGGTGTACCAACTGCATCTGCAGCTAACAAGTCAATGACATAAATGCACAATGGTCACCCTGGCATATCACGAGTGGAGCTTGATATCTCAACACTCCCCCTCGAGCTCAATCCCAATTCCTGCACACCAAGCAGGTCTTTGAACTTGCGCAGCTTCTCTGCGCCCAATGCCTTCGTGAATATGCCAGTTGCCTAATCCTCTGTGCTAACATAAACTAGATCAATAAGACCTAGTAAAACCTTCTCCCGCACATAGTGATAATGCACCTCAATGTGCTTTGTTCTAGCATGATAGACTAGGTTATTTGCCAAGTGTATACTGCTCATGTTGTCACAATAAATGACAACTGACCCATCTGTATACTGATGCATATCATAAAGTAGCTTATGCAACCAAGCTACCTCACATGCAACCATTGCTACACCCCTGTACTCAGCCTCTGTGCTCAACAAGGCAACTGTAGGCTATTTCTTGCTGCTCCAGGTGACAGCAGCACTCCTAAAAGAGAACACATATCCACTAGTAGATTGTCTATAAGAAATACTACCAGCCCAATCAGCATCAGTGTATCCATGCAACTGTATCTGAACCCCAGTCTCATAAAATAGTCCATACTGCAATGTGGACTTCACATACCTGAGTATGCATCTAGCCGCATCCAAATGCGGTTTCCTTGGAGCCTGCATAAACTCACTTACCAATCCAACACCATAGCTCAAATCTGGCCTGGTAATAGTCATATAAATCAAACTTCCTACTATGCGTCTATACATAGTAGGGTCTTCCAAAAGCTCACCTGCATCTGTGCTCAGCTTCACATTCTACTCCAAAGGAACTGAAATAGGCTTACAGCCTGTCATCCCATATTTGGATAGCATGTCCAATCCATACTGCCTCTGCAAGAGCCGTATCCCACTTGGTGATCTAATCAACATGTAGCTCTCCCAAATCCTTCATCTCAAACTTCTGCTTCAATAGCATTTTCACATGAAGGATATCTACATCCTTATCACCTGTGATGATCAAATCATCAACATAAATGACAAGAAGCATAATACCTTTCTCTGTTTTTCTCACATAAAGCGAGAAATCTGCCTTGGAAATCTGAAAGCCAATAGTGATAAGATATTGTCCTATCTTGTCAGACCATGCTCTAGGTGCTTGCTTCAAGCCATAGAAGGCTTTCTTCAACCTACAAACAAACTCAGGATGAACAGCATGAACATAACCTGGTGGCTGCTCCATAAAGACCTCTTCTTGCAAATCACCATGCAAGAAGGCATTCTTTACATCCATGTGATGTAAAGACCATCCCTTTGATGCATCCATAGAAATGACTGCTCTTACAGTTGCCATCCTTGCAACCGGACTGAATGTTCTTTCATAATCAATGCCATATGTCTGTGCATACCCCTTGACAACTTATCTTGCCTTGTATCTATTCACAGAACCATCTGCATTGTGCTACACCTTATAAGCCCACTTATAGCCAATTGCATTCTTGTCTTTAGGCAAAGGCACCAATTCCCATGTAGCATTTGCTTCCAAGGCATCCATTTCTTCATCCATGGCTTTCTCCCATTTTTCTTGTCCCATGGCTTGCTCAAAAGAAGTGGGTTCTGGTTCTTGTATCACTTTGACCATATAGGCATAGTGAATGGCTGTAAATCCATCATAGTTTTCAGCCTATCCACAGGAGGGTGTGATTTTTTGGTGAGCTTTTTGTCATGAGCGTTTTTTCAATTTTCATGAATATTGCGAGCTTTTCATTCACTTGAGAGAGAGAAAGAGAGAGAGAGAGGGGGGGGGGGTTCATGGAGTAGGGTGGGTTGAAAATTTGGGTTGTGGTTGCAGTTAAGACGAGAGAGGGGTGGGAGGGGAGATAAAGGAAAGGGGGAGGGATGGGCACATGGGTAAGGTGGCATGGAGAAGGGAGGGGAGGGGAGTTGGAACATATATTCATTATCATAGTGGAGAACGTAGAGGGGGAACTTATAAGGTATGCAAAGAGGAGTGTAAGGAGGAGAGAGAGGATGAGGAATGTGAAAGTTATGTTCATCTACTAAATGCAAAGGGGAAGAAAGAGCATGTGGGAAATTTGTTCATTTTCAAAGTGTATAATTTGACAGGTTTGACCTCATATTTGGATTCCTCGTAGAATTCCGATCATTTTGAGTACCAGCATGACCATATTCCGATAAAAATTAAAAAAATGGTGTTTTTATCATGAATTCAATTTTGGCCTGTTTTGGGCCTACTTTGAGTTTGCGCTAGCGCAGACTCAAAATCAGCCCAAAGCAGGCCAAAATGACAAAAACACCATTTTTTCAATTTATATCGGAATATGGTCATGTTGGTACTCAAAATGACCAGAATTCAATGAGGAATCCAAATCTGAGGTCAAAAGTTTCAAATTATACACTTTTAAAATGAACATATCTCTCATATTTCCTCCCTTCTACTTTGAATATGGACATATCTTCCATAATTTTTTGCCTCCTACTGCCACTCATATTTGCCCCCCCTTGTGCATAGTATACACTCTTCCACCCCTCCCACATGCTATGAAAATGAACATATCGTATATCCTCTCCCCCTCTTTCTAACCTCCCCATCTTTCTTATAACAAAAACACATATGGATTTCTAAGAAAAGCTCACGAAAACAAAGGAAATGGTAGAAAAGCTCACATTAAAAAGCTCACCAAAAGATTTTCCCCTCCACAGGATACCTAGCTCTGGTAGACCTGTGCAAAATAGGCTCACTTCTAGGTGCTCTCAAAACATCCCTGATCTTCCTTACTCTAGGTGTAACAATAGAAGGAATACCCAACTCATCATCAATCCTATGTTCTGAGCCACTAGATTCACCATCCACATAAGAGTGACCTGCATTCACATCAAACATGGGCTGATCTACCTTCTCTTTTCCTTTTCGTGATACCTGCATATCACTATCTGCATTGCTTTGAGGAGATTCTCCTTATCTCAATGTGCCTGTCCATGGTGAAGTATGTGAACCACTACTAGAGGACACTGCAAGTCCACTAATATTTTGTGTTTGCTACTGTGAATTCTATGCAGCATTACCATTTTGTGCATCTACATCATCAATCACATTTACTGGTTTATACTAGCTGCTCATCTCATCAAAAACATCTTTGCTCACTGTAAACTTACGAGTAGAAGGGTTATAGCATCTATACCTTTTCTGCTGCAGAGAATAACCAATAAAGATGCACTTCTCAGCTTTTGGATCCAACTTGGACCTCAACTCATCTGGCACATGAACATAGGCAATGCAACAAAAAATTTTCAAATGAGAAATATCTGGTTTCCTACCAGTATACATCTCCTCTGGCGTCATGCCATGTATTGCTGCAGTGGGAGTCCTGTTCATTATGTAAACTACTGTAGCAATTGCTTCAACCCAATAATAATTTGGTAGGTCTTTTTCATTTAGCATGGCTCGAGATACCTCTCCAACATGCCTATTTTTCCTTTCTGCAAGTCCATTTTGCTGTGGGGTATGACTGCATGAATATTGCTACTTTATGCCATGCTCCTGTAGGAACCTTGCAAACTCATTTGAGAGGTACTCTCCCCCTCCATCTGACCTTAGGCATTTCATTTGCAGGCCTATTTCTTTTTCAACCATAGCTTTAAAAGCTTCGAAATGCCCAAACGCTTCACTTTTCTTTTTCATAAAATACACCCAAACTTTTTTTACTGTAGTCATCAATAAAAGTGACAAAATAATGACAACCTCCAATAGATGCACCTTTAGTAGTCCACACATCAGAGTGGATTAATTCCAATGGCTTCTTACTCTCTTGAACATGTCTAGGAAATGGTTTCCTTGCCTGTTTTCCAAATTGACAGGCTTCACATACCTTATGCATTTTTGCAACCTTGAATTTAGGCAATCCTGCGACAATATTTTGGGCCTGCATTGATTTAAGTCGTTGTACATTAACATGACCAATGCATTTATGCGAGATATCAATATCTGCAACTACACCGGTCCCATGTGCAAACATTGCTGCACTTCATTTAGGCATGTCTGCATCCAAGGTAAACATCCTGCCCTTCTTCTTTCCTTTTGCTATCAAGCGAACATTATTTTTCATATCCTCAACAAAGCATCCATGAGGATTAAATCTGACCTGCAAGCCCTGCTCAACCATTTAACCAATAGAAACTAGGTTCTTGGTGATATTTGGGATAGGAAATACATCAAATAGGTATTTCTTTTTCCCATCCTGCATAGACAAAGGAATTTTACCAATCTGCACAATAGGATGTGCAGTATCATCACTAGTCTCCACAAATCCTGGTCTTTCTACACCTGAGTCAACATACCAAACATCATTGCTTTCTTCCGCACTTGTCACAGAATTGGTCATATGCTGCACCATAAATAGATGCTCATTTCTGTCATCACCCTGCCTACTAGAAAATGCATAATTCCCTTGCTGCAATTTTCCATTCATGATGTCATTCTGCTTTTTATAGCAGTCTTTAGCCATATGACCCATTTTACCACAGTAGTAGCATTCAACATTGCTGTTTGCATTTTGGCCTCTTTGCCATCCACCACGACCTCTTTGGCTTCCCCTGCCTCTAGAGTTACCACGTCCTCCTCCATAGGGCTGGTTTTCTTGAGTTTGCTGCATATTTTGATTTCTACCATGGCCTCTAGATCGGCCTGCTCTACCTCTTTCTCTACCTTTTCCAGCATTTGAGTAGAAGATAGTTTCTTTTGAAGTTCCTCCTGAAGAAGATGCACCACCATTTCTCTGCTCTTCAGAAATTAGAAGAGCAAACAACTCCTCAAAATCAGGAAATTTTTCACGGATGGCAATGGATGTCCAGAACTATGCATAATCCTTTCCTAGACCATTCAATGTCACAGAAACTAAATCATCATCTTCCACTGGCGACCCAATGGAAGCAAGTGCATTTGCAACTTTCTTTACCTTCATGTGGTAGTTATTGATGCTCATATTTTCTCTCTGCACATTGTGCAACTCCTACTTGAGCTGCATTTTCCTGGCTTGTGTATTTGTGCTGTACATTTTTGCTAAAGTATCCCATGCCTCCTTTGGCGTACTTGCATCCTGAATATGCACAATCATAGAATCTGAAATACTGATAGATAGCTAGTACATAACTTTTCTAGCTCTCTCATGCCATCCTTTAAATGCCTGCATTTCCTATTGATTGGGAACATTAGGAAGAACTGGTTCTTCTTCATTTCCTATAATGAACTCCCAATAGCCTTTTCCCATAAGTAAATTCGTCATTCTAAACTTCCATGCTTGGAAGTTGTTCTTGTCAAGCTTTTCAGTGACAATCTATGAAAGAGAATCAGATGCCATTACAAAACACTGCAAAATATTTTGTCACTGCAAAAAACACAGCTTCTACCTCACAAGGGCAAATCTACAAAACTGACGAAAGTGGTGTTTGACCACATAGTCACTTCCTAGTGACGATTTTCCATGAACAGGCAATAAGGATGATTATGTAACTCCCAATATCTCTACGCATAGGCATACGATGCAATTTTTACGGCAACTTTTCACTGACCTGCAGGGCAGTGGTTGCACATCAAAAACAAAGTTCTTTTCTCAGTGCTTGTGGAGAACTTCCGCCTCCAAAATGCGCCCCGAAATGGCCTCAAATCAGAAAAATAAAGTCACTGAGGGCTTTGCCCACACCCACAGCATATACAGCCCTCTTGCCACACCGCAAAGGGCATCTCAATCTGAGACAATGCACACTTGCACTTTTCGGCTGTGCTACCTGCAAAGATTTGCTCCCAAACTCGAAAAAGGAAAGCAACACTGGTCCTCTTACCAGGACACCGCAAACTTGGTTTGCTTTCTTGAGCTCCTTACCACGAACTAGGCTCTGATACCATGTGAAGATAGTGGGAGAGAGGGAAGGAGTCTCACTGCAGCTTTCTCACATACATAATGGGGGAATACACACAAAGGTGGAGGCTGAAAACAGTTTTCCTCTTCTTAGTTGTGAAAGCCAAAAGAACTCTAGTATAAAGAAAATAGAAGAACCCTATATGTGGGTCTCAAACCAAACTCAGATAACTAAGGTGGCATACTAACTGAGCCACGAACTAGAGTACATAAGGATAGCTGTCATCCAGCTATTGTTCATGGGCGGTGTACCAACCGCATCTGTAGCTAACAAGTCGGTGACATAAATGCACAACGGTCACCCTTGCATATCATGAGTGGAGCTTGATACCTCAACGGAAACATAATTTGAGGATCACTTGAGGAAGTGTCCAAGAGTACAAGAGGATGATTTAACTGAGATGAACCTTGGAACATAACAAGATCCAAAGTTGGTTCATGTTAGTGCTTTGTTAGATGCAAATTTTTCTGAAGCTTTACATAAATTGTTATTGGAATTCAAGGATGTGTGTGCTTGGCATTACATGGATATGAAAGGAGTTGATCCATCTTTTTGCCAACATAGAATTAACTTGAAGAAAGATGCTGTCCCAGTGGTTCATCAAAGATATAGAATGAATCCAAACTATGCTTAGAGGGTGAAGGAGGAAATTGACAAGTTACTCAAGGTGGGGTTCATTTACCCAGTAGATAAGGTAGCTTGGCTTTCACCTACAGCCATAGTACCTAAGAAGAATGGTAAGCTGAGAGTGTGTTGATTATAGAAAATTAAATGCAGCAACAATAACAAACCTTTTCCATTGCCTTTTTGTTACACAATTCTTGATGCTGTAGCTGGTCATGAGATCTATAGTTTCCTTGATGGTTTTAGTGGTTACAATCCGAAAAGGTTGGCTCCAAAGGATAGAGATAAGATAGCTTTCATCATAGAGTGGGGAGTTTTTGCTAGTAATGTTATGAATTTTGGTCTTAAGAATGCACCTCCCACATTTCAAAAATAGATTTAGGAAGTTTTTGCTCCTTACTTGACTACTTTTATTAGAGTTTTTCTTGATGATTTTTATGTGTTCATAAAAAATAATGAGCATTTGCAACATCTAAGGTTATGCCTTGAGAGATGTAGAATTGCACGACTTAGCTTAAATCCGAAGAAGTGTGCTTTTGCGTTAAAAAGGGGTGTCTTGTTGGGACATATAATTTCAGAAGAAGGGATGACCATAGACCCACGAAAAGTGGAAGTCATTCAAAATTCCCCTACACCTAGAACTTTGAAGCAGTTATCACACTTTGTTGGGCAAATCAAGTGGCATAGCATATTTTTATGGTATCTCTCTCATGTATGTGTACCGCCAACAAAGCTTACCAAGAAGGGAGAATTGTTTACATGGGAAGAACCACAACAGAGTGCTTTCATTTTGTTAAAGAAAATGTTAGATTGCCATTTCACATTTTTGTGGATGCTTCAAATGTGGCTATTGGAGCAATGTTGATGCAACAATTTGTTAAAGGTTGGTTTCAGCCTATATACTATGCAAGCAGGAAAATGACAAAAGCAGAACAAAATTATAGTGTGACTCAGAGAGAAGCATTGTGAATGGTGTATGCTCTCTAAAAATTTTTGCATTATCTATTGGGAAATAAAGTGTACTACATGTGGATCATCAGGCACTTATTTATTTGGTGAACAAACCACAATTGTTTGGCTGACTAGCTAGATGGATATTATTGCTTCAAGAATATGATTATGACATTGTGCATACACCGAGAAAACAGCATGTTGTTGCAGATTATCTAAGCCGATTGCTGAATGGTGAAGAACCTTTGGGGGTTCAAGATGATTTACCTGATGCTCATTTATTTTTTGTCAGTATGGAGGAGGGGCAGGATTGGTATGATCGAATGTTGGTGTTTTTGACAAATAGGGTGGTACTTCAATCATTGTCCCAAGACCAGAGAAAGAATTTTGTACTATAGAGTAGACCCGTTTCTGGTAATAGCTGGAGTGTTGTACAGGATAGGCATTGATTAGGTGATCTAGAGGTGTGTCCCAGACTATGAGAGAAACGCTGTTTTGATGGAAGCACATGCTGGAAGTTTAGGAGGGCACTATTCCCGTGACATCACAAGGGAAAAGATAAGTGACGCGAGATACGAATGTGGAGTCCTAAGGCATGTTCTGAAGTTTCGAAGTTTTGAGTGCATTAGGAGTACTGTCCGTACTATTGGCGACATTTCAAGCATGCTGGTGATGATTTTGCATGCCCAAGGCTAGAGAGTAATGTGATGGTCAGCATGGTCGGTTCACCTAGTCTGATTATTGTCTCAGTAACATCTCGTCATTATAAGAATTCCCTTCAATTTGAGTTGACATGTGTGGAGTTTAGCTATTTTTGTCCCTTAGAGTATTAATGTGTTGTGACTTCTATTCGAAGTTGTGTTCAAGCTAATATCTCTTGGAGGATGTCCATTGTGGGTGTTGGTCTTCACAACGAAGGAGAGCTACTGAGGTCATGCTTGATTTGCTGTCGGCCGTGGCGAGTGAACAGATGGCTCCAAAATCGAAGGTGGCACCAGTACGACGTAGTAAGAGGGCAAAAATGGAGGTAAAACTGCAAGAAGTTGATTTGCAAGATGTTTCAAAAGATTCAGAAATAGAGTCGGATGAACCATCAACAAAGAAAACATCGAAGAAGCAGCAGATGATAGAGAGTCCGCCGGTGTTTCAACAATCCAAGGTATTTCTGAATTTGTCATTGAACAAAGCATGGCTGAAGAAGATCTTGAAAGCTGTACAAGTTTGCATGTTTACCGTGGGAGTTGTGGAGGGATAACCCTGAAGTCTTAAGTCGGTTTCACATTTTATGGTGCACAGCAGGAGAAATTTCTTTGGGGGTTAGAATCATGCCAGAGTTAGTGGCTGTAGTTTTTCATCTGCCATATTATGAGGAAGAGATTCAGCTAGACAAGTGTTCAGATGATGTGATGATGGTAGAATTTGGGAATCCTTATTCATCTAAGAACTCCTATATGATAAGCAAAGTGCATGATCCTATTAGGAAGCAACAGTTAGCCCGGTTCATAGAATGAGTGGTTCTATTAGTTTGCAATGATTATATGGCAAAGGAAAATTATGCCTATCTGGTGGCCACCGCAAAGAAAGGGGAGAAGGTGTCATGGGTTACACTATTGTGCACGAAGCTTTTGCATGAAATTTCTAAGAAGCAAGCTCGCACCCCAAATCAGTTTTTAAGAATTTCTCCTTATGTGATAGCCTTATTCAATCATGTTACTCCTAAAAAGCAGAGGACTCTATCTCACAAGGAGAAGGGCAAGCAGTAATTTGGAGATGCAGATGATATTATCAGTGATACGATTGATGATTTGGTGCAGGCCAAATACACTTATTAGCAATGAGTCAAGATGGTGATAGGTAAATCATTATCCTCAGCTCTATGGAATGTGCCTATTGTTATAGCAAGGAAAAGCTACCGCATAAAGATTAGCCAATTATGAAGTCGAAGATTTTGGTAAGAAAGGGAACAGTAATGGATTCAAAGAGAAGATTGGCTATGTCTCAAGAACAAAAGGTAGAGGGTTTAGATGAAATGGATACACCAATTGTCAATAAGAATTTTGTGTCTAATGTTTCATTTGAGCAATTCAATCATGCAGTTGAAATTATACGTAGTTTTGGGAATCAGATGTAGGTAACTCAGCATCAAGCTGCAACTGATATTTTTGATCTATAAGAAGAAAATCGTAAATTGCTACAGCAGGTTCAAAAAAGCACTGAGATGCAGAAGATCAAACAAGACTTAGCACAGTTGCAGAAAAATTTTCAAGCTTATAAAGAGCAGAAGGAAAGTGACTAGTAGAAGCTGATGTAGCAGATAGAAAAATAGCATGCATGTCTACCTATTATTACTAAATGGTTAAAAGAAATGCAAGATTAGTTTTCAATGTTTTGGAGGTAGCCTAAACGCAACATAGAGCTACAAACCAATAATTTATTGGTTACAAGCAAGATTAGATGCATTGAAGAATTTGGAGTAGCAGTTGAAATAGATTTCAGATGAAATAGAGGTGGAAGGAGTATTTATTGCAGCAGATGTAGTGAATAGTCTTAAGACTAACTTGGTGGTAATATCTCAAGGTGTTTGGGATAATTTGAAAGAAAGACTATTTATTTTAGCTCAGAGGACTTATGAAGCTTTTGCTTCAGAGGAATATAAAGCAAATATCTTAAAAGATAAGGTTCAAGAACAAGAAAATTAGATTCAAGAATTATAGCAACAACTGTTGCAGTTCCAGCGACAATCTTAGGTGACATCAACAACACTTCAAGGTACTAATTCGGCCGAAATTTTTTCTAAGTTGTTGTATGTACAGGTACCTAAAGATATGGCACTTTAGCCAAGTAATCAAAGTAGCAGTCGTGTGAAGCTGAAAGAAGACTTTCAAGAGGATTCGGTACAACCAAAAGAAATACTTCAAGCTTTTAAAGTTGTTCATGATTTGACTTGGGGAAACCAGGATGCATTGTTGTTCAATCACCATTTGGAGAATATGTTCAATGTAGTGCAAAAGAAAGATGCCCATGTAACTAGTATTGTTCCAAAGAAACAAGTACAGAATGAATAGGCATTAGGAAAATTTGGAACTCATTTTGGGGCCCTCTAAGGACTTCCCTTGAGGCATCTCTAGAACCTACTCTTTGAGGGCTTTCCAATGATATATACCATGATGGGGTTTGGACATGGGAATGGAAAGATATAGGGAATATTCCTTTCTTCTAGGAATCTTCTTACGTTATGTGAATGGATAGATATAGGGAAGATTCCTTTCTTCTAGGAATCTTCTTACGTTACGTGAATATTCTCCTATAAGAAAGGAATTTTCGATGTATCTTTTCATTCCATGTCCAAACCCCATCATGGTATATATCATTGGAAAGCCCTCAAAGAGTAGGTTCTAAAGATGCTAAGTCCGACAAGTTTTGAGCTAATCTACAAAAAATTATCCATGCCCCCCTTTTTTGAGAGAATATTCTCATGGGAAGTCCTTAGAGGGCCCCAAAATGAGCTCCAAATTTCCCTAATGAACAGTCTGAAGATCAAGTTGAAGACCAATTTGAAGAACAGTTTATGGGAGTTCAGCATGAAGATCATGATGTTGATCATGAATTGATTCCAACTAGTTCAGACCATTGTACTGGGTCTACTACAGCAGATAAATGAGTGGGTTCGAGTCTCAATAATTTTGTGGCACAAAAGTGATTGTTCCACCGGGTTTGCTAGTGTGGGCGAGTGTGGCTCAAACACATTTATGAACTCTTAACAATGATATAGGACGTATGAAAAACCTTAATAGGAGTTAGTTGTCCAACCGCTGATGAGGCACGTATGCAAGTTAGTAAGCAATTGCCATATGTAGAAAGTTACATGTTCGGATCATATGCCTATAATGCAGTATTCCGAATGTGAATATGATACTTCTAATTGGACTCTATTTTGTCTAGTTCTATACCTATTCTCTATATGCTATTGTGACAGAAGCATTTGCAATACAAGGAATATGCACTTGTTGGCCTTAATCGACTATCTATGTTGCATTAAATGCTGAGTTAATGAATTCTCTTTTGAAAGTTCTGACTGTATTCTCGATGATGATGTATTTCTACTAACAGGTATATTTTGGGATTTAATCTCTACCTGTTACACTTCCCACTAGCGGAGTGGATGAAATATCATTTTCCACAATAGTGTCTTGGACAAAATGTCATCCTCTTAAAACTGAGGAAGATGCACAATGTTTGCTTGTGCTAGGCCTCTACCCATGTAGGCTGTAATACCATGAAAACAAAACAAGGAAACAACAATGATGTAGCAGAAGAGGGGGGAAGCTTGAGCTCTAGAATCACACAAGAGAGAAGTTCTTCATCCACAAGAGAGGTAGAGGCATACACAGCTCTTCGACCACAATATAACTTCTCAACAATAGCTCCTCTACACACACAACAACTCCACAACAATACATCGAATCAACACAAAATAGAAGCTCTCTCTAATACACCAAACAATGGTGAATGACTAAGTTTGCGCCTGGCTATTGTTAGGTTTTGTCACCAAGTTGTAAATACTCCAAAGTCAAAGTTCTAGTTGACCATTTATTTGATCATAATTGATGAGTCTTTCATTTATTTGATTATGTTCAAAAAGTTAACTTTTATTGGTCAAAGTATTGATTTTAGTCAAAGATACTTGACCATGGTTATGAACACTTGGCTTGTGCCAAGATAGTTAGCTATAGTCAACCAAAGAACCTTAGACTATGGTCAGAAAGAGTTGAATTTGGTTAACAAGACCTAGCTTTGCCCAAAGCAAGTTGAGTCCGATCAACCTAGATCATGACCGACTCTGGTCGAAGAGTTCTGGCATTAATTAAGGTGCCTTGACCCTTGGTCAAAGTCCTTAATTACGGCCAAAAGGGTTGGCTTTGATCAACTACAGAGTTAGTTATTTTATGTGCACATGTTTTTCTTGGTGGGGATGCCCACAGAGATTAGATTAGTCTAGAATTTATTTGCATGCAAAAGCACTAACGATTAATGGGTGCCATGGCTATGTGTGCTTTAATTAATTATTACAGGTACCAAGAGGGGTTGAAGGCCCAAGAAATATGAAGACCAGCAAAAGACCAAGAGTTGTTTGCATGACCCAATGCTACAAAGACCCCAGAATTTCCCCTTTGAGGCATGTAGCTAGAATCTAGTTAGGATCTAGTTAGAATGATGACAAGTGGCTATTGCCAACCAAATAAATGAGCTTGAGAGATCCTTTGTAAAAGGATTCACGTTTGGATTTTGTAAGCAGCTAAAACTCTAAACTTTTGTACTCATAATTTATATTTGATAATAAAGCCTTCGGGGGGGTCCAGCCCGACATGTTGCCCTGGGCCCTAGTGCTATGTGCGAGAGAGAGAGTGTGTGATTTCTCAGCAATAGTTTTACTCAGCTAGCAAGAAAAATAATTTCAATAATGCTGATTTTATGAAGTTCTAATTGGAGTGAGGTTTCATCGTCATCAAAGCTCAAGGCCTACTCTCTTTTTGAAAAGAGCACGGTCCACAAGGAATGCACGTATGCAAAAGGAAATTGTGCAAAGTAGACTCAAGGCATAAACTCAAATTTCTCTTAAGCATCAACTGTTATGTGCCTCTTTTCTGGCTATACCGCAAAAGCACCAGGAATGTATTTGATTCCCCTTTTCTACACATAAGCATGCATTTATTTACTTTTGTAGATCTCTAATTTATTGATGCTTTTTGCTATTTTTTGACAAGTTAAAAGTTTGCCTTAATAGGTGAAACAGTCACCTTTTGTGGGGGTAACTCACTACCTAACCAGGGCAATTGAACTAGATTGGGGTATGGTTAATTAAGCCAGTTTTGTTTGGTTAGCTGCAATTGGTTGGTTAGATTTAACCAAAGTTAATCAACTATGGTCAAACTAGACTCGGGCAGTTAGCCTAATTGGTCATGGTCTAATTAGGCCAACCAGTCTGAATTGGTTTATTCCCATGTTTTCTATGTGTCACTACTCCTCTACACTATCACGTGTCTGCCACACATGTGCCATGTCAGCGTCTACTAGACAAGTCTACTAGACAACTGCCATGTGTCTATCCTGCCATGCCATCTCACTCTCTGTACCACTGGCTGCCACAACAGCTTCCACAATATCAATGCCACATCAATAGGCTCGAAGTGCTTCCACATCACTGCCACATGTACTTTGGCTTGAGGGAAACATGGATATGGCAAACTCTGGAGAAAGATGGTGACCAATAGCAACAACGGCTTTGTGAGTCACAGGATCACCATCATTCCTGAAGAACTTCTTGACCACTAGCAGTTCCATTTCACTTAGTGAAGCTATTGCTCCTCACTCTGGCAAAGTGCCAGCAGGCTTCGATGTAATCCCCAACTCCTTGTGGAGACTGGGGGGTAATGAAATCATAGGAGGATGATTCCTACAAGGAATTTGACGTTGTGCATCACAAACACTAGCACAATCCGAATGAGATAATACAAGTGTGTGATTTGAGTGGAACATCTTCCCATATGTGTCTACTCAGACTGGATATGCCCGATTGCGATCAATGATGTAGTTATTATGCTAATGCCTTTGTTCTCTTCGATGGAGTATCAGATATATTCCTTGCAAAAATTGACCATAACATCTTTGAATTTGATTGGAAGGATGGTGAAAATCTTATGTAAGATTGCCTTTCCATTATATCTTGGAATATGCCCTATAATGAAGGATTGTGGAATGCTTGTTAGAGTCCTCTTGGTGTGTCTCCAAACTAGAATGCTCGTCATTGCACCTCTCACCACACCCTCACTTCACTATGATAAGAGATTGCCTCAAATGCTTAGACGTGACCTAGATCCCCCTCCATCTATTGATATATCATCTCTTGATAGATGATTTATTAATAAATAATCTATTGATATATCATCTCTTTGTTGAACGTTGATCCTAAGAATCCAACTACATGAGGTCCCTCCTAGCCTTGCATCCACTACTAGCACTTTAGGTCAATGTGACCACAAGATCCAGGTCTTATAGGCATCCTTAACTATGCCTAAAAGCCACACATATAATGAAAGACACAATATAAAAGCCTAGACAATTTAAATGTAAATGGGTACACAGAGAGAGAGAGAGAGAGAGAGAGAGAGAGAGAGGCAGGGGGGGTTGTTAAATATAGTGTAAATTGCACTATCCACATAGGCCATAGGGGCAAACCCTAACCCTAACCCTAAGGGGTTCACATGTATATCTTCATGTTCATTGTCAATACACTAGTGTACATGTAGCTATATCGTGTGCACTCCTCTCTCTCTCCCTCTATCACTTTTGCTATCATGTTAATCATGGTCAGTTGTAATCTAACCATGGTTAGGTTTAGCTAACCATTAGCTAGAGTGGTTGGTTACCATTGTGCCATGTGGCTACCTTATCCACATGTGCCATGTCATCAGTGCTCAGTCAGCACATCTAATCACCTGCCACATCAACATTCTATCGAATCAACGACACAGTCAGCCTGCCATGTCAGTAGTGCTAGCCAAGCACATTGCCTCTTCACAGGCACACAGTGCATTTGGCATGTGACCTCCTCAGCCACATCATCATTTTTGGACCCCCTCCTTGGATCAAACCTTCGCCATCCTTCCGAGAGCCATAACTTTTGATCCAAGGGGAATTTGGACGTGATCCAATAAGGAAAAATGCTTGCCAGATCGTGTTCTATGCACTGAGCAACTCATATCTTCCATTTGATATTTCCACAAGTCAACATCATTGAATCCTCTCATCATCGGAACCACTTCCTGATCCACTGCAGCACACCGAGCACTTAAAATGAATCAAGATAAAATTCATTTATTGCATTTGATCCCTTGACGTGTAGTCTAGTTGTAGACTAGCACCACCATAGAGGAGATCCAACTCCACCAAGCCAAGTTAGCCATTGCCACATTACCTGATTAGTTCCCACCAGCATCAGTCTTATTGGATCTATCATCAGTGAACACACTCATTACATGTGACTAGCTCAGTCTTTTGGCATTCGACAGTTCACCATATCAGTGTGACACCTGGCAGAGTGATCTTCCTCTCGAATTCAGGAGTGTTACATTCTTCTTGCACACATACACATCAGCCTTGTACAGCCTCTTGGCTACTCCCAACACACAGTTGTCATCAATTTACTATAGGCTTGATCCTTGGCACACACAGTAGTTCTCACATGACTTGGTCAGCATAAGCCCCCCAGTGGCAACTCTCACACAGTGTTCTCATGGGTAAACACTCTCGCCGACCGGTACACAGGTAAACCTCTTGCACAGAGCAATAGACCACCTCCAACATGGATTTATTCACATCATGAAGTTGATGCTACACCAGTCATGACTCCAGACGAAATATGTGAGTGGAAAGTGAACCTTCTTTGACCATTTATTGCCACATGGTATGTACCAGTGTATGATGTCGACCTGAGCCTCATTGGCCTTGACAGATCAGATGTAGATGCCTCAGATGTTAGCATGGATCAGCCCATAGTTTATGATCATGCACATTTCTCGGTAAGCGCTCAGCATGAGGCACACTCCTTAGTAAGCCCTCAGCATGAGGTACACTCCTCGGTAAGCCCTCCGCACGAGGCACACTTTGACAATAAGTCCTCAGTACGAGGCAATCTCATCTACATCAGCACAATCTAATTCTAGTGATGTATAGCCATCACATTCATGCATGGATCCAACTCCATTTACTATCACCACAGATGCAGATACTCAACAAGAGTTCACCTATGATCATACAGTTCTTCAGCACAAGTCCTCAGTACGAGGCACTCACATATTTTGCCACATGCAGAGGTATATGTCCCAATGCATCGAGCTCTTCAGGTGATTCCATTTCAGCATCCATCACTAATGCTTTCACCTCTGACATAGAGCATACCTTGGGCTCAATTCCCTTCAGCAGTTTAGATCAGCATATCAGTCTTCAGGACATCCTAGCATTGGCTCAGTTATGCCGCATTGCATCCTTGGATCCAATTATGACCACCACTTTCGATCCGTAGATTATTCCTCAGCACAAGGATACCTATGCATCAATGCGGCCCTACCCCAGTCCAGTGGACATCATCAGGTTCAGCCATAGCGCAACTTGGGGAGACTCAGTGTTTCATCATGCACGTATGGCTATCTTATACAGTCCATACTTGACTACAGATCAGTGGTTGGATCCATGACTACAGATCAGTCCCTACATCAGCATTCGGCACCTCATTCACCTCAGGGACATCTTATGCATTCACAGTTCTACTACAGGCTTCTAGGCCTTTATATTGTTAGCTCCTTCTTGATGAGCCTATGATAGATGCTACATCCCATGCCGATGGATGTTTAGCTATGCACACATCAGACGACCTCTAGCTCATGAAAATTGAGCATACAGGTTTGATAGGTTGCCATACCTTGTTATTTGTATGGGCCTCTAGTCATCAGCAGAACAGTGTATCACACCTGTACATTCGGCCCAAGATTTTTGGTTCCTGGATCACTCTGTCCACATTGACCATGCGGTCTTCTTAGACCCCGCATCATTCGACAGAGATTATACTTCTACTGCAACATACCTCGCACATTGCTGTCAGTTCTTTTGTGTTGGTGACACCCTTGTATGTCAGAACCTACCGGATTACATCGCCATAGCTACATCGACTAGCTTCACATCTAGATGCCTCTTCTTCAGAGCAGTTGCACAGTCCATGTCAACTCAGGACATGTGCTTTGACATGTTCAGTATGCAACCATACATGCACACATTCACACAGTCATCTTTTGATTGACCAGTCTTTGATCCAGGTGGACTTGACCTTCTACATATTTCCTTTCTCTTCCTTTCAGCCTATCCTCTGGGTTTTATTCCCAAAGACGAAGGATGACCCACAACTTAAGAGAGGGAAATCCACGATATGTATAGGATCGTAAGTTGTACTCATTGTACATGCTTCCCTACGTAGTCTCACTGTGCTCACATACACACATCCTACCTCTGATTTCTTTTCAGTTTTCTTTTCAATTTTGGATGCTAGCATACACACCAAACAAAAACCACAAAAAGGTCTTGTACATGCACCCTCTACTTACCCAGTGCAATTTATGAGGGGGTGTTAAAGATAGTGTAAATTGCAATATCCACATAGGGCATAGGGGCAAACCATAACCCTAACCCTAAGGGGTTCACATGTATATCTTCATGTTCATTGTCAATACACTAGTGTACAGGTAGCTATATTGTGTGCACTCCTCTCTCTCTCCCTCTCTCACTTTTGCTATTAGGGGGGGCAGGGGGAGGGGGCAGATCAAGGAGAGGGAGAAAAACGAGGAATGGAGGAGGGAGAGGGTGTTGAAATAGCAAGCTGACCACATGATTGCCCACCTAGGGAGTGCCACTACAGCCATTGCCATGATAGATTGGTGGGTTGTAGCGTGGTTGATGGTAGCCCTAACCTAAAACTTCATTCCAAATAGACCTTCATAAAATCAACGTGTCGAATTCTTTTTCTTGCTGGTTGAGCGAAACTATTGCTTAAGAATCACACACTCTCACTCTCTCTCACATACAGCACTAAGGCCCAGGACAACATGTCAGGTTGGATCCCCTTGAAGGCTTTATTATCAAACAAAAATCATGAGTACAAAAGTTTAGCATTTCACTTGCTTACAAAATCCATAAGTGAATCCTTTTACAAAGGATATCTCAAGCTCATTTATTTGGCAATAGCCACTTGTCATCATTCTAAATAGATCCTAGATAGATTCTAGTTACATGCCTCAAAGGGCAAATTCTGGGGTCTTCGTAGCACTGGGTCATGCGAATAACTCGTGGTTGCTTACTGAGCTTCATATTGCTTGGGCCTTCAACCCCCCTTGGTACCTGAAACAATTAATTAAAGCGCACATAGCCATGGCACCCATTAATCCTTGAACACTTCTGCATGCAAATAAATTCTAGACTAATCTTAGTCTCTATGGGCATCCCCACTATTAGCTGGAAAAGAAATCAAGACAAGAGGCTAGAGGATAGGTATGGCGACGCTCGAGGGCCATAGAGGAATAGGAAACGTGAGGGGAGAAGCATTAACCTGGGTGGCGAAAAGAGACTAAGAGGGGAGCGAATGAAGAGGGAGACTATGGCACAAGGGGAGAGAGAGAGGGGAAAGAAGAGCATGTACATGATGGGAGGAGGAATGTAAAGATGAAGACATCAAGGGAAGAGGGCCATACTTTATTTGAAAGGAAGGGAAGGGGAAAATCAATGTACTGGCTAGGTGGCTTTACAAGAATGAGCGTGTTCCATCAAGGAATATCCCCCTCCTTTTATAGCCAAGAGAGGGGGTCTCTCCCAATAAATGCATCCTCCCACATGCATGGTGTGTGTGGAAGAGTCTCCCATGTGGGCTAGGTGGTTATGTACTCTCAATTGTGTGCGATAACACTTGGCCACATTTTCCACATATATCAACTCCCATATCCCAAGTCTATGATACTCCCTTGGTCTCTTTCCAATTTTATAATATGTTCAAACATCTAGGAGGACAAGTGGAGGGTTGGCACAAGGAATCTTGCCACCTCATCCTACTTTTCCCATTATTTAACTTGCATCCTTGGACTATCTGAGGACTATCTATACCCCCCCACGTGAGCATATCCTAAATGGAGGGAATAATCCAATATAATATCCATCTCCACCTATTTTATATTACTTCTCTCATGGACTTTAGGCCATATCTCACTAAATGCAGGCATGGGACCGCCTAGGTGGAGGGGTGGCACATGGAGGAGCCATGCCACCTTAACATTTTATAATATTACTACCATGGATTATGTACAACACACCTTATGGGTCCTCTAATGTGGAAGGGTGGCGCATGGTCATGCCCTACCACCTCAACCCTGGGCCCTATGCACTCCATATTTTATTATACTATTGCCACACATACAAGCACACACTCATATTTATGCCTTTTTACTTTGGTCAAATTTATCCATAACAGTTCCCCCCCCCCAAGCAGGGAATGCACAGAATTTCATGCCTGGGAAAAAAACACAATAAGGAAAAGCTTGAGATCCCTTTTGTTGAACACCTTCCTCTCATGTGGTTTCTGGAAATGATCTTGGACCTCAATAGATCCAAGAATCTATGTTCAAAAACAATCTGTGGTATCACTGCCATCTCCTCATGCCCTGGATCAAATACAAATCGGTTACTACTCAAAAGGGCCACAAAACCCGGATGCTACATCAAAGCACATAGGAGCGGGTCACTCCCCCTAGTTTGGGATGGAAGGACCTCCAAAACATACTCCCCCCCATATGGAGGGAAATCTATCATTTGATAGAAAACACCATCCCACATTGACTCTTGCAAGAATAGTTTGGAGCTCCTTTCCAAATCAATCATGAGATCATACCTTGTGAAATCATCAAGAGATACTATCGAGACCTTTTCAACATGCATCACATCCATCAACTTCTTGGCCTCAACTTCATCCTTACAGCTCAACACTTCATCTAACACCATGACTTTCTCATCAATAAGCTCATCCCATAGTTGGTTGCATTGTTCTTCAATATCCATCAAAGCATCTTCTGAGCACATTTCAAACATCTCTACCACGCTATCACCACATATAATCTCATCAGGTTCCAAGAGACTCACAACATCAAGGGGAGAAGAAGGGGTAAGGATTTCGTCGTTGTCGGCCCCTACTGTCAAGACTTCAAGCTCATTGATGCTTTCATCATCGAACAGTACATCAAGACCCTCGAATTCTTTATCATAAGAAAAATCCAAAGGAGGAGAAAGAGAACCTGAAGGATTCAATGCAATCTGGTAGGGTATGTGAAGTCCATATGGCTCATTATTATCTACGGATTCACTACAGCTTTTAGAGGGAATTGATTCACTATCATTGCCACATTCAATCTCATCATTATCTGACCCCCCAGTAATTGATCTGGAAGTCTCCATGAGATGCACTTGAGGAACATTTGGACACTCTGAGCAGTAGTGCCCCTTTTGATTGCAACCATGACAAACCAACTGGGACTTATCATGTGGAGCAGGAGTAGCCTTACTTTTTAATTCCATCAATTCAATGCAGAGCTCATCAATAATCTTCACAATATCAGGAGTTGGAGGTACACCAATAGGGGTAGGGGATACATATTGTAGAGGAGGGGGAGAAGATGGGGGAGGAAGAGGTTTTGCTAAGATGGATCCACCATGAGACACCTTGACTGTCGTTACAAAAGGGAAAGGAGGAATGATGACTAAATCACTAGACGTTCTATCAAACTTCACTGCAATTGCCTTTGCATGCTCCATGGTCTTCGGGTCCTCCCACTTCAACTTGAGATGAAACTCATTAGCTGAACCAGCCACCATATGGCTCAACACATACTGAGTCATTCCGGCAACAAACCCTTCATTACCTGGATGCATAACTACTAGGCAATCCAAGAGCCCAGCCGCTCGATCCACATATCCATGCAATGTCTCTCCTTCTTCTTGCCTCAACCTTGCTATCAACAGATGAACATTCTCGGGCTCCTCTTCTTTGCCAAAATACTCGACTAGTGCTGCAGTCAAACGGGGCCAGCTTTCTTGAACTTCATCAGTCTGCCTCTCATACCACACCTTGGCAAAATCATCTAAGAATGTGGGAAGAACCAACAACCATCAAACTTCAGTAAGAAAGTTGAGAGAAACACAAAGCTTAAAGGCCACAAGATACTCATTTGGATTTTCTTCAACCCGACCACTGAACACAGGAATGTCTACCATGCTTGAAAAATGGAAAAGAGAGAGGCAAAATGAGGCTTATCTATTGGCAAACAATGGAAAGGGGAAGCTTGAACTAAAAATCAGGTGAAGATACATACATAAAGCACACATAGGCAGGGTAGGGTGTGACTGGTGTATTGTGAAATACTATACGGGAAGAATCTTTAGCATAGAATAGCTCATAGACAATCTTGAAAGAACCTTATTGGTCAAGGCATGACATTGCATCCATCTTTACAAGCGAGGGTGAGAGACACGGTGCTACATGAGGTTGTTCATCAAGGCAAACAAGAATGCCATCACAAATGTCAACAGTTGGAGAGCTTGCACATCACCTTCAGCTTCTTCTAGTTCTTGTAATCGCCATGCTATTTCTTCAAGGGGTGTGCGGTCTGGCATCCTTCTTTTGAGCAATGTCCTTGAGGACCTTCCTGATGATCTTCCAAAGTCGGTAAACTCGTATCAAATATGCCCAACACTTAGTTTCATGATGACCATAACCTTTGCATTCCTTACAAATGATCACCCTCCTTCATGGCTTGCGGCTTTGTTGGGGTGGTGCTTCCACTCGCGTCATGCGTGATTGAAGTACAAGCTGCACGTGCCAAGAAATCAGCAACTAGATTTCAAACTCAAGGGATATGCTGAATTTTTACCTCTTCAAATTGGTTGCAAAGTTCCAATGCTTGTTGATGTCATGGAACCAAGCCTTTGCTCCGCACCTTCCACTTTCCACTAACTTGTTCACACACTAGTTGAGAATCTCCTTGCACCTCAAGTTGCTTGACGTAATGTTCTTAAGCCTTTTCTAGCCCAAAAATGAGTGCCAAGTACTCAGCTTGATTGCATGTACTTGCAGGTGCAGACTTGTTGTAACAATACTCCTCATCACTTGGTGAAGTGAGCTTCACACCCATGCCAGCAGCCTTGGTCGAAGGTTTGTAAGCTCCATCAATTTGAAGGATCCAAGATGTCATCACACCAAGACTAAAATCTGGACATCCCAAGTTTCTTGGTAGTCCAAGATAGATAGAAGGAGAGGGTGGGGAGAATCCAATACTTGAGCCAAACGTTCAGCACCAAATAAACTTGCAATCCTTTGTTGATAGTTTATCTTTAGACCAAAAAGAATTACAACTTGAAGCTCAAAATGAGGCACAAAAGGTTGATTAGGTACAAATGGATTCCTTGGTCGAAACATTACCAACCATAGCCGAGGCCTAGAAACCTTTGTAGTGAGATTGAGAATAAACCATTTAAGATGAGCTTATCCACAGGAATTAATAAGCAGATGCGCCAAATCTCCCCCCAAGCTTGGGGAGCATCCCACTCTTCGAAGAAGGACACCCTTTTAATTACCTCCGAAGCAGCAAGTAGCTCGATCACCGCACAATGAGTAGAATTGAAATCAAAGTCCTCCCAGCGTATCACTAGTTCTTCACCTTGAATCATCCATGGTGTATCATCCCACCCATCGTCTCCTTGAGCAATGCAGTGTACGATCAGTTGTTGCACATCAACATGAAGATCAAGAAAGAGATCTCACCCATTGGTAGCTGTAAGGCACGGAGGACCAGGCACCAAATCCTTAAACTCGTCGAGAAGTGACATAAATATCCACCCTTCTCGTGTGGCGTGCGTCTGTGAAGTGAACTTGGAAAAGTTCCAAATCGGCGATCTAGTAGGAGATGTGAATAGAGCACATGAAATGAAATCCTTTTGCTTTTTACAGCAAGAGTAAACTCCCCACGGTTAGAGAGTTACAGTTCTCGAGATTTCAATATATAAGCAAAAATCATTACATTTTCATCACTTCTTATCTACTGGCCCAATGATAAGTCTCCCTTTTATGAAGGGGGAGGTCTTGGGTTCAAATCCCACTCTTTAATAAAAAGAGAGGAGAGAAGAGGAGAAGGAGAAGAGAAAGAGAAGAAGAAGAAGAGAAGAGAGAGGGGCGTGAAATCTATTACAGTTTTGCAAAACAAACTATCCGCGACCAGAAGACGCGGGAGCCCAAAAAACCATCGTGATCTGTCTGCGATGTGCATAGGTGTACACGGTAGACATGCGATTCGCATGCGTAGGAACTCAGAGGGAGCACGAATGTTATAGTTTTGCAGATGCGACTGGTACGAGCATAAGATTTGCCAGCCAAAATACACGTAGGAACCGCGAGCAAAAAGCAGGCAGACTGGAAGTGCAGAAGCAGGGAGGTTTTGCAGCCGTAGAGACAGGGAAGACACATAGTTTGGAGGTGCAAAAGTAGAGAGCTGTGCACGGAGGAGGCCGCAGAGCCGCACCCAGTTGTAGGAGTAATAGATATTACACCACTAACTGTGGAGATTTCGATCCCAGCAGCCACACCAATTCTATTAGCCGGAAAAGAAATCAAGACTTTTGGCTAGAGGATAGGTATGGCGACGCTCAAGGGCCATAGAGGAATAGGGAACGTGAGGGGAGAAGCATTAACTTGGGTGGGGAAAAGAGACTAAGAGGGGAGGGAATGAAGAGGGAGACTAAGAACAACTTATGGGTCCTCTTACGTGGAAGGTTGGCACATGGTCATGCCCTGCCACCTCAACCCTGGGCCCTATGCACTGCATATTTTATTATACTATTGCCACACATACAAGCACACACTCATATTTATGCCTTTTTACTTTTGTCAAATTTATCCATAACACCACCAAGCAAAACCTATGCACATAAAATAACTAACTCTGCAGTTGATCAAAGCTAACCCTTCTGGTCATAATATTAAGGACTTTACTGAGGGTCAAGGTGCCTTAATTGATGCCAAAACTCTCTGACCCGAGTCGATAATAATCTAGGTTGACCGGAGTCAACTTGCTTTGGCCGATGCCAAGTCTTGTTGACCAAAGTAAAATCTTTCTAACCATAGTCCCGAGGTGCTTTGGTTAACCACAGGTAACCCTGTTGGCATAAGCCAAGTCTTCCTGATCGTGGCTAAGCCAAGTCTTCCTGATCGTGGCTAAGTATACTTAACCACGGTTAAGTATCTTTGACCATGGCTAAGTATCTTTGACCAATAAAAAATAAGTTTTTAATAATAATTAAATAAATGAAAGACTCATTAATTATGATCAAATAAATGGTCAATTAGAACTTTGACTTTGGAATATTTACGACCTGGCTACATCCCCTCGGCTTCTATTCAGTTGGCCTCAACTGAAAAGCTTCCTTGTTAATATCCAAAATCTATGGATGATGAGACAACATGTCTTCATCCATCCACTTGGCATCCAATGCCGAATAGTTTTTTAATTTTACAAGGTTAAAATTCCTTTCTGTGGGGGTCTTTGTGTATAGTATGATACACAATTTGTTCTAGCTGAAGGACCTCCTCCAGCTTGTCCACTTCTGGTGGATCCTCTGTTATTGGCTTTATAGGCTTTGGTCCCTGATATTTCTTTAGAAAACTCACATGAAAGCCATTGTGAATCATCCAATGCTTTGGCAGTGCCAAACTGTATGCAACCTTATTAATCTCATCTATAACCCCGAAAGGGCCATAATACCTGGGAGATAACTTTGGATAACTTTTTATTTTCCCTTAAGCTTGTGGAGCCTAGCTTTTTTGAACTTTAAAACTACCTAATCCCCAGAATGAGATCTAACTGTTGTTGGAAATAGAGGATAGAATCACTCACACCTCACACTCCCGATCTAGCTCATACAGCACTCAAAGAGACAGAGAGAGAGATAGAAAAACTCAAATATATTCCTCCACATTAGTGGGTAGACAAAAGCTTAAGAGATGAGCGTATACAACAACCAACAGATGCTGTCCAAGATGCTGATACTACTCCTCTCCCTACGCGCTTGCCTATGCAAGGCTTGTCTATGCAAGTGATGAGAAAAGTGTGGGGGGGGAGGGTGTTTATATAGGAGGGCAGCCAACCCCTAGAACTGGCCGACTTTCCAGTCGGTTTAGTCTATAGAAGCTGACCCCCAAAAGTGCCTAGATGGCTACCTTCTTGTCAATTTTCTAGGCCAACCTCTAGCCTATACAAGGCCCCATTGTAGGGCCTTTTGAGCTGTTGTTGGTTGTTGTTGATGTGCTATAGATGCCCCCACATGGGCCTAGCGCAATCCTCCACACAAGCTGCTAGTGCAATCCTCCACTCAGCCATGTACCCTCATCCCTTTTCCCCTACAGTCTCATGCCCCCTTGTCCCCTCTAATCAAGGGCTCACAAGTGGGGCAGTGACATTTCTAACACCCCCTCTCAATGACACAACTGTGGGTCGATCCCCATGCATCTATTGAGGTGTTCTATTTGCTCCCTGAGAAGCACCTTTGTGAAGACATCTGAGATGTCATCGGTCGGTGGGCAGTACATCAACTCTATGACTTCTTCGTCGATGAGTTCTTGAACAAAGTGGTAGTGGACCTCAAAGTGCTTCGTCCGTGCATGAAACACAAGATTGCTGGCAATCACTATGCAACTCTGGTTGTTGCCTGAGAGGTCGATCTCTGAGTATCAATATCACCTGCCCAATCACTATCGCAGAAACCTCCCAACTCAATGCCTCTTGTATAAGTGATGCCGTAGGTGTAGGTACCCTTCAAGTACCTTAGCACCCTCATACTTGCATCCTAATGGGCCTTCTTGGGTGTGGTGGAGAACTGATAAAGCAATCCAATTGTGTAGGAAATATCTGATCGGGTATTGGTGAGGTAAATCAAACTCCCCACCAAGCATCAATACAGTGATGAATCAACCGACTGAGATGGATCATGCACACTCATCTTCAGACCAGTTTCCATGGGAGTCACTGCTGCTTTGCAATTCTCCATCTGAAAATGTTTGAGCAGTTCCCTACAATAATTCTCTAGTGAAATAAAGATACAGCTCTTTCCCTGCTTCACCTCAATCCCAAGAAAGTAGTGAATTATGCCTAATTCAGTCATCTCAAACTCCTCCATGAGAAGTCTCTTGACTTGAGCAATCTTCTTCATATGATCCCCTGTAATGATGAGGTCATCCACATATAGAATCAATACCAGCCGCAAATCCCCCTCTATGTCGAGATAAAGACTTGCCTCTGATGGACTCCGTTGAAGCCTCGATCTTTTAAAAGAAAACATCTATCCGATGGTACCAAACTCTGGGGGCTTGTTTCAACCCATATAAGGCCTTCTTCAGTTTTGCATACTTTTGATGGGGATCCTGGAATTTGAAATCTTGGTGGCTGTGCCACATATACCTCCTCCTCTAGGGTACCATTCAAAAATGCAAACTTGACATCCATCCGAAAAAATAGCCAAGGCAACGACTGTCCGAATAGTCACCATCCTAGCTGTGGGGGCGAGGGTCTCGTCGAAGTCAAGTCCTTCTGATTGTGCATAGCCTTTCATCACCAATCTTGCTTTATACTTTTCCAAGCTCCCATTTGACTTGAACTTAAGCTTGTACACCCATTTAGTCCCAATGACCTTCCGCTTGGTTGGTTTGGGCACTAAATCCCAGCTTCCTGCCATTCTGGAATATCCTTCACTTCTTGGAAGGAACGGGGCTCCGCAAGCTGATCCACCAAAGCATAGTTCATAGAGGGAGTCTTCATGTTGTGTTGAGACTTCCATGCTCTGAAACTGCTCTCGAGAATGTTCGTGACCCGTGAGTTTTCTAAGTCTTCAAATACCATTGAGGTAGCTTCTTCTCTGATGGAGGTGACTTTGATGGAGTTGCTCTGGAATGGCATGCTCCTCCTCCTCCTCCTCCTTCTCGGGGTCTTCAATTGGCTCCACCTCTTGGATGGTGACCTTGGGTGGGGGTAATGTCGGAAGTTTAGGAACCTCTTCTATAGGATGTGGCTCAGAATCCTCAAAGATCACATCCCTGCTAATAAGGATCTTCTTCTTTTCCGGGTCAAAAAGGCGATAGGCCTTGGATTCTTCACTATATCCCACAAAGATACATCTTCGGCTATGGTGATCAAGCTTCATCTGCTCTTCTTTATGCACATGAACAAATGCATTAGAACCAAAAACCCATAAATGAGATATCATGGGCTTCTTACCATAGTAAGTTTCATATGGAGTCTTGTCATCAATAGCCTTGGTCTTGGTTCTGTTGAGGATGTGAACGGTAGTACTCACGGCTTCACCCCAATAAGCTTTTGAGAGATTCCTCCCTCGCAACATGGTCAACCCTATCTCTATGATAGTCCTGTGCTTCCTCTCAGCAACTCCATTATGTTGAGATGTGCAAGTTGTAGTGAGCTATCTCTTGATCTCTGCTTCTTGCAGAATCCATTGAACTCGATAGAAGTGAACTCTCCCCCTCTGTCGGTGCAGAAGGCTTTGATTCCTCCCCACTCTCCTTCTCTACTTGGGCCTTCGTGTGAAGATAGTGGGAGAGAGGGAAGGAGTCTCACTTGCGGCTTTCTCACATGCACAATGGGGGAGTACACACAAAGGTGGAGGCTGAAAATAGTTTTCCTCTTCTTAGTTGTGAAAGCCAAAAGAACTCTAGTACAAGGAAATAGAAGAAACCTATATGTGGGTCTCAAACCAAACTCAAATAACTAAGGTGGCATACTAACTGAGCCACAAACTAGAGTAGATAAGGATAGCTGTCATCCAGCTATTATTCGTGGGCAATGTACCAACCGCATCTCCAGCTAACAAGTCGGTGACATAAATACACAACGGTCACCCTGGCATATCGCGAGTGGAGCTCGATATCTCAACACTCCCCCTCGAGCTCAATCCCAAATCCTGCACACCAAGCAGGTCTCTGAACTTGCGCAGCTTCTCTGTGCCCAATGCTTTCGTGAATATGTCAGCTACCTGATCCTCTGTGCTGACATAAACTAGATCAATAAGACCTAGTAAAACCTTCTCCCACACATAGTGATAATGCACCTCAATGTGCTTTGTTCTAGCATGAAAGACTGGGTTCTTTGCCAAATGTATACTGCTCATGTTGTCACAATAAATGACAACCGGCCCATCTGTAGACTGATGCATATCATAAAGTAGCTTATGCAACCAAGCTACCTCACATGCAGCCATTGCTGCACCCCTGTACTCAGCCTCTGTGCTCGACAAGGCAACTGTAGGCTGTTTCTTGCTGCTCCAAGTGACTGCAGCACTCCCAAAAGAGAACACATATCCACTGGTAGATCATCTATCTGAAATGCTACCAGCCCAATCAGCATCAGTGTATCCATGCAACTGTATCTGAACCCCAGCCTCATAAAATAGTCCATACTGCAATGTGGACTTCACATACTTGAGTATGCGTCTAGCCGCATCCAAATGCAGTTTCCTTGGAGCCTGCATAAACTGACTTACCAACCCAACAGTAGCATAGCTCAAATCTGGCCTGGTAATAGTCATGTAAATCAAACTTCCTACTATGCGTCTGTACATAGTAGGGTCCTCCAGAAGCTCACTTGCATCTGCACTCAACTTCACATTCTGCTCCAAAGGAACTGAAATAGGCTTACAGCCTATCATCCCATATTTGGACAGCATGTCCAATCCATACTGCCTCTACAAGAGCTGTATCCCACTTGGTGATCTAATCACCTCAATGCCCAAGAAATAACGCAGCTCTCCCAAATCCTTCATCTCAAACTTCTGCCTGAATAGCATTTTCACATGAAGGATATCTTCATCACTATCACCTGTGATGATCAAATCATCAACATAAATGACCTGTAGCATAATCCCTTTCTCTGTTTTTCTCACATAGAGTGAGAAATCTGCCTTGGAAATCTGAAAGCCAATAGTGACAAGATACTGTCCTATCTTGTCAGGCCATGCTCTAGGTGCTTGCTTCAAGCCATACAAGGCTTTCTTCAACCTGCAAAAACAAACTCGGGATGAATAGCATGAACATAACCTGCTGGCTGCTCCATAAAGACCTCTTCTTGCAAATCACCATGCAAGAAGGCATTCTTTACATCCATCTGATGTAAAGACCATACCTTTGATGCAGCCATAGCAATGGCTGCTCTTACGGTTGCCATCCTTGCAACCGGGCTGAAAGTTTCTTCATAATCAATGCCATATGTCTGTGCATACCCCTTGACAACTAATCTTGCCTTGTATCTATTCACAGAACCATCTGCATTGTGCTTGATCTTATAAACCCACTTACAACCAATTGCATTCTTGCCTTTAGGCAAAGGCACCAATTCCCATGTAGCATTAGCATCCAAGGCATCCATTTCTTCATCCATGGCTTTCTCCCATTTTTCATTTCCCATGGCTTGCTCAAAAGAAGTGGGTTCTGGTTCCTGTATCACTTTGACCATATAGGCATAGTGAATGGCTCTAAATCGATCATATTTCAGCCTATCCACAGGATACCTAACCCTGGTAGACCTGTGCAAAATAGGCTCACTTCCAGGTGCTCTCAAAACATCCCTGGTCTTCCTTACTCCAGGTGTAACAATAGAAGGAATACCCAACTCATCATCAATCCTCTGTTCTGAGCCACTGGATTCACCATCCACACAAGAGTGACCTGCATTCACATCATACATGGGCTGATCTACCTTCTCTTTTCCTTTTTGTGATACCTGCGTACCACTCTCTGCATTGCTTTGAGGGGATTCTCCTGATCTCAATCTGCCTGTCCATGGCAAAGTATGTGAACCACTGGTAGAGGACACTCCAGGTCCACTTATATTTTGTGATTACTGCTGTGCATTCTGTGCAGCATTACCATTTTGTGCATCTACATCAATCATCACATTTACTGGTTTATACCAACTGCTCATCTCATCAAAAACAACATCTCTGCTCACTGTGAACTTATGTGTAGAAGGGTTATAGCATCTATACCCTTTCTGCTGCACAGAATAACCAATAAAGATGCACTTCTCAGCTTTTGGATCCAACTTGGACCTCAACTCATCTGGCACATGGACATAGGCAATGCAACCAAAAATCTTCAAATGAGAAATATCTGGTTTCCTACCAATATACATCTCCTCTGGCGTCATGCCATGTATTGTTGCAGTGGGAGTCCTGTTCATTATATAGACTGTTGTAGCAACTGCTTCTTCCCAATAATAATCTGGTAGATCTTTTTCATTTAGCATAGCCCGAGATACCTCTCCAATATGCCTGTTTTTTCTTTCTGCAATTCCATTTTGCTGTGGGGTATGACTGCATGAATATTGCTGCTTTATACCATGCTCCTGCAAGAACCTTGCAAACTCATTTGAGAGGTACTCTCCCCCTCCATCTGACCTTAGGCATTTTATTTGCAGGCCTGTTTCTTTTTCAACCATAGCTTTGAAAGCTTTGAAGTGCCCAAACACTTCACTTTTCTTTTTCATAAAATACACCCACAGTTTTCTGCTGAAGTCATCAATAAATGTGACAAAATAGTGATAGCCTCCAATAGATGCAGCTTTTGTAGTCCACACATCAGAGTGGATTAATTCCAATGGCTTTTTACTCTCTTGAACATGCCTAGGAAAAGGTTTCCTTACCTGTTTCCCAAATTGACAGGCTTCACAAACCTTGTGCATTTCTGCAACCTTGAATTTAGGCAATCCTGCAACAATATTTTGGGCTTGCATTGATTTAAGTCGTTGTATATTAACATGACCAATGCGTTTGTGCTAGATATCAATATTTGCAACTACACTGGTCCCATGTGCAAACATTGCTACACTCAATTCACGCATGTCCGCATCCAACGTAAACATCTTGCCCTTCTTCTTTCCTTTTGCTATCAAGCGACCATTATTTTTCATATCCTCAACAAAGCATCCATGAGGATTAAATCTGACCTGCAAGCCCTGCTCAACCATTTGACTAACAGAAACCAGGTTCTTGGTGATGTTCGGGACATGAAATACATCAGACAAGTATTTCTTTTTCCCATCCTGCATAGACAAAGGAATTTTGCCAATCTGCACAATAGGATGTGCAGTATCATCACCAGTCTCCACAAATCCTGGCTTTTCCATTTTCCTTGCATCTTGCATCCATTCTGCATGACCTGTCATGTGATTTGATGCACCTGAGTCAACATACCACACATCATTTTGTTCTTCTGCACTTGTCACAGAATTGGTCATATGCTGCACCATAAAAAGATGCTCATTTTTGTCATCACCCTGCCTACTAGAAGATGCATAATTGCCTTGCTGCAATTTTCCATTCATAATGTCATTCTGCTTTTTGTAGCAGTCCTTAGCCATATGACCCATTTTGCCACAATAGTAGCATTCAACATTGCTGTTTGAATTTTGGCTTCTCTGCCATCCACCACGGCCTCTTTGGCTCCCCCTGCCTCTAGAGTTATCACGTCCTCCTGCATAGGACTGGTTTTCTTGCATTTGCTGCATATTCTGATTTCTACCACGGCCTGCAAATCGGCCTCCTCTACCTCTGCCTCTACCTCTGCCAGCATTTGAGTAGAAGACAGTTTCTTTTGAAGTTCCTGCTGAAGAAGATGCACCCCCGTTTCTTTGCTCTTTGAAAATTAGAAGAGCAATCAACTCCTCAAAATCAGGAAATTTTTCACGGACGGCAATGGATGTCCGGAACTGTGCATAATCCTTTCCTAGACCATTCAAGGTCACAGAGACCAAATCGTCATCATCCACTGGCGACCCAATGGAAGCAAGTGCATCTGCAATTTTCTTCACTTTCATGTGGTAGTCATTTATGCTCAAATTTTCTCTCTGCACATTGTGCAACTCCTGTTTGAGTTGCATTTTCCTGGCTTGCGTATTTGTGCTGTACATTTTTGCCAAAGTATCCCATGCCTCCTTTGGCGTATTTGCATCCTGAGTATGCACAATCATGGAGTCCGAAATACTGATAGACAGCCAGTACATAACTTTCCTGGCTCTCTCATGCCATCCTTTAAATGCCTGCATTTCCTGTTGACTGGGAACATTAGGAAGAACAGGTTCTTCTTCATTTCTTGTAATGAATTCCCAATAGCCCTTTCCCATCAAGAAATTCGTCATTCTAAACTTCCATGCGTGGAAGTTGTTCTTGTCAAGCTTTTCAGTGACAATCTGTGAAAGAGAATCAGATGCCATTACAGAACACTGCAAAATATTTTGTCACTACAAAAAACACAGCTTTTTGCGTCACACGGGCAGATCTGCAAAACTGATGAAAGTGGTATTTCACCACACAGTCACTTCCTAGTGACGATTTTGCATCAACAGGCAACAAGCATGAATCTGCAACTCCCAATATCTCTGCACACAGGCATACGATGCAATTTCTGCGGCAACTTTTCACCGACAGTGGTCGCACAGCAAAAATAGGGCCTTTTTCTGAATGCCTACGGAGAACTTCTGTCTCCAAAACGGGCCCCGAAATGACCTCGAATCAGAAAAATAACGTCTCCAAGGGCTTCGCCCCACTCCCGCGACATATACTGCGCTCTCGCCACACTGCGAAGGGCGTCTCAATCTAAGACAGTGCACTCTTGCACTTCTGGCTGTGCTACCTGCAGAGATTTGCTCCCAAACTCGAAATAGGAAAGCAACACTGGTCCTCTTACTAGGACACCACGAACTTGGCTTGCTTTCTTGAGCTCCTTACCACGAACAAGGCTCTGATACCATGTGAAGATAGTGGGAGAGAGGGAAGGAGTCTCACTTGCGGCTTTCTCACATGCACAATGGGGGAGTACACACAAAGGTGGAGGCTGAAAACAGTTTTCCTCTTCTTAGTTGTGAAAGCCAAAAGAACTCTAGTACAATGAAATAGAAGAATCCTATATGTGGGTCTCAAACCAAACTCAACTAACTAAGGTGGCATACTAACTGAGCCACAAACTAGAGTAGATAAGGATAGCTATCATCCAGCTATTATTCGTGGGCGGTGTACCAACCGCATCTCCAGCTAACAAGTCGGTGACATAAATACACAACGGTCACCCTGGCATATCGCGAGTGGAGCTCGATATCTCAACACTTCGAGTCTTTGAATTTCTCATAAGCCTGAGACTTCTTGGCTAGGCAGAATACCCACGTAATGCGACTGAAATCATCCACAAATAAAAGAGAATACCATGAACCTGTGAATGAATTTGTCAACATTGGGCCGCAGATGTCGATGTGAACCAACTGGAGCGGCTTCTTGGTCCATGATGAGGCCTCCTGTGGGAACTTGTCCCTGTGTTGCTTGCCCTACAAGCAAGCCCTGAAAACACAATCATTGCCTGCAATCGGTGAAACTCCATCCACCATCTTTGTCTTTTGCATCTCAGTGAGAGTGCCATAGTTGACGTGACCAAACCGTTCACGCCACAATTTGGATTTGCCGTGGTCCCCATGCACCAACAGAGCGGTGATCCGATATAGCCCATGCTCCTCAACTCCTTGAGCCACCACCTTTCCGTTTGTCTTGGATGTGACAGTGACTTTGCCATTATCAAATAAGATCGACATATTGTGCTTGTCCATCTGACTATACGAACAGACAAAAGGTTCTTTCACAAGGTCGGTACATACAATACACCGGATATCATCTCCTCATTTCTTGCAATAGTGATGAATGGAATACTACCAACACCCTTCACAGGGCATGACCCATTATGCCCCACAATGACCTTGGAATCGGGATGCATACCTTCCATGGTTTTGAGCCACTCCTTCTTGTTGGACATGTGCTTTGAAGCTCCACTGTCCACATACCAACCTTCCTCTCCTTCACTGACTGCATAAGCAGAGCAATACTCAGTGATGATGAAGAGAGCGCTGGTGGTGACATTTTTTGATTCAGTCTTTGGCTCCTCCTTGGACTTAAAACTCCTTCTTCTTGAGATCCTCCTTCTTCTTGCGGCCCTCTTTAACAGAATGACCAAGCTTCTCATAGTAGAAGCACTTCATCTGCCTCTTTTTCTCTACATCCTCGATCTTGTTGTTGTTCTTGGAGTCTTTGAACTTACCCTTGCCGGGCTTGTCCCTTGCCACAAGAGCCTTCTCATTCGATTGAGTAAATAGCTTTTCCCAAGCCTCTTCCTGCAATACTAAAGGGCCAAGCTCCTCGAAGCTGAGAGGCTTGGTCCTCTGTTCTGCAGTGATTGTAGTCAAGAAACTCTTGAAACTGCAAGGTAGCTAGTGTAATGTCAACCATGCTAGATGACTGGAGTCTACCTTCTTACCAAACTACCGCGAGCTAGTCCCTTACCACCTTGACTTTTGTCAGATGGTCATCAATTTTATCTGCCTCATTCATGTCCAGATTGGGAGAGACCCCTCTCTTGGCTATAAAAGGAGGGGGCTATTCCTTGATGGAACACGTCCATTCTTGTAAAGCCACCTAGCTAGTACTTTGATTTTTTTCCCCCATCTTTCCAATAAAGCATAACTCTCTTCCCTTGATGTCTCCATCTCTACATTCCACCTCCCATCATGTACATGCTCCTCTTTCCCCTCTTCCTTCCCCCTTGTGCCATAGTCCCCCTCTTCATTCCCACCCCTCTTAATCTATTTTCCCACCTATGTTAATGCTTCTTCCCTCACGTTCCCTTTTCCTCCATGGCCCTCAAGCGTCGCCATGCCTAGCGTCTAGCCTCATGCATTGAATTCTTTTCTAGTTAATAGAACTGGTGTGGCTACTGGGATCAAAATCTCCATGGCTAGTGGTGTAAAATTCGTTACTCCTACAGCTGGGTGTAGTTCTGCAGTACCTTCCATGTGCGGTTCTTTGCTTATGCGCCTCCAATCTGCGTATCTTCTACTCGTAGTTCTCCATCTCTACGGCTGCAGAACTTCTCAGTTTTTACACCTTTAGCCTACGGTTCCTGTGCATCTTTTGGGTTCCTGCGCAATGCCACGCATCTTCTAGTCGACTGCGCCTGCAAATCTGCTCATGCGCATCTGCAACACCCGCATGTCCCCTGGTTGCAGCTAGCGCATCTGCGCATCGCGGACAGATCACGAATCGCGACTGTTTTTTGAGTTCCTGCATCTTCTGGTGCATCTGCACATCGCGGATAGGATCGCGACTGTTTTTCTGGGTTCCTGCGTCTTCTGGCGCACCTGCGCATCGCGGACAGACTTTTCGATCTCCTGCAAAAGATCTTGCGTCCCTATCCTCTTCCTCTTCTTCTCCTCCTTCTCTTTCTCTTCTCTTCTCCTCTCCTCTCCTCTCTTTTTATTAAGGAGTGGGAATTGAACCCAAGACCTCCCCATTCACAAAAGGAAGACTTACCAATTGGCCAGCAAATAGGAAGTGATGAAAGTGTAAAGATATTGCTTATATGGTGAAATCTCATGAACTGTAACTCTCTAACCGTAGGGAGTTTCCTCTTGTTGTAAAAAGCAAAAGTACTTTATTTCATGTGCTCTATTCATATATGATACTAGATCGCAGATTCTGAACTTTTTCAAGTTCACTCCTTGGACGCACGCCACATGAGGAGGGTGGATATTTATGTCACTTCTCGATGAGTTCAAGGATTTGGTGCTTGGTCCTCCCCTCATTATTGCTACCAAGTGGCGAGATCTCTTTCTTGATCTTCATGTCGATCTTCAACAACTGATTGTACAATGCGTTGTTCAAGGAGACCACGGGTGGGATGATACACCGTGGATGATTCAAGGTGAAGAATTAGTGATGCACTGGGAGGACTTTGATTTCAATTCTACTCATTGTGTAGTGATCGAGGTACTTGCTGCATCAGAGGTAATTAAAAGGGTGACATTCTTCGAAGGGTGGGATGCTCCCCAAGCTTGGGGGGAGATTGGGCGCATCTGCTTATTAATTCCTGTGCATAAGCTTGTCTTGAATGATTTCTTCTCAATCTCATTACAAAGGTTTCTAGGGCTCAGCTATGGTTGGTAATGTTTCGACCAAGGAATCCCTTTGTACCTAATCAACCTTTTGTGCCTCATTTTGAGCTTCAAGTTGTATTCTTTTTTGTTTAAAGATAAGTTACTATCAACAAAGTTTATTTGGTGCTGAACGTCTTGCTCAAGTATTGAATTCTCTCCACCCTCTCCTTCTACCTATCTTGGACTACCGAGTAACTTGGGATGTCTAGATTTTAGTCTTGGTGTGATGACATCTTGGCTCCTCCAATTTGACGGTGCATACAAACCTTCAACCAAGGCTGCTGGTGTGGGTGTGAAGCTCACTTCACCAGGGGGTGAGATGTATTGTTATAGCAAGTCTGCACTAGCAGGTACTTGCAACCAAGCTGAGTACTCGGCACTCATTTTTTAGCTACAAAAGGTGCAAGAACATCGCATCAAGCAACTTGAGGTGCAAGGAGATTCTCAACTCGTGTAAGAACAAGTTAGTGAAAGGTGGAAGGTGCGGAGCGAAGGCTTGGTTCCACGACATCAACAAGCATTGAAACTTTGCCAACAATTTGAAGAGGTAAAAATTCAGCATATCCCTCGAGCTCAAAACTAGTTGCTGATTTCTTGGCACGTGAAGCTTGTACTTCAATCACGCATGAAGCGAGTGGAAGCACTGCCCCAACAAAGCCGCAAGCCACAAGGGAGGGTGATCATTTGTAAGGAATGCAAAGGTTGTGGTCATCATGAAACTAAGTGTTGGGCATATTTGATACGAGTTTACCAACTTCGGAAGATCATCAGAAATGTCCTCAAGGACATTGCTCAAAGAAGGATGCCAGACTACACACCCCTTGAAGAAATAGCATGGCGATTACAAGAACTGGAAGATGTTGAAGGTGATGTGCAAGCTCTCCAACTATTGACATTTGTCATGGCATTCTTGTTTGCCTTGATGAACAACCTCATGCAGCGCCGTGTCTCTAACCCTCACTTATAAAGATGGATGCGATATCATGAGGGTTGGTCCTTTTAAGATTGTCTATGAGCTATTCTATGCTGAAGATTCTTCCCGTGTTAGTATTTCACAATACACCAGTTACACCCTACCCTGCCTATGTGTGCTTTGTGGATATATCTTCACCTGATTTTCAGTTCAAGCTATCTCTTTCCATTGTTTGCCAATAGATAAGCCTCATTTCTACTCTCTCTTTTCCATTTTTCAAGCATGGCTGACATTCCCGTGTTCTGTGGATGGGTTGAAGAAAATCCAAATGAGTATCTTGTGGCCTTCAAGTGCCGTTGTGTTTCTCTCAACTTTCTTATTGAAGATAGATGGATGTTGGTTCTTCCCACATTTCTAGAGGGTTTGGCTCAAGTGTGGTATGAGAAGTAGGCCAACAACATTCGCCAAAGTTGGCCAAGGTTAACAACAGCGATGATTGAGTATTTCAGCGAAGAAGAGGAGCCAAAGAATGTGTATCTGCAGGTGGCAAACTTGAAGCAGTCAGAAGGTGAGACAACGCATCGATATGTGGATCGAGCGGCCGTGCTTCTGGACCATTTAATTTCCACGCAAGAGGATAATGTCGAATTTTGAGTTTGAATGACTCAGCATGTGATGGGCTACCTTGTAGCAGGAGCAAGTGGCAAATTCCACGTCAAGCTTAAATGGGAGAATCTGGAAACTATGGTGCTAGCACATGAGATTGCTCAAAAGTTTGATAAAGTTTAATCTGACCCCGCTTCAAAGAAGATGATTGTCCATCCGCAACCCCCTCAATTCTTGCAACAACAACCTGGGGGGTCTAACTCAAGGGCATACCCCCACCCCTCATCAGGGATGTATCCACTGCCTCCACCTCAAATGTATGGTCCTCCCTTAGATGCTTACCCTCAACAAGGAGTACATCCTCAACCTCCGCCTGGAAGATTTCCCTAGCCTCTCCCACGAGCCCCCCTCCTTCCTACTCCCCTGGCCCCTCCTGCTAAGGAACCTGGAGTCAATGACCTAGCCAAGGCCTTGATCTTCGGCTTGAGATGGTGGGCATCAAAAATCAAGCCAATTGCCCTCCAAGAGAACGTGCCAATGTTGTGTGCTACAAGTGCCACCAGAAGGGTCATTATCGCATGGAATGTCCCAATATTCCAAGGGTGAATCTTCTGACTGAATCAGGCACCGAGGATTCTGATGTAGAGATGTCCTCAGGAAAGGAAGTCGTGCCACCTCGAACCCCTCTACAGCTGACCCGCCCCAAGAAGAAGGTGTCCTTCTCATAGCCCTTAGATGCTGAGATGACAAACCCACCAACAGAGAAGACTAAAAGATCTCACAAGAGTAAGTGGTCATCCTCGGATTTTCCCATCAGCTCGGGGCAAGGCTCGGGGCAAGAGGACCTTGCTCATCAGTCTTTGAGCATCACACTCCCTCAACTAATAGCATTAAACCCTAAGGTGAGACGTGAGCTGCAGCAAGGGCTCTCAACAAGGAGGAGCAAGAAAAAGGAAAAGGTACAAGAGGTCTCTTCTATCTCTGAAGAAATTGATCGACACCCACATACAGTAGATGTCATCATAGATAATTGCCGTGTCAAAAGTGTGTGTGTTGATGGGGGAGCTGCATGTAATATCATGGTGCCCTGAATCATGAAGAAATTGAATTTGAAATGCACAAGGCGTTCCTCCACTCGAATCAAGGTAGCAGATGGTCGACGACTCGCCACCCCGGGAGTCATTGAGGATTTTCCCATCACTGTCAATGGGTTGACCACCACTGTCAATTTCTATGTAGTGGACATTGAAGATACAGGCAGGAGTTACCTAGCCATACTCGGGAGACCATGGTTGAGAAAGAGTGATGCAATCAGCTATTGGAAGACTGGACACATGTCTTTTGGTGCTTCTAAGGAGAAGATCCCAGTGCAACCAGGTGCCACAGAACCAAAAGAAGAAGAGGAGCAAGATAGTGATACTCTCTCATCCTCGGTGTCTGAATCAATGGAAGAATCAGACCGGGGGAGGAGTTCTCAGAGGAGGAAGTTTACATGATGGGGGTGTCTCCGACCCTGCCACCTATAGAAAAGGTAACAGCTAGTCCTCAACAGCTTGAATCTATGCTTTCCCCAGACCTGATTCCAAGTGAGAAAGACGAGTTCCTAGAAATGTTCAAAGATTTCCCTCACCTCTTCACAACTAGCTACCGCCACCTTTGCCATGTGACTGCCATAGAGCACAAGATAGAGCTGAAGCCTAATGCGAAGCCTGTGGCTCAGAAGTAGCGGAGATTAGGGCCCCTCCAGACCAATGCTTTGCGCTCAGAGTTACAGAAACTTGTAGAAGCTGGGTTTATTATTCTGGTTCACAATACTGAATGGGTTTCACGAGTGGTAGTCACCCCAAAGAAAAACAACAAGTGGCGGGTCTACATCAACTATAAGAAACTCAATGTAGCCACTAAGAGGGACCATCATCCTCTTCCCTTTCAAGACCTCATTCTTGAGAAGATAAGTGGTCATGAGATGTATACTTTCTGTGATGGTTACTCCGGGTTTTATCAAAGAGGAGGATGTGCTTAAAACCACATTTGCCACACCTTGGGGGACATTTGCATTCAAAGTAATGCCATTTTTCCTCACCAATGCTCCTGTTACCTTTCAAAGATCTATGCAGATGGTGTTTGCTCCTTATTTGGGGGTTTTCTTGGAGGTGTTTTTACATGATTTCTGTATATTCTCGGCACGTAAAGAGCATGTCATGAAGGTTAGGTTGACCTTCCAAAGGGTCAATGATGTGAATGGTAGCCTCAACCCTGATAAATGCACCATTGGAGCCACTCAAGGGAGGTTACTGGGACATATGGTCTCATCTGAGGGCATCAAGCCTGACCTCAAGAAGGTAGAAGCTATCCTCAAGCTCTCCCCGCCAACAACCAAACATGAAGTACGCTCATTTGTCAATCTAGCAGGATACTATCGCCGCTTCATTGATCAATATGTTGCTTTGATGCAACCCATGACTATGCTATTAAAAGATGGAGTTGATTTCTCTTGGGATGAGGATTCTAATCATGGGTTTGTACAAATCAAGAGTGCTCTGGCTTCAGAACCCATTCTACGCAATCCTAAGTGGTCAAAGACTTTCTATATCAATCTTGGGTTTGGTAAGCACAGTCTAGCGAGTATTCTTCTCCAGCAAGGGGAGGATCGGTTCATGTATCTCGTTCGATTTGCTTCTCGACAATTGCTCAAAACTGAACGATGCTACTCTGAGGCTGACAAGCATGCTTTGTCTTTGGTGTTCTGCATTGAGAAATTTAAGCATTATGTTGGTGGAAAGTCCTCCATTATAATCTATAGCAATGCTCTTGCAAAGCAGGTTCTTCAATCGCCAAATCCCATGGGCCGGTTGGCCAAATGGTTCGCAGTTTTACAAGAATATGATTTTTCTTTCAAAATTCTAAAAGGGGGTTGTTACAACTTGAAGAATGCTTTGATTGATATAGAGGAGTGCCTCGATGTAACCCTTGTAGTGGCCATAGAAGTTGGGGATCCATGGTATGGTGGAATCTACAGGTTTCTGACCGCTTTCTCCTTTACTCCAGAAAGTACTAGCTATGAGAGAAAGAAAATAGATAGAGATAGTAGGCGCTACACTCTCTTTGATGGGGTGTTATACCGTCAACGCTTGGATGGGATACTAAGATGGGCCATTGATGCAAATGAGGTACCTAAGGTATTGAAGCATTATCATGATGGATTTTGTGGAGGCCACTATGCCGGTGACTATACAGCTAAGAAGATTTTACATGCTGGGTACTACTAGCCGACCTTGTTCAAGGATGTCCCTATGTATTGCAAAACTTGTGAACCATGCCAATTCTTTCGTAGGAAGGATTTGCATCCTGGACAACATCACCCAGTGATGTCCATCCATCTGTTTCAGAAGTGGGGAATAGATTTTGTTGGGCCCCTGCCCATGACTGCCCACAAAAAGAAGTATCTTCTGGTAGCCACTCAGTATGTCACTAAGTGGGCTGAAGCTATTGCCCTCCCCCGTGAAAATGGTAAGGCAGTTTCAAATTTCATATTTGAACATATCTGCACAAGGTTTGGTTCACCCGTGGAAATAGTATTTGACCATGGGAGTCCATTCTTAAATGAAGCAGTGGAGTTACTCATGGATCTCATGGATATTGATCATCGCACTTCTAGCATCTATTATCTAGCAACCATGGGACAAACGGAGTGGACCAATGGCCTCCTTTGTAAATCCATGGGAAAAATGGCCACAGGGAACAGGAGCCAGTGGGATCAGAAGGTCACTGAAGCTGTGTGGGCTTAGAACATCACTCATAAAACATCTACAGGTCACACTCCTTTTGATTTTGTGTACGGTACTGAGGCAGTTTCACCCCTAGAGATAGAGATTCCAGCCTTGAGATTGGCACAAGAACAGAGGATGATAGAAGATGAACATGTAGAGGCCAAGTTGGTACAACTTGAGAAGTTAGATGAAACCCGACGCCTTGCACTACATCAAATAGAGATCCAAAAGAATCGACAAAAGGCCCGCTTGGATGCTAGAATTCGCAAGGGATGGAAAAGACACTTTGCTGAGGGGGATGTTGTGCTATGCTTTGATAACAGATTGGACCACCAAATGGATAAGAAGTTCCTGCCACGGTGGACTGGTCCATACAAAGTCATCAAGGAACATAGCAATGGGTCTATACAAGTTCAGGAGCTGCATGAGCCATATGGCAAGAAGGTGATCAACAAGCGTTATCTCAAGCCCTTCTTTGTGCGTGATGGTCCAAGGCATGGAAATGCTATGCATTCCCTACCTAGGGGGGAAAATTGTTATGGATAAATTTGACCAAAGTAAAAGGCATAAATATGTGTGTGTGCTTGTATGTGTGGCAATAGTATAATAAAATATGGTGTGCATAAGGCCCAAGGTTGAGGTGGCAAGGCATGACCATGTGCCACCCTTCCATGTAAGAGGACCCATAAAGTGTGTTGTACATAATCCATGGTAGTAATAATATAAAATGATAAGGTGGCATGGGTCCTCCATGCACCTAGGCAGTCCCACGCCTGCATTTATTGAGATATGGCCCAAGGACCATGGGAGAAGTAATATAAAATAGATGGAGATGGATATTATATTGGATTATTCCCTCCATGTAGGATAGGCCCATGTGGGGGGGGGGCTGTAGAAAGTCCAAGAATGCAAGTTAAATAATGGGAAAGTAGGATGAGGTGGCAAGATTCCTTATGCCAACCCTCCACTTGTCCTCCTAGATGTTTGAACATATTATAAAATTGGGAAGAGACCAAGGGAGTATCTTAGACTTGGGATATGGGGGTTGATGTATGTGGAAAAATGAGGCAAAGGATTGTCACACACAATTAAGAGTGTGTAACCGCCTAGCCCACATGGGACACTCTTCCACACATACCATGCATGTGGGAGGATGCATTTATTGAGAGAGACCCCCTCTCTTGGCTATAAAAGGAGGGGGCTATTTCTTGATGGAACAGGCTCATTCTTGTAAAGCCACCTAGCTAGTACTTTGATTTCCCCCCCCATCTTTCCAATAAAGCATGACTCTCTTCCCTTGATGTCTCCATCTCTACATTCCACCTCCCATCATGTACATGCTCCTCTTCCCCCTCTTCCTTCCCCCTTGTGCCGTAGTCCCCTCTTCATTCCCACACCTCTAAATCTTTTTGCCCACCTATGTTAATGCTTCTTCCCTCACGTTCCCTTTTCCTCCATGGCCCTCGAGCGTTGCCATGCCTAGCATCTAGCCTCATGCATTAAATTCTTTTCTAGTTAATAACAAGAACAAGCAGCAATGACAAAGGGAGAGAGAGAAGTTACCAGCAATGCAATGACCAACAGCAGTGCACCAAGCAGTAGACAAACACAAGCAGCAAGGTAGAGAGATCAACGCAAGCACCGCAGACAAGGGTGACCAGCAAGAGTGCAGTGACAAGTAGCAGTTGAGCAGTAGACTATCCAGTTGGCCAAAAGGAGTGCACTCTAGTCCTATAAAAGGTCCCCATTGGGGGCATAAATAATTTAATCTAGCCCTTTATAGGCTGCCAAAACAGGTCCTCAGGAGTGCACACAAGGGTACTAGAGGGAGCAGTGAAGGGAAATAGCAAGCTGCAGATAATCCATCCATTAAATCAACCTTAGATGTGCTTCTAGGCACAAGAAAACAGGGCACTCTAGTCCTATAAGATGCTCCCATTGGGGGGCATAATCTAGTCCTCTACAAGCTACCAAAATAGACCTTAGGAGGGTGCACAAGGGCACTAGAGAGAGTAGTGAAGGGCATGTGTAAGGTGCAGAGAATCCATCCATTGGACCATCCATCTGTTATCATGCTGCCTCCCTCGAACCTCAATGCTCGTGAACTGCCGGAGGGGGGAAGTGATCCATCCATTGAACCAGCCCTTAGGTGCAGAGAATCCATCCATTGGACCAGCCCTTAGATGCAGAGAATCCATCCATTGGACCATCCATCCCGACCAACCCTTAGATGCAGAGAATCCATCCATTAAACCAACCTTAGATGTGCTTCTAGGCACAAGAAAATAGGGCACTCTAGTCCTATAAGATGCTCCCATTGGGGGGCATAATCTAGTCCTCTACAAGCTACCAAAATAGGCCTTAGGAGGGTGCACAAGGGCACTAGATAGAGTAGTGAAGGGCATGTGTAAGGTGCAGAGAATCCATCCATTGGACCATCCATCTGTAATCGTGCTGCCTCCCTTGAACCTCAATGCTCGTGAACTACCAGAGGGGGGAAGTGATCCATCCATTGGACTAGCCCTTAGGTGCAGAGAATCCATCCATTGGACCAGCCCTTACATGCAAAGAATCCATCCATTGGACTATCCTTTTGTAAGGGCATCTGTAAGGTGCAGAGAATCCATCTGTTGGACCTATCCTCCTCATATGGAATCTCATAGATGGGGAGCTGACATCATCATTGCATGCTACATATGAAGAAGTAAATCGTAGGCTTCCTTTAAAATTACGCATATAGCCTTATGCTAACTTAAAGCCCTTATATTTTATTGAAAGAAAGGGGGTGAGTATAAGAGCTTGAGAAAAAATGGAGACATAAGGGAAACGAGCCCTAGTAAATTGCTGAAGATATTTGTACAAGCTAAGTGGGCATGTTTTATTATGCTCACAAGGATCATGTATAAGGGGTTATTTTGAGGTTTATGCATGCAGGTGACATCCTCCCCCTTCTTCAGAGTGAATCTCCCAAGAAGCAATTGGAAACAGAATCCCCATGCCCAAGTCATGTCACTTATCCAAATTCCCGAAGCTTCAATATTCCCATTGTAGACCGATTGGACCACTAGTCAATCTCTCCAAAAATGATTTTTGAAAGTTGATCTCTAACTTTTCTCTCTTGCTTGATGTGTCTAGCTACAAACTGATCAAATGAGTAGTAATATGATAACACCCAAAGTCTTAGATAAATAGAGGATAAATATGCAATGTCTATTGGTTTGTGGACAATCATAGAAGCATTTGACCAAGGTGAGGTGAAAATCTCTTCCAATAATTGTCTAACTTCTTGAATGTATAAGAATGGCCTCATCCACATGATATTATTACCCACATGTGTTGGCCGCTCACCAAATCATAATGGTTCTTGAAAGTACAAGAATGTGCGAGCATCCATGAGGTATCAATTACCCACGTATTGGCCACTCACCATAATGTAGCAACATTGGTGACTATGTGTATAGTCTCAATCTTGTGACCATTCTGTTATCTTAAGTCCCCTATTTTCCACATGGACTATTGAGAGTCATTGTTGACACTTAGATGTACACATTTACTTCATCGTTTTATCATCATATGACAAGCTTGTGGTTAATAATAGAACCGACTTGGCCCACACCATTCAAGATCTTTCACATGAGCGGGCAACAAATTGCATGTTATTTACATAAGAGTCAGCAAGTACTTACAACCTTTTTCCAAGATCATGCTTCTTAGGTAACTATCAGATACTCATGCAAATAAATACACTCACTTGACTTGTGCAGTCTACTGGTAATGGTACCGAGCTTATGTATTCTTCATGTCTAAATTCTCAATACATACATTATGCATATGATGTTGGGCCCTTATTCTTAATGTATGTAGGTGCCATCAATGCCTTAGTTATTGCTTCAATAGGCACAACTGATTCCTTTGCATCTAAGAATGATTGTTCTTGTACATTCCTGCAGGCAGACATCACATCGATTAATGATCACATATGAAAAAGACTTGGGGATAAACACGTTTTGAAATCGAACAACAATACCTTTGATGCTAATCTGAACTTATTGCACTCGTGCTGCCAGCGGTAGCAAGGCTTTCTAATGCAGGATAGTTGAGAATAGCATTGTCAATTCCCGTTTCTATTTTAAGTAGCTCTATGAGAACTTGTTTCATTGTAGGACGGCTGCTTGGATTCTCCTCAGTACAAGCCAAAGCCAGGCCCATGAGTCTGATGATATGGAGAGGATTATTGATTCCAAATCCTTGAAGAGCTTCATCCAAGACTTCGATTGCTCTGTCCGGGAAATATGAACGCACCCATTGAGATAAAGACATCCCCATGCCAAAATTTTCATCTGTGGGCCTTCTTGCACTCAACATTTCCAACAATACAACACCATAACTGAAAACATCCACCTTCACAGAAACTTGGGTAGAGTATGCACACTCTGGAAATGAAACAAAGAATGCACATACAATGTCATGTGAGACAGAAACATAGGATTATTTTGCATGTTGAAAAAAATTATGTTGAATCCCCATCTCATCCCCATCTTGCAGGGCTCTCGAAAAGTAGATCTGAATGCAAGCGCTTTACCTGGAGCTATATACCCGATGGAGCCTTTGAAGGTGGAAGATAGCTGGAGAGAGGTTCCACCAGTGGAAAGATCGGTGAATAGCCTGGCAGTGCCGAAGTCTGTGAGGCGTGCTTCAAAGTCGGAATCAAAGAGGATGTTGCTGGGCTTCAAGTCACCGTGCACCACGGGCAGACCGTAGTCATGGTGCAGATAAACCAAGACCTGAGCAATAGCAATTGCTGCCTTCAAACGTGTTTCCCAGCTCAATCGGCAGGTTCCAGCTCCATACAAGTGTCGCTCCAAACTCCCATTGCTCACAAATTCCAATACCAAGGCCTTCACCTCCAAATTAGAGACGTAACCCAAGATTTTGACCAGATTTCGGTGCCGTAGTCTTCCAAGTATCCGCAGCTCCCTTAGGAATATATCGTAAGATCGTGCGTCTTTGAGTTTTTTCACAGCAATGACCCTGTTATCTGGCAACACGCCCTTGTAAACAACGCTGAATCCACCCGCACCAAGGATATTTTTTTGATCGTAGGCTTCTGTGGCTGTCCAGAGATCTTGAGCTGTAAACCTTTCTTGCCTTCGGCGCAAGGTTGGACATAGCACATTAGAGGATCTTGAACTGTGACGATAGATGAAGTACCAAAGTAATCCCCCCAACAATAGCAGCGCTGAAGCAGTAGCTGTAACAATGATAACGAGCTTGTGGTGGCCTGCAATGGCTACCTCGCAGACTTTATGAAGGATCGGCCCACAAAGGCCCGGGTTGCCCAAAAATGATGTAGCATTGAGATGCATAAACAGGCCAACATTTGGAATTTCACCTGTGAAGGCATTCAATGAGACATTGAGATATGTGAGGGCAGGCATGCGTCCAAGGAAAGAAGGCAAGCTGCCCGTGAGGTTGTTCAAGGATACGTCAAGCTGTGCGAGGGAATTTAAAGCAGCGAGTTGTGGCGGTAGAGATCCAGAGAGCATATTTCCAGAAAGATTCAACAGCTTTAGACTCTTGAGACTGCCGACGGTCCGTGGTATTTCTCCTGTCAAAGTATTGCTGGAAAGGTCGAGGAAAGAGAGCCCTAGGCAACCGCCGATGCTTGCTGGGATTGTACCGGATAACAAGTTGTGAGACAAATCGATAGTATCCACCATGAACAATCCGCCTAATCCTGGGGGTATGGATCCGGACAAAGCATTCCGAGATAAGTTGAGCGCCAATCCCAAAGAAGCTAGTGCTGAAAAGTTGGAGGGGATGCTTCCTGTGAGGGAGTTGGAAGAGAGATCCAAATCTGTGAGTCTGAAGCACCAGCTAAGAGTTTCGGGAATGAGACCCGTGAGCGTATTGTGATCGAGATACAGATTTCTTAATTCTTGAAGCTGGCCGATGGTATTGGGAACGGCTCCACGCAACCTGTTGTAAGAAATGTCGAGGAAGAAGAGCTGACTGCAATTGGAGATCTCCGGCGGGATAGTCCGGGAGAGGCTATTCTCCTGAAAATATATACGTTGAAGAGATCCTAGTTTGCAGAGCTCGGAGGGAATTGTAGCAGTTAGCATATTTGAAGCAAGGGCGAGATCAGCGAGGGAGGTGCAGTTGCCAAGGCTGGAGGGAATGCCACCCGTGAGGTTGTTACCGTCCAAATAGCACATTTCAAGGCGACGGAGCATCCCCAATTCCGAGGGTATCCATCCCATCAGCTCGTTTAAAGATAATTCTAGGTCTGTTAGAGCGCTGCAATTCCCAAGGCTCCGGGGTATTAGACCCGTCAGCCGGTTTTCCCAAAGACGCAGAATCTCAAGGTTTGTGAGCACTCCAAAATCCCATGGGATCACCCCCGTTAGTTGGTTGCTAAAAAGCTGAAGCTCTCTGAGATTGGTGCAGTTGCCTAAGCTGGAGGGGATGAGACCCGTGAGCTGGTTTCCCCAGAGATACAGACCCTCAAGGTTGGTGAGCATTCCAAACTCCAATGGGATCACCCCGGTTAGCTGGTTCCTATCAAGATCAAGACCTATGAGGGTGGTGCAGTTGCCTAAGCTGGAGGGGATGAGACCTGTGAGCTGGTTTCCCAAGAGATTCAGAATCTGAAGGTTGGTGAGCATTCCAAACTCCGATGGGATCACCCCGGTTAGTTGGTTGCTATTAAGGTCGAGACCAACAAGGGTTGTGCAATTGGATAAGCTTTTGGGAATGGCACCGATAAAGTCGTTGTGAGACATGGCCAAAATCTGAAGGTTCGCGAGTATCCCAAATTCATATGGGATGTGACCAGTGAGGTTGTTTGTATGGATTCGGACATCCGTGAGGGCAGTGCAATTGCCAAGGGTGGTGGGAAGGCCACCCACAAGATAATTGTTACGGAGATACAAAATGTGGAGATTTTGTAAGAATCCCAACTCATGAGGAATGGATTGAGAGAGATGATTATAAGACAAATCCAAAGAGAAGAGATGCGAGAGCCCACCTAAAGCTGGAGTGATTGAACCTTCCAAACTGCTAGATGTCAAGTTTAGCTCACTCACATGGGCTACTTGCATAGAATTGTGGTGTCGTTGAGACTCAACTGTGCACTTGACTCCCTTCCAGTTGCAAAACATAGATTTGTTGCCAACATTCCAACCTCCTAACACCCCCAAAGGATCATGGGTGATGCCCCTCTTAAATGCCAGCAAAATCTCCACATCATCATTTCCCTTCCTTGCTGAGTTGCCCCCCCCAAATTTTGCTATGAGGATGCTCATCATGATCGTAGTTTTGAGAAGCTGAAGCCGAAACATTTTGATGTGTTGTTCGCAAGAATTCCCACAAGGATTGTTTCCACACTAAAGCTGGAGTGAATCCAACAAGACAAACAAGATATGAATATCTCCTAATGTGCCACAATCCCTATATCACTCAATATGCCTTCGGGAGCACATCATCTACTCATATATATAAGTGTTCACAATAGAAAATAATTTCTTATGATATTTATGTATGAAACTTTGAAAACACATAACCCTAGGCTTGACAATAATTTCAAGGCTACTACTTTTTAAAAAGGATATCATTTCATCATAGCCTTAAAATTAAGATATTTGTAAACTTTTCAAACCTGAAGATATCCTCTCTTAGATTTTAAACATGGCCCTCCGTTTCTATTTTTAAGAACCATTTGCACCCTTGAGAAAGTGTAAGATCGAAAAATCAAGAGTATATCAAATATCTAGTTTGGGCAACATTAATCTCACATGATGACAACTTAAAATACAAATGATAAGAGGTCACGACTTGACATAATCTTTGACTACTTTTCTGAGAGAGCATGACTCGACTTAATGTTTCAACGCTATCATGATAGAGCATGACTTGATGTGATCTCTGAGTGCTATCATTATGGGAGACTTTAACATCTCCCATCATAATAGAGTAATTGACTTAATGTTTCATGCTATCATGATAGAGCATGACTTGATGTGATCTTTGAGTGCCATCATTATGGCAGACTTTAACATCTTCTATCATAATAGAGCATGACTTGGTGTAGCTTAATCTTTAGTGCTATAGGTACGCACTTTCAACCAAAGAGTAAAAGTACCATTTCTTTTTCGTAAAGACAAGTACCTATAGATAAGCATTTTGTTGTGCTAGCCATGGCAAATCATGGACCCATTAAATTAATTGAATAGGAAGGTCTCATTAATTTGAAATTTATTGAGCCTATCTTGACTTTATCCTACAAGTACTTTTATATCTCTTCCTTTTCAAAATACAATGGCCTTGTTTTCTCTCCATCCCTTTCGCTATGGATGGGAAACCATAGACTCATTTCTAGTCTTTCTATTGTACTACCTTAACTTTATCCTACAAGCACTTTTAATATCTCTTCCTTTCCAAAATACACTTGCCTTGCTTTTTCTACATCCTTTTTGCTATGGATGGGAAACCATAGACTCATATCTAGTCTTTCTATTGTACATTATTGTCTTCATTATGAATACAAAGGTCCCAACAATTCAAAATTTATTGGAGCCGACCTTGGTATTCTCCTACAAAATTTGAATATCTTCCATTAGAGCCTATCTTGACATTTATACCAAAATTTTTTTTAATATCTCTTTCCTATTCCAAAAGACACTCGCCTTGCTTTCTTTACATCCCTTTCACCATGGATGGGAAACATTAGACTCTTTCTATTGTACATTGTCTTCCTTTATGAATAGCAAGGTCCCAACAAATCAAACTTTATTGGAGCCGACCTTGGTCTTTCTTTGATAAGATTTGAATATCTCCCAATGTGCCACCTTCTATTCATATACCTTAGATAGCACACCATGTACTCGTATATAAGAGATCACAAAGAACATCTCTTATGTATTGATTATTAAAAGGTGCACATCCATTATTAAAAGGTGCACATCCTAGGCTTAACAATAATTTCAAGGCTATATTCACTCTAACCTTTAAAAGGGATGTGTTTTCATCCTAACCTAGAAACTTAAATATTTGTTAAATTTCAAACCTAAAAGTAACCTCTCTTAGATTTTAAATGAGCTTTCCTTTTCTATGTTTAAAAGTCATTGCACAATTGAGAATGTGTAAAGATAAAAAACTCAAGATCAAAACACATATCTAGTTTGGGAAGCATTAACTTCATGGTGGCAATTTAATTTTTACATGATAATAGCTCATGAGTTACTTAATCTTTGGCTTCTTCATTACAGAGCATGACTTGACTTAATCTTTGAGTTCTATCATGATTGGAGACTTAACATCTCCCATCATAATAGGGCACGACTTGACTTGACTTAATCTTTGAGTGTTATAAGTTGTCACACTCTTTTAACTAAAGAATAAAACTTCCATTGCTTTTTTGTAAAGAAAGGTACCTATAAATAATACTTTTGTTGTGCTAGCGATTGCAAATCATGGACTCATACATAGACTTACTTTTATACATTCAATGTATTGAATAGAAAGATCCCTTTAATTTTAATTTTATTGGTGCCTATCTTGATCTTTATCCTACAAGTCTATTTGGTATCTCTTTCTTGTTCCAAAAAACATGGCCTTGGTGTTTTTACATCTCTTTTACCATAGTAGATACCGTAGACTCATATCTAGACTTTCTATTATAAATTGTCTTCATTTATGAATACAAAGGTCCCAACATTTCAAATTTTATTGGATCTAACCTCGGTCTTTCTTGAACAAGGTTTGAATATCAGCTACTAGTGTGCCACCATCTGCTCATACTGCCAATGTGTCTTTGACGGCACACCATCTAATCATATATAAGTGTTCACACAAAAAATAGTTATGTTTTGAAAATTAAAAAGCACATAAGCCTAGCCTCAACAATAATTTCAAGGCTACTATTCACTATCACCTTTAAAAAGGATGTAATTTCATCTTAACCTTAAAATCAAGATATTTTGTAAAGTTTCAAACCTTGAAAATAACCTCTCTTAGATTTTAAACGGGGTTTTCAAACTTCAATCCATATGAAATACATTGATGTATGGTTTTTTCTAGCATTAGTGTCCATCTAAAGGAGAGTACCTTTAAAATGTGTGCAAGTAAAAGAGAGTACCTTTTAAATGTTACCTAGAATATTATGTGAGACAACATTTCTAAAAGGCTAGTGTGTAAACCCATGGCTTTACCACATGGAAATGACTACTCTGCTTAGCCATCTTTACACATCAATGTATCCCAAGCATGTTGCTTATAGATATCACTCATGTGGCAGTTACACTACATCATTTCACAAACAACAATAAAGCATAAAGATTTACTTCTAGCCTTGAAGCTCTTTTTTACAACCATCTACTGAATGGCTTGCTCCATCTAATGTGGTTGTAATTAAGAATCAAATTATGGCTGATAAACCTTACTCTTCATTGCAAGGTTATTTGCAGTTGTTACTTTTCTTTTGAGTCTCAAGTTCTTTCCTAAGATTGACCTTGTGCTGCATCAAGCTTTCTTGCCCATTTCTAGCTATTTGTTTGGGCAAGTATCATGAACTCAATGGCAATATACATCAAAACATTCCCTTTCCAGAAATATGAAGACAACACTCCATGTTTAGAAATTTGTGCTAAAACATATGGGCAAATACCAATTGATTGCATGCAATCTAGTACCACCAAATCCCCCAGAATTTTGAACTTAAATGCAAAATTATAGCTCGAGTGTTAAAAGAAAAGCTAATATAGACTCCAATATGGTCTAGTATGTCTTGGCTGGCGCCTTGATTTGAAGTTAAAATTTGGAGATCATTTCAAAATGACGCAACTACATTGTTTGATCATGACACAAACAATAACCCACATCAAACTGGTAGTGTCTAAAGAAGGGAGACATGCAAAGTGTGAGTGAAAACATGTAAGAAGCAGACAAAATAAGATTTATGTCGGGTTTCATAAATGCTTACTCATGAATTAGCCTTTTGTGGACTTACGTTTTAACAAACAAGAACCCACATTAAATTGGTAGTGTCTAAAGAAACGAGACATGCATAGCTTGAGTGGTGAAAGCATATAAGAAGTAGACCAAAGAAGGTTTATGTAGGGTTTAATAAATTATCACCCATAAATTAGCAAGTTTGTGGACTTAAGGGTCCTCCCTCCTTTCCTGGCAGCAATGGGACTTAGATTCTGTTTATTCAAATTAGTAGTGACTTGAGTGCATTGGGCTAAATCTTGGGCAAATCAAGTGCCCACCATGCTCCACAATATATAGCTAGATACTCTATTTCTCTTCTTTAGTACACATTGTGAGGACTTAAGGAGACTAGAAGAGTAGGGGATAAGGTACATGAACACAACCACAATGTAAGATTAGAATAACCTTGAACCACCCTTTAGTAGGCATTGACCTTTAGCGAAGACACAAATTGTGCTAGTGCTTGTGAGTCACATGGGGGATACCTTTGAAACATGTGCAACTAAAGGAGAGTTACTTTGAAATGAGTTCAATTACATGGAATACCTTTGATCTATATGGAATTAAGGGGACTATTTATGTGTGTGCCCCTAGACTTGGCACATGGAAAGGATCTACTTCCCTTTATAAGGTTGTATTTCTAAAAAGAATACCTTAATTTGCTTAGCAAAAGCACAAGATAGATGAGCAAGGTGAGGGTGAGCTGCTGAGCATTGTCAAGCTTCGTTTCTAGTGCACCTAGTAGTACACTTCGGCATGTGATGTGGTGCCTTGATTGAAGTTAAAATTTGGAGATCATTTCAAAATGACGCAACTACATTGTTTGATCATGACACAAACAAGAACCCACATCAAACTGGTAGTGTCTAAAGAAGGGAGACATGCAAAGCGTGAGTGACAACATGAAAGAAGCAACCAAAATAAGATTTATGTCGAGTTTCATAAATGCTTACTCATGAATTAGACTTTTGTGGACTTAAGTTTTAACAAACAAGAACCCACATTAAATTGGTAGTGTCTAAAGAAAGGAGACATGCATAGCTTGAGTGGTGAAAGCATATAAGAAGCAGATAAAAGAAGGTTTAAGTAGGGTTTCATAAATTATCACCCATAAATCAGCCCTTTGTGGACTTAAGGGTCCTCCCTCCTTTCCTGGCAACAATGGAACTTAGATGCTATTTATTCAACTTAGTAGTGACTTGAGTCCATGGGACTAAATCTTGGGCAAATCAAGTGCCCACCATGCTCCACAATATATAGCTAGATACTCTATTTCTCTTCTTCAGTATACATTGTGAGGACTTAAGGAGACTAGAAGAGTAGGGGATAAGGTACGTGAACACAACCACACAATGTAAGATTAGAATAATCTTGACCAACCCTTAAGTAGGCATTGACCTTTAGCAAAGACACAAATTGTGCTAGTGCTTGTGAGTCACATGGGGAATACCTTTGAAACATGTGCAACTAAAGGAGAGAACCTTTGAAATGTGTTCAATTAAGTGGAATACCTTTGAACTATATGGAACTAAGGGGACTATTTATGTGAATTATATGTAAGGTAGCATTTTTGAAAAGCTAGCATGTGTGCCCCTAGACTTGGCACATGGAAAGGATCTACTTCCCTTTATAAGGTTGTATTTCTAAAAAGACTACCTTAATTTGCTTAGCAAAAGCACAAGATAGATGAGCAAGGTGAGGGTGAGTTGCTGCATATTGTCAAGCTTCGTTTCTAGTGCACCTGCTGGTACAATTCGCCATGCTCGAGCACTCCCATGAGGGAGAGGGGGTTGATGGATCATTAAAGAAAAGGAGGTGTGAGGTTGATTGCCTTGGAGTTCTCGACAAAGCCCCAATGAGTTTCAATCTTGTCAAAGTGGGGGAGGTGGTTTGTCATCCCCGCTAGGTAAGTGCACTAGTAGGTCAGTTAATTTTTTGAGACATGCAGTTGCTTTAGAGGAGGGGGAGGGTCAAAGGCCGAAATTCAATCGGTAGGAGGTAGAAATTGAGACTCGCCAAAGAAAGACAACCTCTTATGCGGACACTATGTCTCAGAAACTTAAGAGTGGGTTTTCCCCACTTTCTAGGGAGGTGGCTTGGAAAGTTTGTGTGCCGATGTGGCCAAGAGAGAGGCAAAACCATCCAAGAGAGATCTGCATGAGAATGGTGTCAAACACACTACTACATGTTATCTACACTTTGACGTGATTAACTACAAGTTGAGGGGCTCGCTAACGGGGGCGTTTACTTAATTTGCACCAGTCAAGTTCTAGAGTTGGGTGAGTTGCGAGAATAGTTAGAGACTTGGGAAGAGCTTTGTCTTGATAATGGCCTGATAGATGCTATAGAGCTAGAATCAAAGGGCTTGAATGGCTTTTTGTAGAAAAATAGGAGGGGTACTCAATTTAGGGCTAGTAGAATTGATCATTTCTATTTCTCAGAAGAAGGCCACTGGCTTTTAGCTCCAATGGAGGGCAAAGTTGCTGTTGGATGCAAGTCTCTCATATCACATTCCAATGGGATGGTACTTTTCGACTACAGGTCAAGTGAACAAATCATTTGATGTGCCTTTTAAGTTTGATTGAAAATCGTTATTCTCTTTGAACTCCTGTGATGAAATGGAGAAAGTATGGAGGGGGGAAGTTGATACCAATTTTGATCTAGGGGCGATGCAAAGAGGAAAAGAATAGGATCAATGAGCAGTTTGTGACTTACAGGTCTCAATTGAGAAGCTATCAATTCAAGACTTGAGGATCCTATAGTTTCCACCTTGCTAGTAGAAGTAGAAGAAGCTCTCAAAGTAGAGGAGCTTGAACGAGCATGGCTTTAGATTTGCCTTCTATGGCTATCAAAGGGAGATTATCCATTGAGTTTTTTCTTTCAAGCAGCAGTCAAGCACAAACTATTAGTGGAAGCTATAGACAGAGTGGAGGATAATCAAGGATATTTTTGTCATAGAATTCTGGCATGTGGCAGACATTTTTAGGAAGGAACTATCTAATGTAGTGGGTGGTTCAAGTGAAGTCTCTCAGGAATGGGCACTATGCCTGAATGAGGTGTTCAAGGACATCCAATCGCAAGTGTCACCCAGGGAAGCTTTGGACTTACTATAGGAGGATAAAGCCCCCAGGCTAGATGGCCTTACTTTAGAATTCTTAGTTGCCTTCTAGAACGTCATTAAATGAGACTTTGTGGCAATGGCCAATTGGGTGATGCTGACTAGCCAATTAACAAAAGATGTGAATGTGGGTCTCATCAAGATTTTTCCCAAGAGACATAATCAGCTAAAGGTGAGAGATTGGAGGCCTATAACTATGCTAAACACTTCATATAAAATCATAGCTAAAGCTCTAGCTTGCAGGATCAGAGACATCTACCTGAAAGTGGTTGAAACTTAATCGGGAGCAGAATGGATTTATCATGGGGCATGGCATTTATGAGAGCATTTTGAAAGTCTCGTCTCTGCTAGATTATTCCACAGCCACAGATTAGAGGCGTGTCTTGTTAGGCTTTGACTATGATCATGCCTATGATAAGGTGCAATGGGATTTTTTGCTAGCGGTGTTGAATAAGCTTGGATTTGGAGAAGCCTTTTGTGACATGGTGAGCGCTTTGTTCCAAAATGCCTCATTAGTAATATGGTTGAATGAATGTGATGTGGGTTAATTCTCACTTTGGAGATCAATGAGGTAGGGGTTCCCCTAGGGCCTCTCATGCTTGCAGTGTGTACCATCCTATTGCAAAGGGTTATAAGAGGGAAGAATTTAGGGCATAGTGCTCCCATCAAGGGATTAATTTTACTCAGAGCAATTCATGGATCACATGGAGCCCTCACTAATCAAGAGATAGCATCCAAAATTTGTGTGGAGTTATCCATAAGTTTTGCTTAGCATGCACCTCAATTTGTAGTTGGCCCAAGACATTTTGGCTTCGAACTAATTTAGGTCTTAGACCAGATTGGATGGATGCCTTTCCTATTAAATGGATCAACAGAGGCATGGTGGTCAGATATTTCGGGGGGCCATTGGGTGTTGGGTTGATGCTTTGATAGAGGTTCCATCGGTTCAAGGAAAAGATCTGTTAGAAAATATGAGTTTGGTATGGTGCAATCCTTGGGTGGAATGCCCAGATCATTATGGTCAAACATCTATTGTGGTGGTTTCATAAGTTTCATTGGCTAGAAATTGAAAAGATACTGAGATCTTTCATTTGACTAGAGGATAGATAGCACAAGAAGGGGCATTGCATATTACTTGCAAGCCATTTGTTAGACTGAAAGTACTAACAAGACCCTGTGTTAGATCTTGACCAAAATAGTGGAAGCCAGTCAAAGCGATTGGGAACATAAGCTCAAGTAGCTCTATGGGCTTATTACTCGCTTATTAAAGTGCATACAACGTAGCAACTCATTGTACACCCTTTAGTCTCGCATTTGAATTAGAGGCAGTCATGCCAATGGAATATTTGGTTCCAAGCCTAAGGGTAGCAGTTCAAGAAATGTTGATGGAGGAATCCTTAATGAATAGGTTAGTGGATTGAGAGCAACTTGAGGAGACTAGACTTCACACAACCTATGGAATGAATGTGGAAATTCCTTGAAAGTTCCAAAAGCTTCACGGAGCACATAGATTTCAAAAATATATCTTTTCTTGGAAAATGGCTACCCTGTATGTTCATATGCAATGCTCTGTGGGTGCAGTGTTGTAAGTGGTTCCTAGAAAATGCTAAGAGAAGAGGGTTAGGGGTCTAGAAGGAGATGTCATGGTACAGTAAGCTATGCTCATGGTTTCCTATCAAAATCTATGGCTCATATATAATTGTTTGTCTAGTAAGTGCATGGAAAGCTTGCAGCTAGTTAATGAAGTGGAAGGGGAGATTGGGTTTGAGAGGGAATGCTAGACTCCAAGAGGGGATATGGTGGTCTTGGGCAGTAACATACCAACGGAGAGCCCTGGATTGGATTGATATCTTAACAACTAGGTACCTTCACAAAAAGGGTATTAGATGTTGGTTTCATCTATGGGATCCAAGGCGTGCTGGCTAGAGAACCTTGGGGGATTTGAGGGGTAGATATGCCTTATCGATCAGAGAATCTCATCTGGTGAATGAGACACTACAGAATGTACCGAATATATGGCCAACCAATTGCATTGTTTCAAAATATTGGTCGGTGAATCAATGGAAGTTGGGCTCTATAGGTTTGCATTAGGTTATGGCGAGCTCTATAAACTGTAAACTTATTGCTAATCATACCTTAATTCCAAATTTGAACAAGAAGTGGAATATGAAGAGGTCAAAGAAATGGTGGAAGGGAATCATCAGCAATTTGTGGAAGTGATGTATTCTTGGGAAGGATAGCTTCCTAGCATGGAAGGTCCTGCATAAGTCATTGCCGCCGCTGAGGGGGCATATGAGTAAATGGTCCCAGACCAATCCTTATTGACCTTTGTGTGGGAGGTGGTATGAAGACACTATGCATCTGATCTGGGGGTGTGCCATCCCTAGGAGAACCTGGCTTAAGGTTGTTGGGGCAGTAACAAAATGAGGTTAATGGGTAGATTCACTTTGCAATCTACTTGGAGACTTGCTATGCTGGGGGACATCCACTCAAGGCCTACCACCATCAATGATGGCCGTTTGTTGGCAATATATTGGAGCAATAGTATGGACACTTGAAATGAAATTGTCTTTCAAAAAGGAGTGGGGGTGGCATATAGGGAGAGTGTGCTATTGAGTTTAACAAAGAATTATGTAGCAAATTTGGGTAGAATCGTCAGTAGGCAGGATACTCTTAGTGGGCAATGTCTGTCTAAGCTGTATGTACTTTTGTAAAGGTCTAGTTGGGTTGCTTTTGGCCTTTGTGGCATAGGATGTGGGCATTTGCCCATTTTTTATGGCCACAAATTTGTATTTATTTTTCCTTTTTTGTACATATAATAAAAGGCATCATGTTTCTTTGTTTTTGGTTTTAATAAAATACTAGGTACATGTACCTATGGTCTTATCTTATGGAAACGATCTACTTTCCCTTCCAAGGATTTCAATGTTTCCCAAACATATAGCTAAATATTATAAATCTCAATCACGGATGATACATTATATCATATCACAAATGCAACTAAGCATAAAGGCTTAATTTTAGCCTAGGAAGCTCTTCCTACATGTAAAGTGCCTTCATGTTTTGCAGTCAAGTCCTCTTGGTTCCATTTGCTCTATAGAGTCTTTTTGTGATAGCTTTTGTATGAATAATGTCATCTATTCAATGTCTTGGTTCATCTAACGTGGTTTTAAATTACAAATAAATTTATGTCACTAGCGACATTAGCACTTATAAACCTACATCCGTGAGGTATTGTAAAAATTAAGAAATCAAGGTCATATCACATATCTGGGTTGGACAACATAAACTTCACATGATAATAATTTAATATTCGCATGATAATAGTGCATGACTTAACTTAATCTTTTAGTGCTATGAGTTATTGCTGGTAGATTTTCTTTTTTTTAAAGCCAAAAAAAAAAGATTTATATTATCATCATATGAATTTTATACACCATCAGCATCTACATCATAGGAGGAAAGAGGTCTTCTCTTGTAAAAATGACTAAGCGTTGTGAAGATTCTGGCAAGAAAAAAGGAAATAACAAACAAAATCTAAGCATCGGCAACATCCCTCTCATTGGGACACACAAGTTGGCATCTTTATCATTCTTATGAGAAGAAGAGGGGCCCCCAACTTGATGAATCTTGGGAGCAAAGTTATCAGTAGTAGCAACAAAACCCTGAGCAATAGCAAAAACATCTCTGTGGTAATACTTAGGTGGCTTGGAATGAGTGGCATCTAGGTTGCACCAATCTCTCAAGAAAGACATTATCAAATATCTACTTAGTGTTCTCTCTCAAAGCCTGGCAGAGTTCTCTAGCCCTCTGAACATCATCATCTAGTACTATAGTAGAGGAAAATAGAGATCGAAAGTAACACTGAATGAGCTTAATGCTCTCTTCTTTGTTGTCAACTAAAGTGTTGTCAGACCTCTTTAGTAGAGGGACTTCCTCATTAACTCTCTTTCTTCTTATGAGCTTAAATATTTCCTTGGTTGGTTTATCTAACTTGCTTGCCCACCATTCTCTGAAATACGCCTTAATGTCATTTAATACTATTTGCTCCTATCTTCTAAGGTCTTCTTTTACTTTTAATAGTAGAGATTGTGCAAGGGGGTCTTCTTGTCTGGTTAGCACCTCTAGTGAATATAGTGTCCTGAATTTTGTCCATCCTTTGAGCCCTGATTTTTGCCTCATCTTTTATGGCCTTTTTAAGCATAATCTGAGTTTTTTCTCCTGCCTTTGTCCATGAAATTGAAATCGATTTGTGTTAAGAAAAAGCCTCAATCCAAATTGTTTTGACCCTACCTTGAACACACTTTAATGAAAATAACTTTGGGCCTGCTTTGAATTAGAATGAGCACTTTTGGCAAAAAACAAAATAATAGGAGAGAGAAACAAGCTTGTGGTCTGACATAGTGAAAGAAGAGTGGGCTTGAGTTTCCATAGAACTCACGTTAATTAAGAGCTCTTAGTGTCCTTTTCTAAAAGGTGTGTGGGATAGGCAACAAGCTTGGTTTCAAAGATGCTTAAATCATTATGTAGCATGGTCTCTATAGCCTCCAACACTTAATTGTAAAGGTCCATATGTTGTTAGGGGGTATTGGGATTCATGGCAACTTAGGACATACTCTTTTGTGCACATTGCCTCATCTCTACCTTGCCTACATAGCCAATGTAGGCCTTTGGCCATGGCAGACGAGGTGCATGGCCATGTTGGAAAATCGACTGGTTTATGTAAGCCTAGAACCTCATAGGTAGCTAGAAAATTTGAGGATTCTTAAAGAGCAACACACCAACCCTAAAAATTGTGGATGATGGGGTACAAATTGTCTTCTTGGAATTGTAAGTCCTCACAATGAAAGAATCCATGGAAAAAATGGTCCATTGGATGGAGTAAAGACAAAGGAAATCTAAAATAGTGCTAGGTGAAAGTGGACTAGAAAGATTAATGCCATATTGGGTGGAGGCAATGGTGAGGCAATTGAAGTAGAAGTGGAGGGTGTCCTCCACTGTGCATGGTTTGAGGGAGTGTGTGCTTTGAGCATTGTAAGCCATGGTACATCAAGAAACCCAAGGACAGGAATGTGTGTTGTTGCAAAACACATATAGACTTTGACCCAACTCAATAACCTTTAAGTGACTTGAGATGCAGTCATGTGGGAGCACTGAAGATGCTCATGTTTCATAGATAAATGCTTATTTGTAGACCAGCCAGATCCTTGTCATGAGTTGCAAGAGAGACCAAGTTTAGTGGCCTAAGGTTTGTGGAGAGATTCTGAGTGGCACTCCATGGAATGCATTCATGTCAAACGTAAATATTGTGGTGTGAATGCGAAGCAATATGTCTGTTCAAACAAAATGATGGAATGCAACCTTGTAACTATAAAATGGAGTAGATTCAAACATGTTGACATTGAAGGATCAGAGAAAAAGATATGGCTACTACAATACAAGTACACTCAGCCAAGGGAGCTTATAGGTCACAGTTAAATCCATCTCAAAGTATGTGCTTCACAATTTCACCGGCTAGCTACCAAGGTAAGAAATTTAAGGCATGCCTTGCTAAATCTCCCCCATGACACAATATCTTTGTGATAGATTTTGTTGAAAATTATTCCTTTCAAGAACAAGATGAGATACAAAGTGCTCACTGGTAGTATAACAAGAAGTAGATAATAATTTTTATCATGTATAATCCTCTTCTTAATACTTATGATTGGTACCAATCTGTCTACCACTACTAACTCATAGAAGTTTAGCAAAGTGCAACGCACAAACCATTACTACATTTTGAATGACAAGGAATATCACACCTTGTTTGTTCAGCATGCTTTTCTATTGCTTTTCTATTTCATTTAGAATGGTTAATCATGAATCACTTAAGTTGTATAACAATTGCCTTAGTTGCAGTTAATCCTAAAATCATTGTGCTATTGCAATTATGCTTATCCAATATATCCTAAAGTTATGGTGGTCAAATAGTGCTAAAATAGTTCTAAAAAATGATTAAATAGTGCTAGAAAAGTGCCCAAAAAGTGCTACAAAGTGTGACAAAAGTACCCAAAATTCTTAGTGCTAAAAAGTGCTAAAAAAAAGATCTTAAATCCTAACTCACCACCGCACTAGTTGCAGTTAGTCTTGAATCACTTAACTTGTACAACCACCATGCTGGTCGTAGTTAGTCCTAAACCACTTATATTTTACAATCACTGTAAAAATGGCTACTACAATTGATCTCTAAAACAACTTGTTTAATGGAGAACTGTGTTCTCATTGCTAAACATACAAGAACTCTAGCAAAATGGTTCCATTAAAAATTAAACATGTAAATCCAAGGAAGTGTTGTAAAACCATGAGAATGGCTCAGGCTTATGATTCTTCTTTTATTTATGAGAGGGTTTCTTATTCCCTTCATCAGTGGGATGCATCTTCACTCCATTAAATAGAGCCTTTCTTTTTGTGTCCAATGCACATGTAGTCAATACTCTCTCTAGACATATAGTTGCAAGAAGCATGCATAGTTGGTCTCTCCACCATGACTTGAGAATCGGCATATGATGAGCTCTACATGCAAAGGTTGCATGCACAAATACCCAAAGCAAAGCACATGCATAGAGTGGACAGATACCCAAAGCAAAACACATGCATAGAGTGGACACACTGGGAGTATTGGATCTAGCACCCATCTATAATGTACCCACAGTAGATTATGCATGTACAAACCCACCACATTTGAAGAGGATATTCTTTTGGTTTAACTATTATGGCTATTAATGTCATAGTATCACCTTGTACATGAGCAAGATGTTTCTTGATTACTTCTAGCTGCATCCTGAGAGTGTGGACATTATCCTTCAATTGCTCTACTTGGTTCTTGGTAATGGCAATAGCTCCATCTAATTCTTCTAGCTATAGTTGAACCTCTTTAAATTATTTAGCAACTTCATCATAGGCCTCTTGCAAGTCCCACCAGAGTATTTTGGGCTTTAGAAAAGATGGAGGACTTCCTCCTAGTATTTTCTCAATGCCTCAATGCAATAGACAGTTTTGAGTAAAGTGAGAAGTCTACTTATAGATATAATAAGAATCAAGAAACGGCCCAAACCGTACATTGATGGGCAATAACAAACCATCAAGAATTCTAATCCACACCAAATCCAAAACTTCTTGAGAGTTATCCCGAAGGATATAAGCCTTTATGAGCAAACTCAGATCGAGCAGCGGGGGTAAATGCAGCACTCTCCCCAACATGGAAGCAACCCATTCCAGCCCCTCGACTAGCCAAGCTAGAAAAAATATAAATCCACCCACACTAAACATTCTTTGAAGATAAATTCATCCACGCTAATTTATGGGATCTAAGGAATAGGAAGAACTATAACACTAGCAAAGACAAGTACCCTTCTAACAATCTCATTCTTAATTGCTTTATACACACAACATAGGAGAAAGAGACCTTTTCCCATGAATTTGGCAGCATATGCTCCCAATGGCACATTGCACTCATACAGTAAGAACTACCCTACCTCCATCAGTGTAGCTATTCCCCATAAAGAGTAGATATACACCACCCCTAGCCAAAATTCCCCATAAAGAGTAGATATACACCACCCCTAGCCAAACACTCAAGCTTAGGCTTAACCAAATCCATGCAACATCTAAAGAGCCTCGATGTCTTTCTAAGATGAGAATCCACCTTGAAGCTTGAAGGCTAGTGCATTGGCCTATAATAAAAGCTACTCATCCCCAGCCCTCCCTTCCACACAAGCATCCATACTGGCATTCCTATCCCCCTCACCCAAAGGGCACCTTGGGGGTAGCGTCCACACTTTCCCCCCCAGCGATCAATCACCCTCCCCATCTCTTGTATCATTGTTGCCTTAGAGTCATCACTAAAGATTTCCTCCATGCAAGATCTCTTGGCCTCATATCTAAGAGTCCTTAACTAGTGATGAGGACTAGCAACTAGCATGTGCAGAGGCCAAGGCAAAGCACTTAATCCTCAGCTCTCAGCTCGCTCTCTCTTGTTAAAATATCAGAGATGGCAAAGGCCATTCTTTATCGTATGATATGTGTATATTGTTGCTACATGATCGAATACTCCCTCTCTTAATCTAAGCCTATAACAAAGTGATTTTCTTGAATATTTTATTACAGTTGATATATGATGTTTAATGATAAGAAGTTATGCAATCTTTTCCAACCCCATAGCTTTATAATCTCAAAGGGATCTTTTGTTGTATTGGAATACATCTTGATTTGTTCTACCCTTGTAATGTTTTGTGGAATTTCAACAAAGAAGCTTTAGAGAGCCTTATTGCCATAAAAAATGCCTAGATTATGTGCATTAACTATGTCATTTCAAAACTTTCTTACATCTTTCCTCGCCATGGCTTCAAAATCATTCTCTAGATGATTCTTAACCTTCACAATCAATGCCACAACTTTAGTTATTGTCCACCACATCTCCCTTTCCAATCTTTGAACCATTATTTTATTTGTTTTTCAATTCCTAATAACTCTGAATTGATTAGGCAATCTAGCCTCCTACCACCTCTAGTGTCCTTTGACCCTTAGATGCTTGATGATCTAATTTCTCAATAGATTTATAGGCAAAAGTCCTATTGTTTAAGAATAGGAACACACTTAGAGGCATTGGAAATTATTGGAGGATATTCCATCCAAACTTTCTCCATTGTGTTCCTTGAGAGGATAAGTGCCATTGATTTAAAGAATCTCTAACCCATCAAAATTGTTGCATCTGTTGCTAGCTTGTAGTCCCATTTCACCACATCTAGTAAAAATAGACCTTCATGCATACATATCCATTGCCAAAGCCCCAACACAAAGTAGCAAGTAAACTATCCATTGTAAAACTTTAAATTGACATTAATCCTAGAATGCTACAAAATACAAACAAACGATGTGAAGCAATAAGAAATTTCCATATTACCTAATGGCTTTTATGACGTGGCAAAAGTTAGTACATTGCTTGCATCTACAAGAAAATATGCAATAAAATTTGAGCAAGGGTAATCAAGTGGGAAATGGAAAAATGATGGAAAATGTAAGCTCATTATGTAAACATCACCTCCAACATAACATGGATTGAAAAAACTAATTAGATCCCTTGACTTATTATCCAAAATTGTTGCTATGCTTGGGTAGCCAACTCTCTTAAATGGATGACTAGAACCCATGTTATTTCCCTTTGTAACATGTAGCTTTAATTTCCTATGCTCAGTCATGCATTTCCATAAAGAACCTATCTTTGGAAACAATGGCATCCACCTATCATCTAACAAGCACCTTATGTAGGTCTTGGACAAAGTAGTGTAATATCCAATAGTTTCGGCTACTAGATGAAATAATACATTATGATCACTTCAAAAGGTAGTGACTTGTATCATCTGTTACATCTAGTTTTTATGTTCTCCTAACAACAATGTCGTCTAATGAATACTTAGCTTCACTACTCCCTCATCTTTGGATCACTTGTTCATATGACCCATCCCACATCTAAGACAATGTGTTGATATGTGAGCCTATGTAGTCTTGTAAAGTGTCATGCCATCCTTGTCCATAAGAGCATTCACACTCCTCATGTCAAATTTGAATTAATGCTCACACTCCTCACACCAAATCTGAAACAATGTTCTACCATCTTTATCATCATAAACGACGCACCCCAGATTGTAAACCCTAAATCCTACCATAATTGCCTTTATCTCTTAATGCTCACACTCCTCACACCAAATCTAAAACAATGCTCTACCATCTTTATCCTAAACCATGCACCTAAATTTGAATTAATGCTCACACTCCTCACACCAAATCTGAAACAATGCTCTACCATTTTTATCCTAAACCACACAGCCCAAATTGTAAACCCTAAATCCTACCATAATGGCCTTTGTCTTAACTTTTTCTTAGACATATTAATTTCCATCTCCCATTTTCTAACCATAGATTATGTGGCAAGGTGATTCTTAACCCGATTCTTTAAAATATTATGAATGACTCTCAAGCCATTCACTATGGATAGTTTTCATCATCTCTAATAAAGTTAGACATGTGAATTTCACTTGCTATCTCTTTGGACACCCTAGAACTTGGGTCCATTTGGTTGCTATTCCACTCTATATCATTGTTTTATTTTTGCCTCATAGATTATATTTAGCCTAAATTTGGATGGTCACTTCTACAACATCAACTATGCATGTCTCCTGTTGTTTTGTCCTTATTGAGACCATACTAGATCCTCCTAGAAATATTAATTCATTAGTTATAAGGTCATTAAGAATAATCTCCTCCCTTAGATCTTTGCAAGCACCATCAATCTTTAGATTAATAGATCCCAATACACACTATGCAACCTCATATATGCAAATCACAATCTCATGCATTGCCATACTGCCTTCAAAATTTAACTTTTGTTTTAACATCAAAGAAAGTAGAAATATGAGTCTTAAATTTGATTTAAAAGTACATGAAACTCCTCTCTTTGACAAGAGCTTGATAATAAGGATAAGGTTAATGGATGATAAAAGGCATTGCCTTGTTGATTGTGTTGTGAACTTGTCTCCTTCAATACGTGTGATGATCTAAAAGAAGGAAAGGTTTAGTGGACATTTAATCTTGATGATGTATTGCCAATAGTGAGGGTTCCAAAGATAGGTTTTGGATAGGAATATGCCAAGTGTGAGCCTCGAGATCATGCTCCTATGTATTAAAAAAGGGTGTGTAGGCCACAAATGATGGGCTATTAGCATAGAAAGTTGGGAGCTAAAGAAAAGAGTGACAAATATAAAGCAACAATGAATGGAAGAAACTCTAGGGAATGAGAAGTCTAGGTGGAAGAGCAAAGATTACCAATGGCATGAAATAAGAAAGAGCTAAAATGGAGGTCATCACAACTTGCTTCTCTCTTTAATAGCCAACTCCTTTTCTCCTATCTCCACTTGGACCATAGCATGGTGAGAGATTTAAATATACATTTCCTTGACATTGATAAATGGGCCTTCAAAGGAAGCTTTTGGAGATCTCCAAGCAAGAGAAATATTTTAAGTCCATACCAATGGGCTTGAGCTACATTGGCAAAGCATGAGGCATCCATGTTTTGCCATGAGGAAGTTTCCCAAGTGTAAAAGTATGTTGGGATTTTACAAACATCAAAGTTTCTTTCTCATCTTCAACAGTGCTAAACCTCTACCATTTCAAACCCCTTCCCCCCAAAATTGAGGATTTCCAAAAGGCAAAGCGAACAAAATCGAGGAAGGCTAAAATGTGAGTGAAGAAAACTAAGCAAAGTTCTACTGGATCAAAATAACTTACTTTTATATTATATATATTATACTTAAAATTCATTAATTTCATTAGATAGAGCATAAAATATGACACTCTTTTGCTTTTTATAGCTCCTCGATCCATGCTATAGACCACAAATTATTGCCCTATGGAGGGGTCGAATGTGTGAACATTTTAAAATGTTGCCACTTTTACTATTTAGAAGGCCCAATAATTTAATTTTACATTATAGGTATCATACTTGGAAGTCTTTAAAATGCTTTTTCTTTTTATAGCTCCTTGATCCAAGCTATAGATTACAAGTTATGGCCATGGGAAAGGGCCAAATATGTGAAACACAAAACGTTTTAAAAAGCTATTCTAGTAGGTTAGACATGTGAAACACAAAACGTTTTAAAACACTACTCATGATAGGCCTTTTAAATAGTAAAAGGGACAACATTTATAAAATACACACACACATTTGACCCCCTCCCCATGGCCATAAATTCTGATCTGTAGCTTGGGTTGAGGAGTTGTAAAAAACAAAAGTGTCTTTTTTATGATCTCCCAAGTAGATCTATTTCATATTGGATTTATGAAACACATAAATTTCAAAAAGAAGGTCCCTTTTATTGTTTCTAAGGCCTACATGGTAGGGCTTGGAACAAATCCCCTTCCCATCGCAATAACTTGTGCTAGTGATTATATCCTAGATCACTATAACAAGGCAAATTGTATCATTTTTTATGTTTTACCCAATGGATCTATTTAATTTCAAAAAAAGTATTTTAATCCATGGAAATATGTGTTTATATTACAATTTCCATGGTATTTACTTCACAGCATATCTACTAAGGTGTTTACTATCCTTATACAAATGATGTACTACTAAGTTGTCAACATAAGGGTTATGAGGTGTATAAAAAATTATAGTCAAAATTTTTCTTCTTTAGAATCTAACCTCTCAATTTAACCATGTATATGTCAGTATAAAATTATAAATTGGTTGTAAATTTAGGATGCCAAAACAATTGCTAAAAATATTAGTAGCTTGGGAATCCTCTTTTAAGACTCATAGAACTTATATATTGGGAGAAAGCTAGACATCATGATACAACAAAAGCATGCTATTATCACTTCTCCCTAGCTACTATAGATGTGGATACTTTTCTCCTTTATCAATATAATAATGCTTTTTGTAGCATTATCATTATTAGAATTTAATAAATTTTTTGATGATTTATTTCAAAAAGTTCTATCCTTGCACAATTTTCTTCACTTGCTTTCCTAGTTGGCTTGGTTTTATTAACTCACCTTTTTTACTCCCTCCTAGATCCTACTTACTCCTCACTTCTATATAATTTTAATAATAAAATAAAACAAGTTTAAACCTGATAAGTTCACTAACAATTATGTAAGATAGCACATGCAATCAACAGAAAGGGTATTATACCACATGTAAGATAGCACATGCAATCAATAGAAAGGGTATTATTTTCTTTTGAAGTTACACAAAATATACATAATGTAGGGGTTGTAAGGGGTATATAAATACCCCTTGAGTGATCACACATGCTATTACATGGTGAGCCCCTCAAGGGGTTTTCCCCTTATGTATTAACTTGTTTTCCCCTTCCAAAAAAACCATCATGTATACTTTGATGTTACCATAAGCAAGTCACTGTGAATCCCTCAAGAATTTATTTAAAACACATTCTTTTTGAATGTGACATTATTGCAAAAAATTACCATGATATCTTTGAATTTGATTGTCAGGAGGACACACATCTTATTAAGGTTGCCTTTCCATTATATTTTGGACTATGCCCTAAAGTGAATAGTTCTGAAATGCTTTCTTAGAGGCTTGTGTGTCTCTTGCCCTCCATCTTGACTAGCTCATCCCTTCAATGATCTTGAGAATTTAAGTGCATGTGGACCCTCCCTGCAGTGCACTCACTATAAGCACTATATGTCAATGTGTTGGAGACTCCCTTGCAACCTTGAGAATATCCAAGTGTGAAAGGCATCCTTAACTACATCTAAAATCCATTCATATAATGAAAGGTACGACATAAAGTCCTTGACAATTTAACTATAAAGTGAGAGAGAGAGAGTTTCTACATTTCTTATTCACCTAACATTATATGTGCATTCTTTGTTCCATTTGCAGAGAGTGCATACTCTATGTAGTTTCAATGAGGGTGTACATTTTCAATTATGGTACTGTATTGTATGTAGTCTTGATGGTGACTGGCATGTCATGGGGAAGTTCACCAATGTGCCAAGGGCACTCCCTCCTTCACTCTCATGGTAAGGAGCAATGTGAAGGCTCATCATCCACTTGTTCATGCAAGCAGCTTCTAGATTGTTGCGGTGTGACTCCATGACAGGAAGAGGGGGAGGTGAGAAGGGAGAAGAGAAGGGGAAGGGAAAGGGGAGAGGGGAATGAAGAAGCGGGAGAGGGAGTGGCAATCACAAAGGCACTATGACAACTCATGGAAGAGAAAGAGAGCTTGTATTCCCATATATGTGCATACGACAATGAAGACCAAAGTCAAACCTTTCACCTTTTATGCATTTCACCTTTTGAAGGGAGGGCCAACCCTATTCTTTCTTACCTCTCTCTCTCTCTTATTTTTACAAGGCATTTGGGACCATATGCCTCCAAGTTGGATTTCTATTATTTTTCTTTCATCCTCTCCCTATTCTCCACACTATCTTATCATTTTTAACCATGTGGCACATGCCCTCCTTCCTATACATGATCCATATGTGGATTGGAAGTGGTGCATAATGTTAGACTTGAGTGCATTGTTCATTATCCTATGGTGGTCGAAGAGGAGGATTACCAAAAAGCAAGCAGAGAAAAGTGAGCGGCCACAAATAAGCGAGCAAGATTTAACGGGATTCGAGCGAGTGAGCTATTATCTTAATCTTCTGAGAATCTTTGGAACAATTGAGGTGAACATAATCAAATCAAACATATTCAACATTGAATGCAAGCTTCAAACTCACAATTCCCTTGTCTTTCATCCTCATACTGTCACACTACATTACTTGTGGATATATAGAGACATAGTAGTACAAAAAAATTGGGTTTGGCAAAATAAAGAAATTGAACATCCATACATGATGACATAATATGTAAACATGTTCATGTGCCACATACACATGTCATGTCTCCTATGCTTGCATAGAATCTACCACACATTTGACCCCAAAAGATGGAAGTAAAACCAACTATGTCATAGGCTTATAGGAGCAAAAAAGCACACTACATCCGATGAACTAGGAAAACATGTAGGATACATACATATACTGACTGCACACTAGAAAGTCTTTTGCATCATCTATTCAAGTGAAGTTGGGTGTCTCTTCTCCCTTAGAGCTTGAAATAACTCAACTTTTGTCAGAGCTGCCTGGTGCATAAATTGATGCACTTTGTCACTCAATCCCAGCACTACAATGAATACAAAGTACATGTGCTTCGAAGGCATGTAAGGTTTTTTACTTGCCTCCCTCTGTGTGAAGTCAAGGCATGTGCAACATGGAAATTCTGAAATTGAAACAGAGTATGTCAGCCCTTGGAAATTGAACTAGGTGTACAAACATGAAACACATGTACCTCATTTGGAATTATAATATTCTCTCTAACAACCTCCCCTTTCTTTGTAAGTGCCTTGTCAATCCTTTAAATGAACTCTTTATTCAAATTACTTCTCCATGACATGATCTTACCATCAGGTCAAGGACGGAACATGGCTTTGTGTATATGTTTTTTCCAAGCGAGATGGGGTCCATGTTGCTGACTATATCATCTTCCTCAAACACAACCCTGCCTTCAAGAGGTTCTCCCTCTCTTCCATAGTAATAGATGTCTTGCAACCTTCCAAACACCTGTCGCATTGCCAGGAACGCCCTGAATGGACATATCCACCTTCCAAGTGGGAGTCACAGAAGTGCTGCAGAACCAAGCTTTCTGCTGAAACATTGATGGCACCAATAGTACAATGTTCATAGGTGAAGTCACTGATCAACTATCTTTTTCCTTGATTTCATTGTTTTTTTCTAAAGAATGAAATCATCATTCCAAAATATTTCATTAAATGTAAGGAGAGGCGAACCCAATGCTCTCATAAACTACCAGTCCAAGATCGTGTCTGCAAATAATTGTTATTTTCATAACACCCCTAACTAAGTATAATGACTGAATAAAGTTAGACATTATGTAAATATGATGCCCTTTAACAGCCATAAGTACACACGCATGATGCCCATTAATCATTCACAAGGACTAGATTCGCAAATCCATTCATGAGGGGAGGGGGCCCTCCACTCTTCTTATACGAATCTACGGCCCATCTCAATAGTGTGGTCATTAAGCATTCTCTACAATTTCCCAAGTGTGGTCGATGAAGCCACGAGAAGTTAATTTCCCATAGGAAGCTGTAATTCCCAATGGGAAGTTTATTCCCACATGAAATTATAATTCCCATAGGCCCATCATGTTAGGGCCAGCTTGGACAAAGTATCTATGTATAGCCCTTAATGTATTCATCAAATATGCAATAATTTATTCATTGAGAGTCCTTCTCAAGGATACCTTTTTTTTTAAATGACAGAACAGAGAAAGAAGAAATATATTGTGAACTAACAGTATATATAAAGATCAAGGATACAAAGGGTATATATTGTGAACTATGGCGAACTACTTGCGAACTAACAGTATATATTGCAAACTATATTGGGAACTAATAGCAAACTATATTGTGAGCTATATCGTGAACTATATTGCAAAGTATGGCAGTTGCAGTTTGCCAAAAGATCGAGGATACAAAGGGTGGGCATAGAATCACTTTGAATGATCAGTTTGCAGGGGCCCGCATTGCAGTGGTAATAGTATGACATACAAATGCCTACTCTTACACAAGGAGACAATGTCGAGTTTTATGCCTAAAGTCTATTTGAAATATAGGCAAAGATGACGATTTTTGTTCATGCTTTTACCTTCTCAAGTTTTGCTCCTACAAATTTACCCCCCTATAGGATTCCTAATAATTCCAAACTAATAGTTAAGATCCAGCATTATATGCTAGAGTCATTGCTTCATCACTATAAACAATGAATGTTGTTGCACCAATTTTTTAGCAAAATTCTAGTATCTCTATGCGGATTTTCTTAACTTTAATGACTGCCTAGGAAGGCATTCGTGGCTATGATAGATATATTAGGGGATTGATTCATCTGGAGTCAGTTAAAGGCTGCCAATGGTGCACCTTCTTCACTATGAATCTACATCCTACCTAAAGCATCTTCTTGACGATGACATGTGCATCCTACCTGCACAACTTCTTGAATACATGTGCATCTTCTTGACTACCTGCGCACCTTCTTGACTACCTGAGCACCTTGAAGAACTCCTTCTATGCATCCATCTTGACGAAGGGCTTCTTGACCTCCGCTTCCTTCTTGACGAACAGCTCCTTATTGACCATAGGCATCCACGTAACCCTCCTTGCACCATGCTCATAAGCCTCTTGTTTCTGAGGCTTGTGGGCATGAAATAGGCAGTGCATTAATGCGCTACCTATTTCATGCCCACAAGCCTCATAAACAAGAGTCTTATGGGCATGGCACAAATGCCAAAACTGCGTTGTACTTTCAGATTCCATTGTGCTTTCCATTCTATCTTCATATCTCCACAACAAGGTAGATGACATCTTTTTTTTCAACCCCGTGAATATGGAAGGAGTAGCTTTCTTCTAGTGGATATGAACCTTTCTGCTAGCCCTTTGCTCACAATTGAAAGAGGATGGGAGTAGTGAGTAGTTATGTACATTCGGAGTTTACAAGAAGTTGCAGTAACGTTGTGTAGCTTTCTACCTACAATTTGATATTAAACAAACCCGGAGCACAAGGAGTGGCTTGAATGCACAACTCTTTTCCTCACGAATGCCCATCTAGCTTTGCTATCTTCAGAGTCGGCTCCCTCTACAAAGGTTTAGGCTTTGAAGTATAAAGCCCTATTTCATGAAAATGTTTTGGCTTAGAAGGATAAAGCATTTAGTCAGCTCCTCTCTTCGGTCGGTCATGAAGGTAGCCATATTCACTTAGGCAATGGGCTTGGCAAGATTGCGTATTAGGGAATTCTTCCCTGGAACGTCCACTATTCACAACATGGGCTGGCATTTTTTAAGAAGTTATCCATCTTACAATGAAGCAATGAATTATGAGCCTCCCATATGCCTCTTGTTTCAGAGGCTTGTAGGCATGAAAAAGGCATAACACGCTGCCTATTTCATGCCTAAAGAATAGGAGGCTTATGTGAAGAAGAGATTGACAGATGCGATACTCTCTTGAGATGTTTTGAACGAAAGGAGGCTGCTATGATAGATTTTTGATGGTGTGCAACAATTTCTTATGATGTTTCATCTCTGAAAAGTGCTTTCCAAGTGGAGGGTTACCTTCATGAAAAAGGCTCCTTTATTGTCTTAATATGCAAGAGTGCTGGAGAAGAGTAACTTGTAACTCATGAGATTAGATAGAGTTGGGACCCCACCTAAAGGGAGGTGGATGCTGAGTTTGAGAAGGAACTTCTTGCAATCAATGCATTTAGGTAATGTCTGGGAAGATGTTCTTTGTGTGGGAGGGAAATCATAGGACCACAGCATGGATGAATGTTATCAAGGAAATTTTCCCCACAAATAAGAAGAGGCATATCAGAGTTGCTTGTACAGTTATTGATCCAAGAAGAATCGATGAGATTTCTCTATTGGCAGGATTGCAAAGAATGAATTTGTAAGTACTATTTTTATAACAAACACATCATTTTTTGTGTTTACATAGTACATTGTCTCCCATAATTTCATTTCAAACATATGACTTGAGTTTGAATTTTCCCTTGCAGCATGAATGAGCATGCCGTTATCAAGCTCAGTCTTAGGGACATACTCATAAATGCTCACAACATTTGTGAGTGTGATCCCAATGTATTCTTGAAATCTTTGTCCCCTATAGAAGTAAAATCTATAGAGCAATAGAGGGCTCAAGAAAGTAAGGGGAAGAAACCATGATTTCCACTAACCAGGGGGTATCTTACAAGACTTGTATTTCAAGCATGGTTATTCACTTCTTTGGTGTTTCATGAAATTCCATTTCTTTGGTTGCTCTTATATTCCATGCTTATGTAAGTTGAATACAACAGAGATCTACATAAGGCACTTGATAAGATTTCCAAGTAATTTCCTATGAACAAAGGAATGAGGCGGAGGCAAAACATAGGGTCCAGATAGAAAAAAGAATAGCTGATAGGATGGGAAAGGTTTCATTTATTTTTTAATACTTTAATGCATTTATTTCTAGCTTTTATGACTGGTATGCAATGCTGCAACATCAATGCATTCATTCTGAATTTCTTTTCATCTTTGGAATGCTTGCATAGGTGCTTAAGTGTATAGACCTAGGTTTGGGTGAGAGATGGTTAGAGAAGATGTTTGGTTTACGGTTTGAAGCAGCAAATTCGTGTGTGACATTGGAAAACTTGCAACTCATTGCAAAGTGTGACTTGAGACTAGAAAAGAAAACAATTCTTCTTTCCTTGTTGGAGGCCACTAAACCTATGTGGGAAATGTATTTCATGCTAGTTGGAGATTTAGAATACAGATTGTGAGTCGTTGATGTCATATGTTTTCTTGATTTATTGTGAGTGCTCCAATGGTAGAAGAGGAACAAATTTCTATTGTGAGTAATTCTTCCTTTTGAGCAAATTCCTTTGCAACATAATCTAATCAATCAGTTGGATGCACCATCCTCCTAAAATTTAGAATGCAGGCACCTCGTGTTCGTGCTACTGGAGCTCTAGCACTGCACCGTTGCACGCATTCATTCACATAGCATGTACTTTAGAGAGATTTTCTTGGAGATATTTGAAACAATGGCCATCAAAATTATTTTTGACTTGAGCAATGTCACAACCATGAGAGTCCCATTGGAGACCACAAAGGATTATACTACACAACAATATATGGAAGACATTAAATTAGAAGGGAGAAAACACATGTTCATGGCATTGAGATCAAAAGAGGTAAAGATTGATGCTAAGAGTGGCAAGAAGGGAAAAAGTCTTTCTGAACTTGACATGGCTGCACGCAGGGTTGTCTTCAGGTATGCTACTTTCTCTTGTGCTTATGCTCACTTCTGATTTGTTTGTTGGGATGTTTATTTCATTGAACTTGTGGTTGACATTTTGAATTATAAACATGTGCTTTGTGAATGGACTCCATTTATTTTCTGCATGTTCGTTGAAAGGTACTTGCACATTTGGTAAAAAAGAAGAAGATATAAAAAATTCCAAATTATGTAAGAATTGTCTAGAAGTTGGACACAATGCATGTATTTATCCTCCTCCCATGCATAGTCTCTCTCAGTGGGAGCTAGAAAACTATCCTTACTAGATTGACTTCCCTAAAGGACAAGTACTAGTGAGGGAGAGGGATTTGTTCAAAACATATGGTTCACGAAAAAGAAAAGAAGTTGTGGATAAAGGAGAGGAAAGCTCTAGGAGGCCAAGAAAAGGCAAAGAGAAACAAAAACCACCGAATGAGAAAGGTAAGGAGGAAAAACACATGTTAATTATTTTTGTTCATTGAAAGGATTTGGCAATGTCTATTTTTGTGAATATTTTCAGATTGTTTAGATGCGGAACCACTTAGCCCCTCCAGACATGATAGAGTTGATACAAAGGTTATAGGTGAGATGTTTTCTTATCTGTGTGGTTTTCTTGCTTGAAATAAAGGTTTGAATTTGACCGAAATAGTTTTTTTTCACAGGCATAGTCTTCTGAAAAGGTTGTGCAAAAATATGTGTTTCAAAAACCACAATCTCTTGATGTTGCATTTGTCTGTGGTATTGTAGGATCCCGTAAGATAGAATAGATGCATCTTGCAAGAGGTGTGAGCGCACAATGAAATCTCTATATGATTGTGAGAGAGAGGACTCTCTCTTATAGAAAAGGGGAGAAGGTAATACCTTCCCTACATAGTGGCAATCAGCCTCCAATCAACCCCAACATTAGTGGGAATCAATCCCTTCATCAGTGGGATTGCCTTTGTCTTACATCATCACTTAGGTCACACACTAGACACATCATAGCACTTGATGTGCCTTTACAACACACACAAACACACATGTGACTCCCTTAGATGCACACATGCACCATAGAGCAAGCCCTTGATCATACTTCCCCCAACAAACCCCCCTCAAGGGATTGCCTCTTGCAGTGTCAAGGATACATCTAGTCTCATAGTTTCTCATGCCATCTCATGGTGGTCAAGGATTAATCTATGGCTAGGATCTCATGCTAGCAAGGGTTCCCAAGGATGTGAGTTTATAGAAATGGGATAGTCAAAACACATATCACATGGTCTACATCATATGGTGACCAGAGGTGATTTAAATATTCTTTTTAGAGTACTACTCCGGGTAGAGAACCTTAAAATTTGACCAAGTGATGATAAACAAAGAAGACAAAGTGCCTAAAAAGCATAGTCTTCATTTTCTTCATTTGCTCATGAATTTCTTCCTTCAGGCATAATTGCTTTGTTGATGAAGTAGTCCTTCTTGTCTTTAGCTTTTTCTTTTGTAGACTTCTTTCCATTCACAACATTCCATATCTTCTTTTTCATAAACATAAACTTGGCTTTTGTTTGCCAAGTATGGAAACTAGTTTCATCCAACTTCTCAAAAAAGGTCTTAGCTTCCATGGCAAGGTCTTACCCGAGGGCAGTGTTTAGTGCCTTACAAATGAAAATATGAGCAATAAAAAATAATCCTTCAAAGTACAAGCATTTAGTGTAGCAAAGACTTGTAACCAAATTCCATACTACAAATCAATGATGCTTTCACTTGCATGCTTCATAGAGGTGGCTAAATGAAAGTATTCCAAGCAAATCCAGGTGTAGCAACTTGAAGCAAAGCTGTAGTCATAGTTGTACTAAAGCTATTCAACACTTTAAAACATCAGAAATGCTAAAGTAGCATCTAATGTAGCATCAAACTCACAACCTTGTCAAAACTGTCCAAAATAGAGGCTTGAATTTGGAGGGCTTGTATCTCACTCTTCAAAGCAAAGAAAAGAGGGCTTTCTAGGTAGAAACAAAGCTGGTATACCAGAGAAGAGCCACTAAGGAGGAGAGGCGAAATGTTGTGTCACGTCGCCATAGCCAGCAGCTTGAAAGTTGACTAGTTTTTTTGCTATTTCTCCCTCCTTGGTGGACCATTTCCCTTCAAATATAGACAAGAGCTAGCTCATTTTATTGTGCAAGCTTGGCTTAGAGGAATTTCAGAATGGCTGCTCCAGCAAGTCGCATTGCAAGAAAAGGCATCAGGGAGTGTGAGTGTTGGCGTTTCACATATATTCAAAATTTCACCAAAAGCTTGCAGCTGGAAGTTTGCCCATACAAGAGGAGTTTGTAGCTCAAAGGGTTTGGGAAATGGTCGTTTGTAGGCAGAGAATAGAGCTCTCAAAGATTTTGGGAAGGAGGAAAATGGAGAAGATGAAGAAACTTGTTGTTTATGCTAGAGATAGCATCTAATGCTAGGCTAGGCTAGATCTAGAACCTAAAACTCTGATACCATTTGTAGGATCCCGTAGGATAGAATAGATGCATCTTGCAAAAGGTGTGAGAGCACAATGAATTCTCTATATGATTGTGAGAGAGAGGAATCTCTCTTATAGAAAAGGGGAGAAGGTAATACCTTCCCTACATAGTGGCAATCAGCCCCTACACCAATGGGAATCAATCCCTACATCAGTGGGATTGCCTTTGTCTTACATCATCACTTAGGTCACACACTAGACACATCATAGCACTTGATGTGCCTTTACAACACATACAAACACACATGTGACTCCCCTAGATGCACACATGCACCATAGAGCAAGCCCTTGATCATACTTACCCCAACAGGTATCACACCCTTATACACATGCATGGTCGGTGATTATATAACCATGGGCGTGGACTTTAAACAGATGACAAATATGCTATCCTCCATGACTTTTTTGTGACGTTGGTTAGTCCAGATAGGGACCACTTGAGGATGGGTAAGAAGGTAAAGTGGGCTGCAGATTTTATTTTGCTTGATTTTTTGACTAGATACCCACTGGAGGAGAGAGGTCCCACCCCAGTGTGGAATATTTTGTTAGAGGAGCATGTTCATCATGGGCTAGCAGTTGCAGCCACATCTTCGTCTACTAGTTGTTGGGTGTGCATATGTCCTATGGCAAATAAGATGTACTAGCTCTACTTAAATGGTATGTATTCTGTTTTATTTCAATTAGCTCAATATTAACTTCTTTTACTATAGGACTATGTGTCTTGGATGGAGAGATTTGCTTATGTTCAGGGATTGGAAGATGTTAGATGTATTGTCATTCATGACAAACTTTTGTATGGATATTGGAAAGAACGGGGCATATGTCATAAGGTAAGCAATATGTTCAGTCTTTTCAGACCTTTCAAAGTGTTATTTTCAAGTGTCTTACTACATATGATACAAATAATATGTTGTAGACTTTAAATAAATGTTTTCATTCGATTTTATGTTTGGTTGGTTTTAAATCATGCTGTGTTTCACTGCTATCATGCTTCCAAATCTGCTCTATTTCTCTATTCTTTAATTTTGTATTGTTGTTTTGCAACTGCATGTATCATTGTTGCTCTACTCTATAGGTCCAAGAAGAATCCACCTGTATTTTGGGATGAGAGTGCACCTTTGTTTCAGAGGCTTTCAATTGATCCTCTGGATGATATGTGGATGCACTATGTGTGAAGAGAGTGGGAGAGAAGTAAGGAGTCTCACTTGCAACTTTTTCACACACACAATGGGGGAATACACACAAAGGTGGAGGCTGAAAACATTTTTCCTCTTCTTAGTTGTGTAAGCCAAAAGAACTCTCTCTAAATACAAAAGGAATAGGTGAACCCTATATGTGGGTCTCAAACCAAACTCAGCTAACCTAGGTGGCATACTAACTGAGCCACTAACTGGAGTACATAAAGATAGCTGTCATCCAACTATTATTCATGGGTGGTGTACCAACTGCATCTGTAGCTAACAAGTCGGTGACATAAATGCACAACAGTCACCCTGGCATATCATGAGTGGAGTTCGATATCTCAACACTCCCCCTCGAGCTCAATCCCAATTCCTGCACACCAAGTAGGTCTCTGAACTTGCGCAGCTTCTCTGCGCCCAATGCCTTCATGAATATGTCAGCTACCTGATCCTCTGTGCTAACATAAACTAGATTAATAAAACCTACTAGAACCTTCTCCCGCACATAGTGATAATGCACCTCAATGTGCTTTGTTCTAGCATGATAGACTGGGTTATTTGCCAAGTGTATACTAGTCATGTTGTCATAATGCATATCATAAAGTAGCTTACACAACCAAGCTACCTCACATGCAGGCACTACTGCACCCCTGTACTCAGCCTCTATGCTCGACAAGGCAACTATAGGTTGTTTCTTGCTGCTCCGAGTGACTGCACCACTCCCAAAAGAGAACACATATCCACTGGTAGATCGTCCATCAGAAATACTACTAGCCCAATCAGCATCAGTGTATCCATGCAACTGTATCTGAACCCCAGTCTCATAAAATAGTCCATACTGCAATGTGGACTTCACATACCTTAGCCGCATCCAAATGCGGTTTCCTTGGAGCCTACATAAACTGACTTACCAACCCAACAGCATAGCTCAAATCTGGCCTGGTAATAGTCATATAAATCAAACTTCCTACTATGCATCTGTACATAGTAGGGTCTTCTAGAAGCTCACCTACATTTGCGCTCAACTTCACATTCTGCTCCAAAGGAACTGACATAGGCTTATAGCCTATCATCCCATATTTGGACAGCATGTCCAATCCATACCGCCTCTGCAAGAGCCATATCCCACTTGTGGATCTAATCACCTCAATGCCCAAGAAGTAACGCAGCTCTCCCAAATCCTTCATCTCAAACTTCTGCTTCAATAGCATTTTCACATGAAGGATATCTTCATCACTAGCACCTGTGATGATCAAATCATCAACATAAATAACAAGCAGCATAATGCCTTTCTCTGTTTTTCTCACATAAAGTGAGAAATCTGCCTTGGAAATCTGAAAGCCAATAGTGACAAGATACTGTCCTATCTTGTCAGACCATGCTCTGGGTGCTTGCTTCAAGCCATACAAGGCTTTCTTCAACCTGCAAACAAACTCAGGATGAACATCATGAACATAACCTGGTGGCTGCGCCATATAGACCTCTTCTTGCAAATCACCATGTAAGAAGGCATTTTTTACATCCATCTGATGTAAAGACCATCCCTTTGATGCAGCCATAGTAATGAATGCTCTTACAGTTGCCATCCTTGCAACCGGACTGAATGTTTCTTCATAATCAATGCCATATGTCTGTGCATAGCCCTTGACAACTAATCTTGCCTTGTATCTATTCATAGAACCATCTGCATTGTGCTTCACATTATAAACCCACTTGCACCGAATTGCATTCTTGTCTTTAGGCAAAGGCACCAATTCCCATGTAGCATTTGCTTCCAAGGCATCCATGGCTTTCTCCCATTTTTCTTTTCCCATGGCTTGCTCAAAAGAAGTGGGTTCTTCATGTATCACTTTGACCATATAGGCATAGTGAATGGCTATAAATCCATCATATTTCAGCCTATCCACAGGATCCATAGGATAACTATGGTAGACCTACACAAAATAGGTTCACTACCAGGTGCTCTCAAAACATCCCTTGTCTTCCTTACTCCATGTGTAACAACAGAAGGAATACCCAACTCATCATCAAGCATCTGTTCTGAGCCACTGGATTCACCATCCACATAAGAGTGACCTGCATTCACATCAACCTACTTTCTCTTTTCCCTTTCGTGATACTTTCATACCACTATCTGCATTGCTTTGAGGAGATTCTCCTAATCTCAATCTGCCTGTCCATGGCGAAGTATGTGAACCACTGCTAGAGGACACTACATGTCCACTAATATTTTGTGATTGTTGTTGTGAATTCTGTGCAACATTACCATTTTGTTCATCTACATCATCAATCACATTTACTGGTTTATACCAGCTACTCATCTCATCAAAAACAATATCTCTGCTCACTATAAACTTATGAGTAGAAGGGTTATAGCATCTATACCCTTTCTGTTGTAGAAAATAACCAATAAAGATGCACTTCTTAGCTTTTGGATCCAACTTGGATCTCAACTCATCTGGCACAATAGGCAATGCAACCAAATACTTTCAAATGAGAAATATCTGGTTTCCTACCAGTATACCTCTCCTCTGGCGTCATGCCATGTATTGTTGCAGTGGGAGTCTTGTTCATTATGTAGACTGCAACTGCTTCAGCCCAATAATAATTTGGCAAGTCTTTTTCATTGAGCATGGCACGAGATACCTCTCCAATATGCCTGTTTTTCCTCTTTGCAAATCCATTTTGCTGTGGGGTATGACTGCATGAATATTGCTGCTTTATGGCATGCTCCTATAGGAACCTTGCAAACTCATTTGAGGGGTACACTCCCCCTCCATCTGACCTTAGGGATTTTATTTGTAGGCTTGTTTCTTTTTCAACCAAAGCTTTAAAAGCTTTGAAATGCCCAAACACTTCACTTTTCTTTTTCATAAAATACACCCAAACTTTTCTACTGTAGTCATCAATAAAAGTGACAAAATAATGACAGCCTCCAATAGATGCAGCTTTAGTAGTCCACACATCAGAGTGGATTAATTCCAATGGCGTCATACTCTCTTGAACATGTCTAGGAAATGGTTTCCTTGCTTGTTTTCCAAATTGACAGGCTTCACATACCTTACGCATTTCTGCAACCTTGAACTTAGGAAATCCTGCAATAATATTTTAGGCATGCATTAATTTAAGTCGTCGTACATTAACATGACCAATGCATTTATGCCAGATATCAATATCTACAACTACACCGGTCCCATGTGCAAACATTGCTGCACTCAATTCAGGCATGTCCGCATCCAACGTAAACATCCTGCCCTTCTTCTTCCCTTTTGCTATCAAGCGACCTTTATAGTTCATATCCTCAACAAAGCATCCATGAGGATTAAATCTAACTTGCAAGCCCTGCTCCACCATTTGACCAACAGAAACTAGGTTCTTGGTGATATTCGGGACATGAAATACATCAGATAAGTATTTCTTTTTCCCATCCTGCATAGACAAAGGAAATTTACCAATTTGCACAATAGGATGTGCAGTGTCATCACCAATCTCCACAAATCCTGGTCTTTCCATTTGCCATGCATCCTGCCATTTTGCATGACCTGTCATGTGGTTTGATGCACCTGAGTCAACATACCACACATCAGTGCTTTCTTCTACACTTGTCACAGAATTGGTCATGTGTTGCACCATAAACAAATGCTCAATTCTGTCATCACCCTATCTACTAGAGGATGCATAATTGCCTTGCTGCAATTTTCCAGTCATGATGTGATTCTGCTTTTTATAGCAGTCTTTAACCATATGACCCATTTTACCACAGTAGTAGCATTCAATGTTGTTGTTTGCATTTTGGCCTCTCTGCCATCCACCACAACCTCTTTGGCTCCCCTTGCCTCTAAGGTTACCACGTCCTCCTCCATAGGATTGGTTTTCTTGAATTTGCTGCATATTCTGATTTCTGCCACGGCCTCCAGATCGGCCTACTCTACCTCTGCCTCTACCTCTTCCAACATTTGAGTAGAAGATAGTTTCTTTTGAAGCTCCTCCCGAAGAAAATGCACCACCATTTCTCTGCTCTTCAGAAATTAGAAGAGCAATCAACTCCCCAAAATCAGGAAAATTCTCACGGACGGCAATGGATGTCCAAAATTGTACATAATCCTTTCCTAAACCATTCAAGGTCACAGAAACTAAATTATCATCTTCCACTGGTGACCCAATAGAAGAAGTGCATCTGCAATCTTCTTCACCTTCATGTGGTAGTCATTGATGCTCATATTTTCTCTCTGCACATTATGCAACTCCTGCTTGAGCTGCATTTTCCTGGCTTGTGTATTTGTGCTATACATTTTTGTCAAAGTATCCCACGCCTCTTTGGGCGTGCTTGCATCCTGAATATGCACAATCATAGAGTTTGAAATACTAATAGACAGGTAGTACATTACTTTTCTGGCTCTCTCATGCCAAACTTTAAATGCCTGCAACTCTTATTGATTGGGAACATTAGGAATAACTGGTTCTTGTTCAGCTCCAGTAATGAACTCCCAACCGCCTTTTCCCTTAAGGAAATTCATCATTCTAAACTTCCATGCTTGGAAGTTGTTCTTGTCAAGCTTTTCAGTGACTATCTGTGAAAGAGCATCAGACGCCATTATAGAACACTGCAAAAATATTCCGTCACTGCAAAAAACACAACTTCTACCTCACAAGGGCAAATTTTGCAAAACTAACGAAAGTGGTATTTGACCACACAGTCACTTCCTAGTGACGATTTTGCATCAACAGGAAATAAGAATGATTCTATCACTCCCAATATCTCTGCACATAGGCATACGAATGCAATTTTTGTGGCAACTTTTCACCAATGTGCAGAACAGTGGTCGCACAGCAAAAACATGGCACTTTTTTGAGTGCCTGCGGAAAACTTCTGCCACCAAAACGGGCCCCGAAATGGCCTCGAATCAATAAAATAATGTACCTAGGGCTTTGCCTTCTCCCGCAGCATATACTGCCCTCTCGTGGCACCGCGAAGGGCATCCCAATTTGAGATAATGCACTCTTGCACTTTCTGACTGTGCTACCTGCAAAGATTTGCTCCCAAACTCGAAAAAGGACAGCAACACTGATCCTCTTACCAAGACACTGCAAACTTGGTTTGCTTGAGCTCCTTACCATGAATCGAGCTCTGATACTAGGAGTCTCACTTGCAGCTTTCTCACATACACAATGGGGGAATACACACAAAGGTGGAGGCTGAAAACAATTTTCCTCTTCTTAGTTGTGTAAGCCAAAAGAACTCTCTCTAAGTACAAAAGGAATAGGTGAAACCTATATGTGGGTCTCAAACCAAACTCAGCTAACCTAGGTGGCATACTAACTAAGCCACTAACTAGAGTACATAAAGATAGCTGTCATCTAGCTATTATTCATGGGTTGTGTACCAACCGCATCTGCAGCTAACAAGTTGGTGACATAAATGCACAACGGTCACCCTGGCATATCATGAATGGAGCTCGATATCTCAACACTATGTACCTGTGGCTGAGAGGACAACCTTCCTGATGTCCTCTCAGGTGGCATGAGGTGGGCTAGAGTGGCCCTGGAACCTCCTGAACCCTTAAACTCCTCCTAAACCCTACAACCCCCAATGAAGGCGAAAGCCTTCATTACCCCAACAACAATGGGTTTGTGAAATGCTCCAAGAGGCACTTGTGCAGCAAAGAAAATGTGGGCCAGCTTCGTCATGCTGGGTTCTGGGCTCTCAATGACTTGAGGCGGGTTTAGATGGGCATGTCTCATAGGAATATCCATTGCCATCGCGGGTGGGTATTTGTTTTGGCAGAAGTTGGGCTTCGTTTGCCTCCAAGCACTAAGCCCAATCATTCGTCCTCCAAAATGAGCTCCTGTGAGGCAGGAGGAGTCCCATGTGAACCCAGCACGATGAGAGGCACTTGTGCATTCCCCAAATTCCATTTGAAAAAATTGGCGGCAAAATCCGACCAAATTTCGCAAAAACAGATCTATGAGCTCGCATTACTAGCAGTAACGGAGGACATTGATCGAGAATTCGAGCAGAACCGCAGCCGCATTCATCTTGATCGAAGCCGAGAGGAGCAGGATCGGAGAAGATGGATTCATGATTTCGAAGCAAGACCGATTGATGATTTCGAAGCAAATTAATTCATGATTTCGAAGCATAGACCTAACCATCATGGAAGGAATCATGGGCTTCTTAAACCAAACTTTACAACTCCCTTTGCAACGTGGGAATCAAAAATACAAGTTTGGATCTATGCAAGCTCATAAGAAACATGAAAATTGAGGTGATATTCCTCATAAAACTTGGAAAATGGAGTGCCTCATTGGAAAGCAATGCAAGTAAAGATGCAATGCACCACAAACCCAAGTCACATGCCTCGATAGAGGGCTCTAATCCCATGTTGAAATTGAGGATGAGAGGTGTAGAGACGAGAAAGTGGTCATGGATGAGGCAATTGAAGCCCATGTCTAGGTGACCCCATAGTTATTTAACATAGCACCAGAGCAATGATGGCTTTGATGATCAGTGTGTGTAGGTGCAAAGTGATGGCACACCTCCACGTGGTGTAAAGTAGATGATCCAATGACGATTCATGCAGTACACATGACCTCCCACACAAACTTCACATAAAACAATTGCACTGTGCAGTGGATGACATGGCATAGACCCCCGTGTTGTGAATGGTTCATAGTTGGCAAGGCATAGACCCCTGGGCACCCTCTTGGCACAAGCAAGATGGTTGCACGCGTGATTCATGATGGTGATTGCGTTGGACAAGACCAATGCAGCTGGTGGTGCAATGGCGTGGATAAGTTTCCCTCACAACACCTCGCAACACTTGGGATAAACTGCCCTTGTGCTTGAATTGAGGGAGGGTGTTTGAGACCAAAAAGTGATTGTAGGCAAGGCACTTCAAGCCCATGTCTTGCACCTACTTAAAGGAGGGAGAGATTAGAGGAGTGCACCACCACAAATGGGCTAACTCTACACTACGATGCACCCACACTCAACTTTTAATGGAAATTTGATTAATTGGTCCCCCCTGTCTCGCAAATTAAAGTAAGGTAAAGCTAAGGTTGCTTGTTAACACTTCATTTAACATACGAGTAACCTGACCCATCTACGACGGGCTAGTGACCCGCTCCGCCGGGTCTCAAGATGTCAATTGCCACCCAAGAAAGTCTCAAGAGGGCTTGAAAGAGCAATGTCATACTCCTAGGCTCTTGCTGTTGCCAATTGCAAAACTTCCTTGTACACAACATTTGTGGTAGAAGTATTATCCATCTCCTCGCCCCTGGCATCAGACGCACTCTGCAAAATGAAAACCTTAAGTAACAACGTTTGATGCTCGGATATGTGAAAATGCCACGTATAGTTGGCCATGATTGAATACCGGTGTCACCAAGTACAGCCCCAAAACAAACAATGTTTGGCCCTGTGGCTTATTGATTGTCATGCCAAATGCCAATCGGATAGGAAATTACTGTCTCCTCATGTCTTAAGGTTGGTCGAAATGAATGTTATCCTTCGAATAAACGTTCTATCACCAGCATTGGTACCAGTAATGATTTTAGCTTCTAACACTTTCGTGTGAAACTCTTTCCAAATACATATCTGCAAACAAAGTCATAACTGAACATACCAAATCTACAATAGACACACAAACATCTCTAAAGGGAAAAGTCTGCAGCCATGTACTATAGGGAAAAAGCCTGCGCCGACCATGTACTCCACATCTGCCATGTCCAAAAAAAATTTCTCTATGACAGAGTACTTCAAAAATATCACATCCAAAAGTGCAATCACATGTCTGAACATGCAATAGCTACATCAAACAACTGATTGATATATATCTAGATACACAGCCGTAAATAAAGTCATAACTGAACATACAAAATCTACAACAGACACACAAACATCCCTAAGGGAAAAGTCTGTGGCCATGTACTGTAGGGAAAAGCCTGCGATGTTCGCCACATCCACCGCAGCTATGAAAATACAACGGGGTACCAACAATCGTATCTGGGCTAGCATCACACAGAAAGATAATTTGGGAACTATAATTATTGAGCCGACAATCTAGGATAGTGTAATATCCCAAATGGACTCGTCCATCCAAACGATTATGGGCGTGGAGATTCATTAGAAACCTTGAATCAGGAACACTCCTAAAAGACAAACAATAGCATGTTTTCCCGCTCAAATAAAAACTTTTGTTTTAACAAAAATAAAGCAACAAACAATGTATATGGTTCTTACCCAAGGTAGCTCTCCAGCTCAAGCAAAACCAACAACAGTTGCGTGCTCTCCAGAGATCCCCAGTGTTTGATGCTCAGATATGTGAAAATGCCATGCATTGATGGCCATGACTAAATACCAGTGTCGCCAAGTACAGCCCCCAACTCATTGATATGTCCAAATACACATTTGTATACAAAGTCATAACTGAACATACAAAATCTACAATAGACACACAAACATCCCTAAAGGAAAAAGTCTGCGGCCATGTACTATAGGGAAAAGCCTAAAGAACTGACTGATATATCCAAATACATAGCTGCAAAATAAAGTCATAACCAAACATACAAAATCTACAATAGACACACAAACATCCCTAAGGGAAAAGTCTGCGGCCATGTACTGCACGGAAAAGCCTGCGATGGCCATTCACTCCACGTCCACCGCATCCAGCGCATCCACCATGGCTACGAACATACAACAGAGTACCAACAATCGTATCTGGACCAGCATCACATAGAAAGATAATTGAGGAACATTAATTATTGAGCCATAAAGCTTTTATACATGTATGTTGGTAAAACCCAACTCATTCTTTAGAGTACTTACTCAGACGCAAAGGGCGTCAACAATGCTCACATAGGTGTACGTGTAGTCCCCATTTTGCCCTCGATATAAAAGTCGTGTCCCCATACATTCATAGTATCCCAGCCAGCAAATAGTGATGGTCTGTGGTCCATCATCCCTATGAAGCCAGCAAGCCAGGACAACGTAATATCCCAAATGGACTCGTCCATCCAAAGGATTGTGGATGTGGAGATTCATTAAAAACCTTGAATCACGAACAGTCCTAAAAGACAAACAATACCATGTTTTCCCACTCACATATAATCGAAAAAAAACCTTTTGTTTTAACAAAAAAATAAAGCAACAAACAATGTACATGATTCTTACCCAAGGTAGCTCTCGAGCTCAAGCAAATCCAACAACAATTGCGTGCTCTCCAGAGATCCCCAGCCCGCAGGATCTACAATTTTCTAAAAGTGAGTGACTATACCATTAAAGATGTCAACATAAAGCATGGTTGTCAAGCAACTATGTACCATGCACCTGCGCTCCTGTCATCTCCTCATGTCAAATGGAAGTTTAAGGTTGGTCGGAATGAATGTTATCCTTCGAATAAACATTGTATCACCAGCATTGGTACCAATAATGATTTCAGCTTCTAACACTTTCGTGTGAAACTCTTTCGAGTAACCTGACCCGTCTACGACGGGCTAGTGACCCGCTCTGCTGGGTCTTAAGATGCTAAAATTTCTAAAGCCAGCAACATATTCTAACCAAAAAATATATCTATGACATAGTACTTCAAAATATTACATCCAAAAGTGAAACCAGAGAACTCATTGATATGTCCAAATACACATCTGCATACAAAATCATAACTGAACATACAAAATCTATAGTAGACACACAAACATCCCTAAAGGGAAAAGTCTGCGGCCATGCACTATAGGGAAAAGCCTGTGTCGGCCATGTACTCCACATCCACCACGTCCAAAATAAACTTCTCTATGACATAGTACTTCAAAAAATATCACATCCAAAAGTGCAGTCACATGTCTGAACATGCAATAGCTACATAAAAGAACTGATTGATATATCCAAATACACAGCCGCAAAATAAAGTCATAAACTGAACATACAAAATCTACAATACACACACAAACATCCCTAAGGGAAAAGTCTGCGGCCATGTACTGCAGGGAAAAGCCTGTGATGGCCATTCATTGTACGTCCACCACGTCCGCTGCATCCACTGCGGCTACGAACATACAACGGAGTACCAACAATAGTATCTAGACCAGCATCACATAGAAAGATAATTTAGGAACTATAATTATTGAGCCATAAAACTTTTATATATGTATGTTGGTAAAACCCAACTCATTCTTTAGAGTACTTACTCAGACGCAAAGGGCTGTCAACAATGCTGAGAAAGGTATACATGTAGTCCGCATTTCGCCCTCGATAGAAAATTCGTGTCCGCACACATTCATAGTATCCCAGCCAGCGAGCAGTGATGGTCTGTGGTCCATCATCCCTATGAAGCCGGCAAGCCAGGACAGCGTAATATCCCAAATGGACTCGTCCATCCAAAGGATTGTGGATGTGGAGATTCATTAGAAACCTTGAATCAGGAATACTCCTAAAAGACAAACAATAGCATGTTTTCCCACTCAAATATAATCCAAAAAAACTTTTATTTTAACAAAAATAAAGCATTAAACAATGTACACAATTCTTACCCAAGGTAGCTCTCCAGCTCAAGCAAATCCAACAACAGTTGCACGCTCTCCAGAGATCCCCAGCCCGTAGGATCTACAATTTTCTAAAAAGTGAGTGACTATACTATTAAATGTGTCAACATAAAACGTGGTTGTCAAGTAACTATGTACCTTGCACCTGTGCTCTTGTTTCGGTGACAAACGTGAATTGCCTAGACATCCTATCACATTGCAAAAAAAGAATGCACGTGTCAATCTACATATACTGAAAAAAAAAAAAAGGCTTTGAAGAGAAAATAGCCTCTAGTGTATTACAAACCCATAACTCAAATGAAAAATGAAATCCAAACATTATCAAGGACAAAGTCATGAAATATTACATCTCACTCTATCTTTGTATAAATAGCCAACATTCCCAAAGACCTATGATAGTTGGAATATTGAAAGAACTTAAAAAAAGCTATACAAAGATTACCGAAATGAAGATTTTCCACCCAAGAAAGTCTGAGGAGGGCTTGAAAGAGCAATGTCATACTCCTAGGCTCTTGCTGTTGCCAATTGCAAAACTTCCTTGTACACAACATTTGTGGTAGAAGTATTATCCATCTCCTCACCCCTGGCATCAGACGCACCCTGCGAAATGAAAACCTTAACAGCGTTTGATGCTCGGATACGTGAAAATGCCACATATAATTGGCCATGACTGAATATCGGTGTCGCCAAGTACAGCCCCAAAACTGACAATGTTTGACCCTGTGACTTATTGATTGTCATGCCAAATGCCAATCGGATAGGAAATTGCCATCTCCTCATGTCAAATGGAAGTTTAAGGTTGGTCGGAATGAATGTTATCCTTGGAATAAACGTTCTATCACCAGCATTGTTACCAGTAATGATTTCAGCTTCTAACACTTTTGTGTGAAACTCTTTGCATATCAACCGTGTCCCATTGCACAAACCCTGGCGAGGATTCAAATTACGCAACAAAATTATAGGAGCATTCCTTTTCAAAACCAACCGATGCGAGGGATATCCACCACCAAGATCAAGACTATTCAAATACTCGACTGCAAACAAAAAGGAATCTCCCCCTAAGTTGTCCACTGAGTCTGCACTTAGGTACTCCCTTTCCTCACCGGGCATTGCCTTCAATGCCATAGCATTAATTGCATCAACCTCGGTGTTTCGAGGTGCAAGAATAGCGCGCTCTCGAAAGTATGTTGCACAGTCCAAAACAGTTGCAAGCCCTCGATACACCCATCCAATGAGGCCTTCCATGGACTTTGTCTCTAAAAGCATATGCGATGGAATCACAACAGTATCTTCTTTTGTACATCTATTTATCCCATTGCCAATGTCCAGAACCCATTGCATGAACTCTTGCTCAGCACAATTATCACCATTCTGAAGGACCCGCATATTCTGCATCAACTTCAATATTGTAGTGTGACCCCAAATCCTTGAGTGGCATAAGGTAGCATTGATAATGTCCTCTCGTCCTGCCTTTGGAAGAACTGGCAAGACTTGCCTAAAATCCCCCCCCAACAATACCACCTTCCCACCAAAAAGTTGCTCATTGGACATGATATCTCGTAAAGTTCTGTCTAGTGCCTCGAAAGCAAACTGGTGAGTCATGGGTGCCTCATCCCATATTATCAGCCTAGCCATCTTCAAAACATCTGCGAGTTGACTATTAACCTTAATATTACAAGTGCTAGTACCATCCAGCTCCAACGGTATCTTGAATCGTGAGTGTGCCATGCGTCCATTGGCTAGTAGCAATGCAGCAATCCTAGAAGATGCACATGCCAAAGCGATGAGCCCCTCCCCACGCAATCGAGAGAGTAAGCAATTGTAGAGAAAGGTTTTTCCAGACCCTCCTATACCATCGAGAAAAAAGACCTCACTACCATCTCCATAGACCCTTGCCAAAATCCGATCGAATGCAGCACGTTGACAGTGATTCAAGGACATTTCCATTTGCTGGGCAGTCTGTGCTTCTTTCACACAATCAAACATTCTTTCTTCTTGCAATAAGCCATTTCTAGCTTCTAACAAAGATGTTCTATCTACAATAGGCATTCCGTCAAACTCAGCCAACCTTCGCCCATGTTGTTGAAGAATGTGCTCCAAGTGCAATACAGCCTTCTTTATTGCTAGTTCATGATGATCAATTAAATTCCCCATACTTGATTCCAATATATTAAAAAAATCATCCGAAAGCTCAAGGGAAAATTTTTCCCACAAAAGTCGAGGAGATGTTGGCTCACAAAAAACCAATATTGTCACAAATAGGTGTCTCAGTTGTGCACTATTTTGATAAAACACAGCCTCTTGCATACACAAAAACCATTCTTCATCACTCTCCAACAATCCCCGTGCTATGCATGCTGCCTTGAAAGTAGGGTACACTTGGCTGTCAAAAGTACGTAGGTCATCAAAGGACTTGCATCCCGTGCACACATTAAGAAGCATACGCATGAAGTAGAGCTCACCAGCTGAGGGGGAAATATTGTACATCCGACCTATGGTATTCCCCTTTTGTCTTCTAGTCCACCGCTTATTGGTTTTGTTCCAAACCAACTTGTCTGGCAAGTCACCATACAGCAAGTTGCTTGCATCAAATTGCAACTGATTATAAGTGAACCATTCTATGAGGGTGGTCTTTTGATTTTGTTCCCTGCCTACAACATTTTGCAAATCATCATCATCTCGAAATATGACATTATTGCGCATTGGAAGATGAACTTGCAATCTTTGCACATCGGGTTTTTCATCGTGCGTGGTATACTCATAAATCCGCCAACATGCTTCTGATGCTGACACGTAACGTGCATCTAAGTAACTACTAATCTCATCAATGCCACCATCAACTATGTTGTGCAAATGCCCTTGCTCTCCTGCATTATTTACCTGCATCTTGATAATGGCTCTATCATGACCTTTGTACACATATTTATACAAATACTTAACTGCAGTGATTGTGGAGCATATTTCAACATTTATGTGTGCCTTGTACTTCACGGAGAGGAAAGGATTAAATGGCACAATCCAACGATTATCAATCACACCCCCTTTCACTTGTATCTTTCTACCATCATCACGACGCATGTAAACTGGATAGCCATCCTTGCCAACAGTAGTCGTCTGTGAGAATCCACGTGGATAATGATGAATGCATTTTCCATCAACCATGCAAGCTGCAGATGGATTTAGTGCACCACACGGACCATGGACATTACATTGCACAATAATATCATGCAACTCTGGGAACATAGCCTTATCTGGCAACTCCGCACACACTAATCGGTCATAGTCACCGATCTCCATGGGTTTGAAACCACTTTCTAATATCAACAATATGTGTGAGTGTGGCAGACCTCTCTTTTGAAACTCTATGACACTCACATATCCAGCCACCTTCCTAAACAAATTATGTTTTGTAATTGACTGCATCATGTCCTTATGCTTTTGGAAAAACACACGGGCTGTCAAATCTGGACGGTCTTGCGCAGTTTGCCCCAGCAACAATGCTATAGATATTTCAGGCCATTTGGGATTACAGGTGAATGTTATGAATAAATTAGGTTTGCCCCTTTTTCTGAAAATTGCCATAGCATCTTGGTATAGCTGACACATATACCGAGGCCCTCCCGTAAAAGAAGAAGGCAACACCACCCTACGCCCTGCAGCATTGTCAAGCACAGTACGTGTCCCATCAGCTGTATTCACCATGTCCATCAACCCTTGATAGACTTCAGCGCGTAGGGAAGCTTGGTTGTTTCGTATCCACACCAACCTGGACTCTTCCATGCTACTGTAGGCATCAACCATGTATTGCTGCAACAATCTACCCCCATGCAAAAGACATGCATTTGTATCATATCTCACTTGCAAATGATATGCGTAGTATTGTCTCTGGGTGACACAACTCTGTCCACGTATCTCGTGCAATGGTGTGTGATTAGGAACATCACTATATGGGATATATGGATGCCAACCATCTTCCCCCCGAGGGAACAAAAGAACATACATGAGAGGCATGTATGATCGGTGCAAATTAGATATTCTACGCACAAACCCATTGCGGCTAAAAATCTGAATGTCCTGATTTCCAATATCGAAGTCATCCCCTTGTCCTGGCATGATTGCAGCAACCTCGCTAGCCATAGGAGCTAAGTACTGCCTTGAGGTGGAGCGGCTCTCACAAATAACCATCCTCAGGTTTGTATGTGGATTTGTTCTTAGCACTTGCCCAATAGCCATCAATGCACTGGCATATGGATTGCACTCGTGCATCATCCTCTGCAACAACTCCAAAATGCCTGGATCCAAACTAGGCATCCCATGTAAACGGTGTTCTAGTTCATGATCAGTGTCATACACGTACAACTGTGCAAAACGTGGCATCTCTTGCCTAGCCTCATCGGGCAATAAATTTCCAATCCGATGATACACACTACCATGGACCCGAAAGTTTTGTATACCCCCATTCCCATGGAACATTTGATCAACATGAGCTCCCAATGAAACAAATGCCATGGCACTATTATAAGCCCTAATGTTTTTCTTAAATAGTTTGCTTCTAGCATCATGTCTGTGCAATAGAACTCTCAAAATCTCTGGTGGTTCTTCTAACGGCAACAATGACACACGACCAGCTTTGCAACAGTGCTTGCCCACAACTTGATGCATATGCATTCACGTCTCTTATTTCCACAGTTGAGCTTGGCAAAAGCTGCATGTATGATCCATGAATCCAAGTGCATGAATAGAAGGAGCATTGAAGACCAGTGGATACAAAGATGGATGCTCTACATTTTCCCTTAACGGAAAAGTATGCAAGATAGAGAGGCTCCCCCCTGCACCCAAAATCACAGCCCTGTTGTGAACAACACGCCTTCGGCCTCTTAAATGAGTAGCATCCCTGCTTGCATCCATTTTAGTAGTTGTACATACTACTGGAGCAGGTTCATGCTCATTACGTACTATTGGTGAAGTATGGAGGTCCATTGTATTTTCAACAGTGCATGCTACATTACTGTGCCCATGCATTTGATTCTGTTCTCTGCTTCTAGCAACTTGTGTTCTCGACCTTGTTCTTTGTATAGCATAAACATGACGGGCTGCCCGCGTTGAATCCATTTGAGTAGTTGTACCTATTACTGGAGCATGTTCATGCTCATTATCTACAGTTCGTAAAGTATTGACGTCCATTGTATTTTCGACAATGCACGCTACATTATTGTGCCCATACATTTGGTCCTGTTGTCTGCGAAGGCCGTCTTCTACATCCATAGATTCCATAGCCACCCTCACGCTTCTAACTCCTTGTGTTTTCGACCTTGTTCTTTTTATAGCATAACTACGACGGGCCGCCCGTGTTGAATCCATTTGAGTAGGTGTACCTATCACTGAAGCATGTTGATGCACTCTACCTACTGTTACTGAAGTATTGAGGTCCATTGTATTTTCAGCCACAATGCACGCGACATTACTGCATCCATGTGTCTGATTATGTTGACTGCAAACTCCTACTTCTACACCCATAGATTCCACAGCCACCCTCATCCTTCTAGCACCTTGTGTTTTAGACCTTGTTCTTTGTATAGCATAAGCACGACGGGCCGCCCGCGTTGAATCCAACAATCTTCTCCTATGAGAACGTATTGAATGTAGCCTCTCTTCTATTTGTCTTGCCATCTTCTGTATCCACTCAACCAACTACATAAATATCTATTCCTCAAAGGGAAAAATAGCTTAATCAAAAAACTTATGCATCATCCCTAACCATGACAAAAATTGATGGATCTCAACAAATGTGCCCTAGGAAGAAAATAATTTAGAAAAGCAAGAAGCAAGGTTAATTAGCAAAGCCATCCCTTTCCCATCTATCTAAAATTGAGAGCGGACCATCTATGCATTGAACTCATAGTGTCCCATGACCAAGTTTCAGTGTCTCACTATCTTTGGTAAGAGTAATGCTCATATTTTTTCAACATGTGAGCAAAATACAATACCATATGTGCAACCATCATTTGAAACATAAAAACCAAAGCTAACATATCTAAAAAAACTCAAAGTTGACCATCTCCAAAAAGTATAAGCATTGCATCAGCATTTATGCGAATACATGATTCAAAAAAATCACAAATATTTGAGTATATCTTAAATAAAACGAAAATGGGAAGGAACAATAGGCAATTCAAATATTGAATTAAATTAGCTTCCATTGCCATATATACGTCAAATGAAATTAAATATAATCATTTGCAAAAAACTTGTCTTGCCAAATAACATAAGGGCAACTCAACTACATGAATCCCATAGAAGCATTTGGGATTCCAATACAAAAAGTGACATAAAAGTCTCAGGAGTCAAACTTGTCTTGCCAAATAACATAAGGGCAACCCAAGTACATGAATCCCATAGAAGCATTTGGGATTGCAGTACAAAAGGTGACACAAAAGTCTCAGGAGTCAAACTTGTCTTGCCAAATAACATAAGGGCAACCCAAGTACATGAATCCCATAGAAGCATTTGGGATTCCAGTACAAAAAGTGACATAAAAGTCTCAGGACTCTCTTAATTGTCACGGGTTGCGACCTGCTCTAGTTTACGGCTCATCCTGGTCATCAAAGCAGTTAGCCTATTTAAACCAACTTTGAACATTGACACCTCAGTGGACAGTAGCTGAACTTGTTCTTTCAGCTTATCAACTTGTAGTCTACACCCATTCTCACATACAACTGCCCCTTCTCCACCTCTCCCCAAAATCTGCTGCATCCATTGATTAGAGTCCTTAACGCTATTCTCAATTTAAGAAATCCTTGCAATGAGAGTTCCAGGCAATTCTGCCATGCCCTGCGCTATTACTGCAGCACCATCTGAATGGATTTCTCCCCACAAAGAGCCCAAATATCGTGTGTTCATGGCACATGCATCCTTATTATTCTCGCACATGGCTTGAATGGACTTTAAAAGATTGTAATGACTTGAATGCTCAGTTGCATGGGTTGAAGCTCTCCCCCTTGTAAGTCATTTCATTATATTAGCAGTGCGACGTTCGCGGCTAGACTTAAAATGCTTTGAAGGCAACTTGGGACCGTGATTTGCTCCATGGGTTGAAGTCTCGGCCCTTGCAAAAACTTGATTTATCACATGAAGGCTATCTGGCTCAGGAAAAGATGACAACACAATGTCAGAAACTGCAGAGCCCTTCACCCTTGCAGCTCGCTTTATTGCTCGAAGGCTTTGTCGCCCATGGAAACCCGACTCCCCAAGATTTGAAACAACGGTAGAAGCCATTTCTGGAGCTGCATCCATAATAAAATACAAAAACCTTTTCAGGTATGTATTGGCTCAATTGTATAATTGGATCACATAGATTCCATAGAATAAACATGAGCAGAAATCAATTGGCATAGGAGGTAGATACCCAAAGATTGTAGCCCATCTCCTCTCAACAAAGAATTTGGAATCAAGTTAGATGGATTGAGATATTTGTGAATGAGCTCTTGCCAAGCACTCATGCAAATATTTTCCGATTCAAAGGCGGTAAGTTGCTTAGAGTGACCAAGGATATGGTGGTAGGAAGTAGAAATCATAGGACATATTAAAAGGAGAAATCGACATGGAGGGCACATGGCCCTAGCGTCTATTTCAAAAATCAAATCCCCCTAACCTCCCCTTGCCATGCATTAGCCTCCTCTACCCAACCCTAAATTTGAGACGTTAATCCTATGATCATCACCAAGAAATCTTACTGCAATCTTATTGTCTACTCACGAAGGTGTATCCAACCACATCATGGACTTATTTCACTTCTGTCCACCATTATATTTTGCTTTGTGTGTGTGTGTGTGTGTGTCAGTGTGTGTGTGTGTGTAGCCCCATCTATCATCCAATCGTCTCACCTCTCGAGCTTAGTTCTCATGGCTATAAAGCACATGACGTGAAACACACTTAATCCTTTACTCTCCTTGAGAAGCAAGGCTAACTTCTGAAAGAGGTTAGATTAGATCACTTAGGGAAGAGGATGCTGGCTTATCTCTAGACATACTGCCAGCTCGATGCTCCTAAGAAAAATACAAATACCTTTAATGATTACTGGTCCAAACACATCATGGCCTTGTCTTATTTCACTTCTGGCCTACCATCATATTTTTTCGTCCCCCCCCCCCCCCTCTCTCTCTCTCTCTCTCTCTCTCTCTCTCTCGGTGTAGCCCACCTATCATCCAATCACCTCACGTCTCAAGCTTAGTTCTCATGGCTATAGTCCACATGACATGAAACATATTTGATGCTTTACTCTCATTGAGAAGCAAGGCTAGCTTCTCAAAACGAAGGTTAGATTAGATCACTTAGGGTAGAGGGTGCAAGCTTATCTCTAGACATATTGCCAGGTCATCAAGATGCTCCTACGAAAGATACAATCACATTTAATGATTACTGGTCCAACCACATCATGGCCTTGTCTTATTTCACTTCTGCCCTACCATTATATTCTTTCATCCCCCCCCCTCTCTCTCTTTCTCTCTCTCTCTCTCTCTCTCTCTCTCTCTCTCTCTCTCTCTCTCTCTCTCTCTGTAGCCCCATCTATCATCCAATCGCCTCACATCTCGAGCTTAGTTCTCATGGCTATAGTCCACATGACATGAAACATATTTGATGCTTTACTCTCATTGAGAAGCAAGGCTAGCTTCTCAAAACAAAGGTTAGATTAGATCACTTAGGGTAGAGGGTGCAAGCTTATCTCTAGACATATCGCCAAGTAATCAAGATACTCTTAGGAAAGATACAATTACATTTAATGATTACTAATATCCAATCGCCTCACCTCTGGAGGTTACTTCTCATGGCTATAATGCACATGACATGAAACATACATAATCCTTTACTCTCCTTGAGAGGTTGATTAGATCACTTAGGGTCCAACCACATCATCGCCTTGTCTCTAACTAATACACTAACTTAATTCACTTCTGTCCATCAATATATTCCCTCTCTCTCCCTCTCTCTCTCTCTCTCGCCTCTATTATCTTTTCGTTCTTCCGTCTCAATAATATAATCATCTAGAAACTATAAGATCATAATGGTTTGGATGATTTTAAAAATGTAGCTTACATTTAATGATTACTGGTCCAAACACATCATGGCCTTGTCTTATTTCACTTCTGGCCTACCATTATATTTTTTCGTCCCTTCTCTCTCTCTCTCTCTCTGTCTCTCTCGATGTAGCCCCACCTATCATCCAATCACCTCATGTCTCAAGCTTAGTTCTCATGGCTATAGTCCACATGACACGAAACATATTTGTTTGATGCTTTACTCTCATTGAGAAGCAAGGCTAGCTTCTCAAAACGAAGGTTAGATTAGATCACTTAGGGTAGAGGGTGCAAGCTTATCTGTAGACATATTGCCAGGTCATCAATTTGCTACTACGAAAGATATAATCACATTTAATGCTTACTGGTCCAACCACATCATGGCCATGTCTTATTTCACTTCTGCCCTACCATTATATTCTTTCGTCCCCTCTCTCTCTTTCTCTCTCTCTCTCTGTGTGTGTGTAGCCCGACCTATCATCCAATCGCCTCACGTCTCGAGCTTAGTTCTCATGGCTATAGTCCACATGACATGAAACATATTTGATGCTTTACTCTCATTGAGAAGCAAGGCTAGCTTCTCAAAACGAAGGTTAGATTAGATCACTCAGGGTAGAGGGTGCAAGCTTATCTCTAGACATATTGCCAGGTCATCAAGATGCTCCTAGGAAAGATACAATTACATTTAATGATTACTGATATCCAATTGCCTCACCTCTGGAGGTTACTTCTCATGGGTATAATGCACATGACATGAAACATACATAATCCTTTACTCTCCTCGAGAGGTTGATTAGATCACTTAAGGTCCAACCACATCATCACCTTGTCTCTAACTAATGTGTCCTAAGGAAGCAAAGAATTCATAAATTATCAGATCGGAATGGTTTCAATGATTTTGAAAATTTAGCTTGTCTTAAACGATGCAAACACACACACACACACACACAAGGTATCCTAAGGAAGCAAAGAATTCCAAATAGAAAGCAAAGTCAATTGAAAAGCAAGGCTAGCTTCTCAAAAATGAAGGTTAGATTAGATCACTTAGGGTAGACAGTGCAAGCTTATCTCTAGACATATTGCCAGGTCATCAAGATGCCCCTATAAAAGATACAATTACATTTAATGATTACTGGTCCAACCCCATCATCGCCTTGTCTCTAACTAATATACTAACTTAATTCACTTCTGTCCACCATTATATTTTCCCTCTCTCTCTCTCTCCCTCTCTCTCTCTCTCTCTCGCCTCCATAATCTTTTAGTTCTTCTGTCTCAATAATATAATCATCTAGAAACTATAAGATCATAATGGTTTGGATGATTTTAAAAATGTAGCTTCTAAGCTTCTCTCTCTCTCTCTCTCTCTCTCTCTCGCCTCCATTATCTTTTTGAAAAAAGATGGTTCTTAGTTCAATTTTCCCCTCCCAAGAATCTAAGCGTCCATGAATTACGATCAGAATGGTTTCATGAATGTAACAGAGAATTCATGAATTATCAGATCAGAATGGTTTCAATGATTTTGAAAATGTTTAAGATGCAAACACACACACACACACACACACACACAATGTCAATTGGAAAAAAAGTGATCACCTACCTGGATAAACAAAAGTTGTGGAGAGAAGCTAGTGCTAGTCCAACAATAAATTGAAGCACCTGCAAGAAAAACAACCCCAAAAAAAAGTAAAGCTAAGCGAACTGTACATCTCTCTCTCTCTCTCTCTCTCTCTCTCTCTCTCTCTCATAGAGATACATAATGACATACACCCCCACGTATAAATTAAGCTAATGCCTTACACCTTTATCCCCCCCTCCCCATTTCCTTTATATTTGATTTAATCCATATTCTTTTGTTTTCGGCGCATGCAATGAAATAGTCATTGCACCCCTTCGCCTCACTACATGGGCCCTCCATGGTCTAGATTCCATATTCTTTTGTTTTCAGTGCATGCAATGAAATAGTCATTGCACCCCTTCGCCTCACTACATGGGCCCTCCATGGTCTAGATTCCATAAACTGAATCACACTCCCTCACCTTTTTCTTTATGCCGCAAACCTCCAATGTACCTCCATGAGTGAGGGGATACTTTTCCTTCACTTTTGGGCCGATGATGCTCAGTTACGTCTCAAAGTGGATGTTTGAAGTGATTTTTGTTATGTGCTAGAGGAGCATGCGATGAGGCAAGGAAGGGAAGGCAATAGATAGAAGATAGATGCTCAAGGGCGCTCGTATAACTGTACATCTCTCTCTCTCTCTCTCTCTCTCTCTCATAGAAATACCATAGCTAGAGAGAGAGAGACAGGGGAGGGGGGAGGGGGAGGGTTTATCAAATGACTAACGACACTATCTCTCGAAATGCACATCTCAACACACAAAAAAAAAAAAAAAAAAAAAACCGTAGCTAGAGGTGTTAACATACACATACACACACACACATACACGCACACACACACAAACAATTGATTAGATATACATATAGCTTGTAAGGATTATAAATGTTATGTTTTTACATTTGTGTGTGAATGTGAGCGCCAAGCAAGATTTGTGAATGCGAGAGAGAGAGAGAGAGAGAGGGGGGGGGCGAGGGGTTTATCAAATGACTAACGCCACTGCCTCTGGAAATGTGTATCTCAACACACACACACACAAAACCATAGCTAGAGAGAGAGAGAGAGAGAGAGAGGGGGGGGGGGGGGGAGGGGGAGGGTTTATCAAATGACTAACGACACTATCTCTCAAAATGCACATCTCAACACACACACACACAAAAAAAACCATAGCTAGAGGTGTTAACACATACACACATAATCTCTCTATCTCTCTAAAAATGGCACGTACACTTCTATGCATGCTATAGATAGAGGCTAGAGGCACAAAAATACAAAACTTCACATGCCACTATCTCCCAAAATGCACGTAAGATTGGCGCCAGCATGTACCCTAACTTAAGGAATATGCTAAAATCGGTTAATTAGTTGAAGGGAAAGGAAGGTGTAGCATATGTGTCTACATGCAAGGTTGCACGATGGCGATTGATTGACCTATAGTAGGGTGCACACTACCTCTTTTCCTTCAGGAAAATCTCTCCTTGCTTGCTCAAATCTACGTTCTTTTCATTCCTCCATTATCTTCATTTTCTTTCATCTCCTTTCCTTAGATATTCATGCCCTTTCATCTTCCCCTAGCATCGATCAACCCCTACACCTCTCTCTCTCTCTCTCTCTCAAAACCACATACAAAAATTCTACCCCCCCTCTCTCTCTCTCTCCCTCTCTCACAAAAACACAAAAGCACACACACACACACACACACACACACACAAACACACTCTCTCTCTCACACACACACATATAATCTCAATCTCTCTCTCTCTCTCTCATAGAAATACGTAATGACATACACCCCCATGTAGCTAGAGGTGTTAACACATACACACATAATCTCTCTCTATCTCTCTAAAAATGGCACATACACTTCTATGCATGCTATAGATAGAGGCTAGAGGCACAAAAATACACATTAAAAAAACCCGTAGCTAGACATGTTAACACATACACACACACACAACACACACACACACACATACACGCGCACACATACACACACACATAATTTATTAGATATACATATAGCTTGTAAGGATTATAAGGATTATAAACGTTATGTTTTTACATTTGTGTGTGAATGTGAGCGCCATGCAAGATTTGTGAATGCGAGAGAGAGAGAGAGAGGGGGGGGGGTGAGGGGTTTATCAAATGACTAACGCCACTGCCTCTGGAAATGTGTATCTCAACACACACACACACACACAAAACCATAGAGAGAGAGAGAGAGAGAGAGAGAGAGAGAGAGAGAGAGAGAGAGAGAGAGAGAGGGGGGGGGGGGAGGGGAAGGGTTTATCAAATGACTAATGACACTATCTCTCGAAATGCACATCTCAACTCACACACACAAAAAAAAAACCCGTAGCTAGAGGTGTTAACACATTTCCACCCAAGTAAGTGTGTCGATAGATAGAGGGTAGAGGTACAAAAGTGGGTGCTTTTCTACCCAAGTAAGAGAAAGATAAGTGGAAGAAGGGGGGGGAGAATCTCTCTCTCTCTCTCTCTAAAAATGGCATGTACACTTCTATGGATGCTATAGATAGAGGCTAGAGGCACAAAAATACAAAACTTCAAATGCCACTATCTCCCAAAAATGTGCGTAAGACTGTGTGTGTGCGTGTATGTGTGTGTGTGTGTGTGTGTTGTGTATGTGTGTGTGTGTGTGTGTGTGTGTATATGTATGTGTTTTTCTGTGTGTCTGTATTGAGATGTGCATTTCGACAAATAGTGTCGAAAGTCAAAAGTGCGTGCTTTTCCACCCAAGTAAGTGTGTCGATACATAGAGGGTAGAGGTACAAAAGTGCATGCTTTTCTACCCAAGTAAGAGAAAGATAAGTGGAAGAAGGGGGGGGGAGAATCTCTCTCTCTCTCTCTCTCTCACACACACACACACACACACATACAAACACACACACACTCACACACACAAAAAAAAAACCCGTAGCTAGAGGTGTTAACACATTTCCACCCAAGTAAGTGTGTCGATAGATAGAGGGTAGAGGTACAAAAGTGGGTGCTTTTCTACCCAAGTAAGAGAAAGATAAGTGGAAGAAGGGGGGGGAGAATCTCTCTCTCTCTCTCTCTCTCTCTCTCTCTCTCTAAAAATGGCATGTACACTTCTATGGATGCTATAGATAGAGGCTAGAGGCACAAAAATACAAAACTTCAAATGCCACCATCTCCCAAAAATGTGCGTAAGACTGTGTCTGTGTGTGTGTGTGTGTTGTGTATGTGTGTGTGTGTGTGTGTGTGTGTGTGTGTGTGTGTGTGTGTGTGTATGTATGTGTTTTCTATGTGTCTGTATTGAGATGTGCATTTCGACAGATAGTGTCGAAAGTCAAAGGTGCGTGCTTTTCCACCCAAGTAAGTGTGTCGATACATAGAGGGTAGAGGTACAAAAGTGCGTGCTTTTCTACCCAAGTAAGAGAAAGATAAGTGGAAGAAGGGGGGGGGAGAATCTCTCTCTCTCTCTCTCACACACACACACACACACACACACAAACACACAAACATAATCTCTCTCTCTCTCTCTCTCCCCCCCTCTCTCTCTACCTCTCTCAAAAAAAAAAAGAAAGAAAGAATACAATGCTTAAAAAACCTCTTGACATATGAAACTTTGCATAAAAATGCATTGAAGCTTTACATCCAAGGAAGAGCCGTCGAACAGAAACTCCAACAGAGAATGGAGCACGGAGAGCAATGGAACGGAGCGCGGAGCACGGAGCACGGTCTAATGGTCTGCGTGCGCGTGCGTCCTCCTCCCTCCTTCTATACTATGGGAGGGCAATGGAATGGGAGGGCAAGGTAACGTCCTCCTCCCTCCTTGTAGAACGGAGCGGGAGCAGAACCGGAGCGGCAACAGAACGGGCAGCAAAAAACGAAACGCAACAGAGCTGGAGGGAGCCGTAGCAGAACGGAGTGGAACGGGCAGCAGAACGGAGCGGAACGGCGAAAAGGGAGAGGGTGATGTGAGGAGGGAGCCGTGAGGGAGCCGTGAGGGTGGAGCCCAAGACCTGTGGCGGCTGGTGGCGTGCTGAGCATTGATGGAGATTCAAAATTCGCTTGTTTTGTATAGAAGATCGCGCCGTTTTGCTCTCCGTTGCGCCGTTTTGCTCTCCGTCGCCGTTTTGCTCTCCCCTCGCGACACGTGGCTCCAAGGTTCGTTCTCTCCCTCCATAATAGATAGTATAGATATAGAAGCTAAGGTCTTGTATTCCCGTATTTATAATTTGAGCTAGCATTGCATTGAAGGTCCTCAAATCGTGAGCTGCTACTACTGCTTCTTGTGTTTGATGACCCACTCACTTGCGAGTACATTTTGCTCACAAGAGATGGTCTCTTGAATCCACATAGTCGTATTGGACAGCTCGTCCATGTGAGAGGGATGGTTTGCAACCCCAATCCCTACTCTAGAGCAAGGGCAAGAAAAGCAACCATGCAGGTTTGAATTTTGGTGCCCACTTGATTTGCAAACAATGGCCTTTGGGTTTATGAAATGCTCCAAGAGGCATTTGTGCAGCAAAGAAAATGTGGGCCAGCTTCGCCATGCTAGGTTCTGGGCTCTCAATGACTTGATGGAGGGTTTAGACGGATGGGCGCGTCTCATAGGAATATCCATTGCCATGGCGGGTGGGTATTTGTTTTGGCAGAAGTTGGGCTTCGTCAGGGTCCAAGCACAGGTGAACCTAGCGTGAGAGGCACTCCTTGGAATGGTGCATTCCCCAAATTCTGTTTGAAATATTTGGCGGGAAAAATTTGGATCGATTTGGAAGCATAGACCTAACCGTCATGCAAGGATTGCTAACAAGTGAAGCACTTTTGGCTACCAGAAGACACCGATTCTGGAAAAAACAGGTTGAGATTGCCCTTCCTTCGACCGTTTGCCGTTCGCGAATCAAGCTTGAAACTTGGTCGGAGATGATGTCTTCCTGGGAAGATGAGCTCGATATCGACGACTCCGACATCCTTGGAGTGCTCAGACGCAACGAGGCCTCGCAAATTCCCTCAGCGGGCTCCCAGCCACGCCCCACACCTGTGCCAAATCGGTTCCCCCTTGCGATTCCGCAGCACCAACTAGCATCCGGCGTTCTCAGACGCTTTCAAAAGCCTCCACCGTCGCAGCTTGCATCTCGCCATCTGGAAGCCGACTTACCAGACGCCTTTGAAGCGCTCGACGAGTTTGATCTAGACGCCGTGAGGAAGCGGAAAATCGATGGGATGACGAGTTTCTGCTCAAGTAAAGCAGCTCGCAGGGAATTAAGTACGCTCGGAGAGCTTCGTGATGACCAGGAGGCAAGGGACTATATAGAGACACCCTCTACATCAGGATGTCCATCTGAACGAGCAGCTGATCTTTTCCAGAGGAGCCAGGTTGCTCTTCATCGAATTGCGCCAAGCTCGAATCGATTCCCAGGGTTCGCAGGTGCTTCTTCTCGAATGGACGGTATACAACGTCTTGAGCAACCCTCTCAAATCCGCCCGGAACAGCCGTCTGGCAGGGATTTCATGAAAAGGGCTCAGTTGCCACTTTCACAGCGCGTTTCTCACGGAAATGAGGACATAAGTTCGCTTCCTCACGCCAAAGTTCCCCCCCCAGACCTGAACAATGAAGAGGAACGTGAACGTCCCGAGTCTTATAACGCTCGGCCTATGTCTTTGCAGAAAGACCTACCTTATCAGATTCCTGGTCCTGCAGTTGCAATTCAGAGGGCTTTGGCTAAAACAGCTCGTCACTCTCTGGGAATGAACAGTGATAGAGGGGAGCAGTCAGCACCTCGAAATGGAGCTGAACCAAGAGGAGCCGTCCCAGACGATGCTGACTTTCGGTGCGGGCCTTGGCTAAAAGCCATGGACTACGTTAAGAAGGTAGATCAAATTTACCAGTGTACTGTTGTATCTCGCCTCCTGGATAGGTAACCTTACTTGATGCGTTTCATGAATGTGGACCTGGCTCAGGAAATCGTTCTCTCTGTAGTGCATTGAGATTATTCTCGTTCTGTATAGGGCAGGCTTCTTTCTCAGTATCCAGTATAAGTGCGATAAAGACATCTAGGACTGATAACCGGATACCCAAGGTAACTTCAAAATGTCTTTTTTTTTTTTTGCTTATGCAGATAGAGCATTAAAGATGGCCTCTTTTTTAATCTTCTCTGTGAATAATTTCTTATTTGTGTTTGTTTGTTCATATAGCTTGTAGCTGTCATAAAAACCTGCACACCCAATGGTTGTGGAGATGCGTTTGTGAATCTAAAGGTTGGTTTTCGGGTATTTATTTAACCGACCGTCGCTAGCTATTCTCCAGTGACAGAAGAACTGTTAGCAGTTTGTATGTCTCATTAACACCGAAATGCTCTGTTAGAGTGACCAGTAGCTAGTTTGCCCTTACGGCCTTTTTTGGTATGTGCTTTTGCCACTGGGCTCGCCATTGCAGGATCATTCTGATGCGATTGGAGGTACCATAAATAGACGGGTGATGACAGAGATGGAGTTTGGAAGACATGTAGAACCTGGAGCTGTAATTTTGTTACACCAGGTAATTTTATTTTTCTGGGTCTGTATACTTCTAAGGGGAGTTTTTTTTGCTGAAGACTAATCTACAGAAATAGACTGGACCTATGTCATGGTCTGTGATATAGCCCTAAGCCACTGTCCCTCTTACTAAGCATTATGCTGGATTTCTGAATAATTTCAATGGTTTACTAACTTTGTAGCAGAATAGTTCTTCGAACACTTGAAAATAAGTGGCTGTCTTCTTTAGATTGACTGCAAAATGCACATATTCAGCAGCTTTTGATCGCTGTTAGCTGTGCAAGGGACTCCATAATAGGGCTTCCCTGTTGCAGTTTGGCTACAGTCTAATCCACATTCAGGGCATCAAGGTGCATGTGACATTGTGCATCGATTGATCATTTTAGTGAGCTGTGGGTGTGTCAAGGTTTTCAGAAAAAGAGACAGGGCCAAGGAAGGCTGCAAGTTTGGCCTAAGAATAATGTGACATCAAAAGGTCCTGTATTTACAAGAATTTGGACTTAGATCGCCCTTATGGAAATCCATGAAATCTGAACTGTTTGTCGCTTGGCCTTGCATCGCTCAATCTATACTACGGGCCTGCATTTACTCATGGTCCTCACCTTTTTAAGCTAAGCTACGATAAAGCAAACGAATTTCAAACATGACTGAAAAAAATAGATAGACACCATGTACATTTTGGGTCTCTGTAGACAGTTTGTCATCTTGTGATATGAAAGTATGATAATTGGGGTGGAGCCTTTCTTATCTAGGGCTGAGGTAACAGAGGCTGCAGGCTGCTGCAGAGGACCCCTAATGGTTGGCTTGGATGAGGTCTGTTGCTGCTCCACAAGGTGCTCCAAGGTGGGCTGGACTGCACAAGGAGCATGTCCATGTGACACATGGCACCGTTCTGTAGCATAATTGACCTCCCTTCCAAGTTCAAAAGCCCACCTGCATGTGCCGTAATACCAGTGTTCTGAACCCAAGTAAAAAATGTATTGAAACCACAACAATCCATTAACACTTGAAAATCAGGACCCCTGTGTCTTGCAAATTTGAAGATGCTTGTTGCCCTGAAATTCTACATTTTCTGAATTCCATGCACCCAGTGGTGATAATAAAAGAGATAGCAAACAATGACGTTTTGTGGTTGCACTGATGGAGAGATGGCCAGCATTGGCTATAAATGTGGTATGTATCTGCTTCCTTTAGAATGTTCTGCTTCAAAGGCCATAACCCTATGTATTTCATGAATCCTGTCAACTGGTTTGTGTCTTACGGCTCCCTCGTTGACATGCATGATGTTTTTGGTGGAGAAATCATAGTCATAGAGCGTGTTCTAGTGCGTACTAGAAACTAGTTTTATGAGTCTTTGTGTGAGAGAGTGCCATGTGGCATATTGGGAGTTATCCCATATACTTATGGTACTTGAGTGTGTTTGTCCACTCTATATGAGTGTTGTACCTTTACTTGTCACATCAATCAACTCAGTGGAGCTTTTGGTCATGTAAGTGATTTCATTTTGGTTCTTGCCTTTCCTTCCATTTCATTTCATTTCCAGTTCAAGTTATGCTTCCTTCCTTCTAGCTCCATTGTCTCCTTTCCTCCTCCTTCCAGTTCCTTCATGTGGTATCAGAGTCATGTCCCCTTTGTAGCTTTCTCTTCCTTGGGCAAACCTTAGGAGTGAGGTAGCCTGGAAATGGAAGCTATCTTCTCCCAAAGGGCAGCCCTTCCCTCTCTTCCCTTAGCCTCTCCATGTGCTGCTGATTCGTTGAGCTGTTACTGCTGATTTGTGGAGCTGCTGCCTCGGAAATCCTGCCTCCTATTGCTGCTAATTCCGCCTCCTGCCGCTGCTCATTCTGCCTCCTACTGCTGCTGATCTCTCTCTCTTTCCTTGGATCTTAGTGGATGAAAAAACAGCCCTTTCACTCTTTTTCTGATGAAAAAGCAAGCAAGGTGGTTGAATGTGAAAAAGTAGGAGATTTTCTGTTTGTTTCCTTTGGGCATCAGAGCCTTGTCAAGATCCAGATTTTTCAAAGCTTGTTGAAGGATTTGTGGTTTGCATTTGAGCTAAGCATGGCTCTAAAAAAGGCTACACAACAACAGCTAGATGAGTTGAAAGAGCAAATAAGCTCTAATATGTTAAAGATATAAGAGATGTTTGAACAGTTGATGGAAGCAAAGGTACAAGGTGAATCCTCTACAAATAGACTTGATGAATGGTTGGAACAAGAAAAGGAGTTGCAGAAATGGAGAGCACTTGAGTAAACTGTTGAAGTTGAGATGAATATTGCTAGTATGAGTATGAGAATGTGAGTATTGGTTCTCAAAATCCACAAAGGCTTTTGCCAAGTTGTTTTGGTTGAGTGTTCTTGAGCTCAAGGCTAAGCTTGTGTGAAGTTTGAGGTTGGAATTGGGCACCATAGCCTATCATAGAACAGCATTTCTATCAAAGTTTGGGATAATTGGAGCTATCCATGTGAAGTTATGCTCATTTTTCTTCTACAGGCTGCTAGTGAAGAACTGTTCATAACTTTTGTTCTACAAAGAGTTTTGAGGAATGCTTGCGGGGACAGAATAGAGCTCATTGAGGAGATTATTGGACCAAGCTTTTAGCTTCTAAGATATTTAGACCAGAAAGTTCATCATTTTTCCAACTGCTTCTAAGTGCCATATCCATTGTGGGAGTCTGCCCCCCCGCCCCCCCCCCCCCCCTTCCTTCTTGCTACTTAGTGGGAGGCAATGCACCCATTCATTCTTTTTCCTCATGAAAAATTGAATTTTATAGCAAGCAAGGTGGTTGAATGTGGAAAAAGTAGCAAATTTTCTGTTTGTTTGCTTGCTTAGGTATCAGAGTTGCTCTTTGTCTACATCACTTTATATAGGCCAGGCATGGCCCTAGGCTTGTCAAACCGGCAATTGAAGTGGCTAGCTAAGCCAGGCTGACTTGCCACATGACAGACCTGCCACACCATTACCCAACTGCCTTATGTAGTCAGCTTGCCATTGCTGCATGTCAGTGATCGTATGTTGGCTAGGTCATCATGCTGGGTTTTCTTTCACATCAATGATCGGCCTATTTTGTGGCTGAATAGACAGCATCCATACCTCAGCCTATCTATCTGGCTGATAGAGGCTGAAACTGATGCCTTAAGCATTTATCCACCTCCTATGTATTGTTCATTGCTTCTCCTAATTTGGGGCCATTTGAGGTGAGCATCTAATCTAAGTGGATGACGAGAGGGTGGAGCATTGATTCTCCAACACCCCTCCTCAATATTCAAACTCTAGATTATTGCTGAGATTTGTATCATGATGTTGTGACCTTTGTGATCTGGAGAGCATGTGTGCTAGACTTAAGATCTTCAAATGATGTACAAGAATCCTCCAAGGTGCACATGTATCATTTGGGGAGTCTCTCCTTTTTAGTTTGGAGGTGTTCGTCGAGGTGGTGTCGGGGCTCATGGAACCTTAGCCATTTCTTGTGGTTCTTCCCCCTTTCTTCTTGTTTGTGTTTGGTATTTGTGATTGCCAGCATGTCCATTGGGGCTTCAACTTCTCAGGTGTCCTCTCTTGAAACACCTTGTCTTTGTTGACTAATATTTTCTCGGTGGTTGGGTTGTAAAGTCGTAACCTTTTAACCCTATACTTTTCCATTAAAGCTTGGTTTGGAATGTTGTGAAACACTTAAAACCAAAAACCTTCAAATGCTTAACAAAAGGCTTTTCACCTAAAAAGGCATGTGGGGAGTTTTTGCCTTTATTATTGAACTCCCTTTGAGTAGATGCATTGTAGTATGGATAGCTCAGGTCAAAAATGTTTGGGAAGTCCCTTGCTATCTAGCATTGAGCTCGTCATGTCAAATATGGATCCATTTTGTGATAGAGTGAGAACAATCGTAAGTTGAGAACAGATTGAGGTGAGAACCATCGTAAGCTTGATAGAGTGAGAACCATCGTAAGCTTGATCCCTCTTGAGGTGAGAACAGATTGAACTCTGTTGAAAGGAATTCACCTCCCTATTTCTCTTTGAGCTTATTCCTAGTTGCATTTCTCATTGTGGCCAGCCATCTTGTTCACCTTTTTTTGCAAGAAGTACACTCAGGTCTTTTATTGAAGTCTCCAATGACGGTCAGAAAATACGTTGTCTCCAAGTGATTTGTGGACATCTACCTATCCTTTCTTCCACATGTCACACATGTTTATGTGTAAATTCCCATATCTTCATGCCAGAATTTGCTACAGCCTATGTTGGCTTGAATTTTTAATTTAGTAATCTTGTAGAGATCTCATTTTAACACTCCTAGCAACCTGCATTTTGACACTCCTCTTTACCAAGGATACTCACTTCAAACCCCTATTTTGATGTTCCTTTATTCCTTGGCAATACTAAAATGTTGTATGCAAAATTGAGAGCCTTGAAACCTCTCAACATGATGTCGTCAAGTGTTGCTCAAGTGCATGTGAAACCAAATGGAATAACCATAAACTCATGCCTTGCATTCTCGGTTCAAAATAGTCTTAGGATGTCCCCGTTGCAAATCTTGTGATAATGCTCTTGAAATTTATCTGTGGGAACACCTATGCACCATTCATAGTTAATCTTTGGCATGAGCAAACAGGACTGATGGTCATTGTGTTCAAAGGATCTATAGCTTTGTTGTGCCATCATTTAGAAAGATTGGAGTGTAGAGATATATTGGCATACTTTTGATGCAGCTAAAGACCTTGACCTCTAGGACATAAGCTGTACTTACGATGTCATTCCAACAAATCGAATGACAAATCATGACATCTAGGGCATAGTCAAATAAGCTATACCTAGGAAATGGCTGCCTCATAGTTCCGAGGTTGTGCAGTGGCTAGAAGAGCACGGGCTTCTCAATTCAAGTTTTCAGAGGGTTGAAAATTTTTGCCATACATGGCAATAAATGTAGATTGGCTGATGCATGCGACTTGTAAGAAGTGGTTTCCTTTCAAAGTACAATGTAGTCTCGAGCCATATGTGGTTCTTTGACTGTTGGAATCAATTAAAATTGCAACACACTTGCCAATCCCAGAAATTGCTTCTATCCTGCTCATCCTTGATCTCTTTAAGAGCACGAGCATTGGAGCTCATGTTGCTATGGATGGAAATATTTGAGGGACGGATCAATCCCTTAATTATTTTAGATTAAAATGTTGGAGCAACTCATGTTTTTGAAGCTGTGGGCAATCTTTTGCCACATGGCTGAGCTGATGTCAGTAGTAATAAAAGTTTTCCTTGTTGTACTCTTATGTCTAAATGTAGAGAGACCAAGCTAGCCTTCTTTCTTTCTTTTGATTCTTCTTTTCGTTAGGGTTGCTAGTTACTACCTCCCCTATCTTCTTGCTGGGAGACGAAGAACTCTATCCTTGGTTTCACTAAGGTTTCAGATGCACCGAAGCCTTCACAGTGAGAAATCCTCTTCTATTTGTATGGAAGGCTTTCACCCTCCATTCTTCGCTTACCTAACAGACAGCTTCCCCAAAGCAAAGGAGAATACATACCTTGGAAACTCAGCTTGAAAGTTGAATGTTGCTTGCTGTTGCAGGCTGCAGCACAGGTACCTCTTGGAAGTACCATGTAATGGAGTGCATCGGTGTAGTTCTGAACTCATGCTCCCTTTTGTGACCTCAAACTCATCAAGCTTCACCTCTGAATGTCCACCTTTATCCTTTGTGGTACTTGCCTTGTCCTCAGATCCACTGACTGAGCAACATCTGCCATCTTATGTTGTAATGCTTTGAGTGTGAGTGCCCACTATCTTGTTGAGGGAGGTTTTAAAGAGTAGGTTGATCTGCAAGGGTTTTTGGATTGATGATGTCGTGTCCTGTGAATTATGTATAAGGCTGTCTAAGTTAAGCAATTAGGAAACTGGGTGATTAGCAAAGTAGGCTTAGGAGTTTTTGGTACAAGTGGCAGCTTGTCATGTGGTTAGGGCATATATGCTATGCAACTGTCAGGGCTCACACTGGATGCTCACCTCCAATGTACCTCATCTGAACATGTACTGTGCATTTTGTTTGCATGTTAGTGAAAAAACATTTCTGTACAAATGTGGACCCTAGGCATGAAAAAATTAAGGGCATTGGAACGAAGTGTCATGCTTGTGCGCCAGCTCTAAGTTTTCAACTTCCAAGGTTTAAGTGTTATTCTGGGGAATATTGATGAATTAGGGGATTTCTCCTCTTAAGATCAATCTTAAGGTGGAAGTGAGTAATTATAAGGCTATTTTTGTGGCATGACGTTGAACCACTTGCTAGCACTGGTGTGGAAACAGATTTTGCGTTATCACATTCAGAAAGCTTAGGTGGCTGAGAATCGGGACATTTATCCTGTTTTCAAATCTTCTATGCTGGTTATTTTACTCATTGAATAAATTTTGAGACAGCTTGCTTATTTGACACACTACTTGTAGAGCAGGTAGCTTAAGATTTTCGTTAAGTAAGGTTGTGATGAATTCAGTTAGATGCTCATTGGAATGTAAAGTCACTTATCCCAGTTGAGCTCTGACAACTTTTGAACTATGCTGTGATTTGTATCACTGTTAGGTGGCTGTCTTCAGTCCTACACCATTTGCACACTATTTGAACATCACAATTAACAATGTGGAGCAGGTAGCTTTCAATTGTCCATGTGCAGCTTCGATAAATGGTTTTACTGCTTGTTATAATTTGAGCTCAATACAATGGATGCTCTGATGAATTTGTAAAATATGCAGGTATTTGGAAAAGGAATACAGTTTCCTAAAGAACAACCTTCAGGTGCAGCAACTTCAACATCGAAAGTTGGTTTCTCAGGTGTTGCCTTCTCATAGTGCCTTAGAGATTGAGCTATATTTGTCAATTGGGGTGTTTCTTGGACATTTTGAACACTAGTGAAACCATTGTGGTCAGACTCAAGGTACATTTCCATTAGTTGATTACGCTTTACTCCAAAACACGTGATCGATTTGAAGCAAATGCATTGACAGATGTTTATCAATTTGTAATTCCTCATTTCTGGTTAACAACTGACAATTCAAAGATATACTTAAAATGTGACAGAAGGACGTCATAGGGATAGTCTGGATGGTGATTCGTTCCAGTTTCAGCAAAGGATGGAAGCATTGGGTGCACAAAGACTGCCTGCAAATCAAACAACCTCAAGACCCAGCCAAATTATAAAGAATTTCGGGGCAGATGATGACATAGAAATTTTGGATGTGCGAAACGGTCATGCTTGTACTGCAGAGGATCCTCAGCAAACAAATGGTGGACATGACAGAGAGGTTCTGCATGTCCTATCAAATGATAGTCATACAGATGGAGAGGTTTTGCACTACATGCATTCATCTAATAATGGGCAGGGTAATCTGTGCTCTGAAGCGAACCTTCTATATGTAGACCCAGATGCCAGAAATTGGAGGACCAATATTTATTCAGCCCCGATGTTCCCAAATGATGGCTATGATGAGCTACTTGATGATACCGACTTATTTCAGTATTTACAAGTAAGGTCTTCTGTATTGTGAATGCCAATAATTAACACATTAAAGTGCCTTTGGAAGGCTGAAAATGACTCATTGGGCCTCGCAGGGTGGGTGGCAGGTGGTATAAATACTGTGCCATGACCTGTTGTAGTGGCAGTAAAAGGTTGTAAATGACACATTGGGCCTACCAAGGTAGCTGGCAGGTGGTAGAAATGCTGAGACTACCTCCTGTAGTAGCAGAGTCAAATTAAACTCATTAAATGGATTTGTATATTGTAAGTAGATTTTCAAATGGTTTTTGCTTCTTTAGCGACGGTAGAGAGTGAGATTGCTTAAGAGGACAACAAGGTGAATAATATTTAATCATTCGTAAGGCTTGCCCAAGATTAAAAAAAACAAACAAAAAGGAATCCACTCAAAATGGTGCAGGAGATAAAGGTGAGAGAGGGAGAGAGAGAGAGAGAGAGAGAGAGAGGGGAGGGGTGGGGTGAGGGAGAAAAGATGATGGTGTGTAGGAAGATTTGAGAAGATAAAGGAAAGAGAAAAAGAGAGAAAGTCAGCCACTTTAAAGTTTGCATTGAAGTCCAATGAAGAAGAGAAGCCACATATCAACATATTGTCGAATAGGCTGAAAAAAAGCTAGAATATGGTGAAATAAATAGTTGCACCAAATAGGAAGTAAATCTGATCTGCTTAATAGTGCAAAATAAATGTGAGTTCTAAGATGCTTGGTACTTCACTTGTAGGTGATCTTGTGATTTAGATTATCCAATCATCTTGAGATTTGGAGCAATTTAAGAATTCACAATAGTTTCAATATTTTGCTTGCCTCAATTCTTACCAAAATGTTAGCTCTAGGCCGTAACTTTCCTAACGTTTTCTTAGGGCTTTGATGTAGAAATTGCGATCATATTGATACAAAAGTTTGGTAGATCTAAAAAATTTAAAATTGACTCTCTAATAGTCGTCAACATGTGGCATCAAAGATTGGAACAACTTTGAGTGACCAAATTTTATATAGAGGTGTGTCATATGCTCAGAATTACTCACTTCAAATCTTAGTTGAAAAAGATAAGAGATTCCCACAATTTTCCATTAGATGATTTAATACTAATGCAATAAGACTAAATTTATTTCTTGCTAGTAGCTAAATTGACCATTAACTAAAATATTCCTTGAACAACCCTTAAGTAATGAATAGTAATTGACCAAAAATGCACAATTAGTAAGGGGGAGCTTGTCTAGGATAGCGTTTCAAGGAAAACAACAAGAAATAAGGGTAAAGCCTAGAGGTGAGTGCAAGTCATAGGAAGGGCACTTTACAATAGCGATTATGAGGGGTTGCACAAGGATAGGATGTGTTGAATTCCTTCTTCGAATTCATCTTGAGCAAGTACTTAGTTGTGAGAGTCACATTAATGATGTATGAATGATCAAAGGGATGTAGTACAAGTATATTACAATAGTCCTATTTATAGTTCTAGGGGTGGCTGTAAATTACCAGATTGATTATGGCATAAATCCACAAGTGCTACATGGAAACTTCTTAGCAGCCTACTAAAAGACTACTAACTAGCTAGGTAGATAGCTAACTAACTAGCTTGTTTGATATAGGTTCTTATAGAAACTCTTTTGTGAACACCTCACAAAATTCAACCTAAGCCTTGGGAGCAAAATTCTTTGCCTTCATCTCGTACCCCACCATGTGAAAGCCTTCCCTTGTAAATACATTTCAACAAGGGTTGGATGAATATTTTCAAGATAGTTAATGATGGTGAAGTGAGCTCCCCACGTGTTTAACCAAGTATGCACATATTCTAGAGTCGTCCCTTATTGCTCACTTGAGTATATCTCAAGAGAAAAGGAGGGCATACCATAGTGTTTCTTATGGGCTTCTTGAGTTTGTTGTAAAACTAATAGCCACTATTGTGTAGTTTGCATTTGGGTGAACTAACTCTGAAGAAAATTCACATCAATTTGAACCATTGGCATCTTTGGTGGAGCAAAAGGTCCAACATCTTGATTGGGAGTTTCATTCCAAGATTTGGCTCCATGATAGAGAAAGAGATGTAATAAAGTGGGCTTGAAAAGAAACTTTTCTCTCTTGAAAAGAGAGCCATAATCACTTGAGGTTGGTGAGGAGAAAGCAAGGTAGAGCGATAGCAAATTAGTTAGGATTGAAGTATAGGTGGACTCATTGGTGTGGGAAGGAGGCTAAAGTAGAGATTGGATGGGATGTATAAAGTGTGAAAAGTATATGAGCCTAGAACATACTCTAGGAACACCTGCATGTAGCCCAACACCATTGGCTTCCATCGCAAGAAGCAAATAGGCCATGAGCAGCCCTAATATGACACAAACACCCCCTAGCACATGTGCAAGGTCTTGGCTCAGCCTCCAGACAGCCAAACCTACTCCAGGGATGGCTGGATCCACCACAAGGATTTGCTATCAACAATCACAAGGGCTTGGCTATCCATATGCAAAAGTATGCCCCTAACCTTATCCTACCCTATCTTGACAAGGGCGGGCATACCACAATAAAGTCTCACTCTCTTATCTAACCATGGTACATCAGGAGATGCTCAACTCTAACAATATTTATATCTCTAAATAAGTATCTATACTTGTGCCCAAAAGCAAAGTATGTTGGATACACATATATATGTGTAAATATATAGTTATAGATTTTAAAACAAACACACACACACACACACACACATGGATGCATGCACGCACACACACACACATGCTACATATTCTTGCATACACAAACACATGCAAACACAGACACAGACACAGACATACACACACACACACTTATTATATGCTTTCATGAACACATGTACGTAGTGTCATCCCTAATACAATACACATTTTATTAACATTTTGTGTCGGTATGATGCAAGTTACCTAGAGGATATGGTATCAGCATTGCTTGGTACAGTGAATGGTGTCGTATTCAAACATGAATGTAACTGGTAGCTTCTTTTGGTTGGATCCTTTTTGTAATTACCTTTAATTGATCGACCCTAATTCTTTACGTATGGTGCCTTGTAAATTTTTGAAACCGTAAGAACTTTTGTATTATGCACTTCTCGTAGGTAAAGAGTTACAAGGGCTCAAAGCCAACACACAATTTTAATAGATAAGGGTGTGCTTTGACCTTTAGATCAATATGGCTGTCTCGCAAAGCTTCGAAGAGCTGGTGTGGTCTTCATTTCGACCTGAAATTACCCTATTATGCATTCTACTTTTTAACCTTACCGTGGGCTTTCAAAATGATCTACCTCCTAAATTTAATCATACTATTTTATGTGCTAACTATTTAAATACTTGGCCTCTAACCACCTCTACCGGGACTACTTTCTCCTACACAGTAACGACTCATTGTTTGAAGTTGGCAAGCATTTCCGCTTTATATCGATTATGGGCAAAAGTTTTGTTCGAATGTAGTTCCGCATGATTGCCTTTGGGTTCTCGGTTGTGGTGACTTTGATTACTAGTGTTGCGTTTTGCTTCAGTTGTGTGCACGTCGTAGCATTACAGTAGTGCATGTCTCACTTACATGCTTGCTTGAAGACTTACCTACCTATAGTTGATCGTCAATTGCTGCTACGTAGTTGTGAATGGCGTGGATGAGCGTAGTTGGCTTTACTTGCTTCTGCTGCTTGGTTCCCGTCTCCTGGTACTGGCGTTGTTGCTCTCTAACTTTGCGTGGGATTTCGTAGTAATTACTGTATGCCTTCTACTGTGTGTCCTAACGTTTGCGTGTCTGTCCCGTTTGCTTGAAGATGGTGGTGCCTGGTATGTCGTGAACTTCGAAGAGGTCCTGGTTACGTGTTGAAGATGTTGTAGTTGACATCTTGGGAGGAAGTACGTGAACGCTGGATCATTGGCCTGAGTAGTGTATTCACAATGGCTGCGTCAGCTGGCTTGGGCAGTCAGTGTTGTGCTTTAGCTACTAATGTGAAGAAGTTCACCGATGCTAGGTCGTAGCTTTGTCGACCCTCCAGCACACATGTTGACCTACCTGCTTACCGTAGCTCTTCCACAATGCCCTTAGCTGAGAGTGGCTCATGTAATAGCCAACTACATTCATGTTTCTCCACTTTAGAGAGTCTCTTCTTCACTCATAGCCAACTACCTTCATGTTTCTCCACGTCTTCAGCTGTCCCAAGTGCTCTTGGTCTCGGATACTTGCCTACATGGATTGATGCCATTGTGCTATTCTGTGTTACGGGTCCTAGTTCTTGCTCTTCGCTTAGTTCACTTTTTTTGTCCCTTAGATTTTTTTCTAGGAAATAGTGAGCTCATCTCGGGGCATTTGCTGCAGCTGGGTAACGTGAAGGCTGACTCCCAGGACACACTAGCCCGCTTTTGTTACTTGTGTTAGCATTTTGCTTATAGTGATGGAACTTTGGACATATTACTAGCCTCTAGAAGTTTGGTTCTTTGTTGGGCATACGTCTCTTTACATTTCCTACCACTTATTATGCAATTAATATCTAATTATTTGCTAACCTTTTAACTAACATTGTTTTAATGCTTTTTTTTGTTTTTGCCAATTTACATTTCTTGTTTCTAATACCTTTAATTTATTTCACTAAAAAGTTTCTTGTCTTACAGGAAGAATCAATCATCAAAACCCTTGTGGACCAAAAAACTGCCTGAATTAATGCCAATCTAAAGCCTAGTTATATAGCTGTTATCAATCATAAGATGCAGAAAGCCCGTGCAGATGGAGCTAAACTTAGGCTTAGACCATATTTGGCAAGAAAAGCCAAAAAACAAATGGATGATTGGGAAGCACCTTTGTTATGATACTTTTTCTCTTGGAAATATTTGATGATAGTACATATCTCTTCTTGACTAATTACTCAATCCCTCCTAATAATCTCATTTTCCTAAATTTTTATAGTTTATAATGGTATGATAAACTGTGTGCAAGTTATTTAGTTACTAACTTTTGATCAGTCACTATATAATATGGCAATAATTTTCCTATTAACCTTTATTCTTTGTTTCATTAATTTATGCGTCTATCATGCTTCACCTTCTTCAAATTCTTTTAAAGATTTAACTAACTTCTATAACTCTTTTCCTTACTTGTCAGTTTTTTTCCTAACCATTATTTTACTTTTATTTTCTAATTTTATTTTTGCCTCCTATATGGAAGTCTAGCTAATTAATGTTTTACTTCCTGGATGGAAGGTTAGAAAATATTTTAATTTATTTTAAATATTTAATTTTGCCTCCTTTATGGAAGGCTAGTCAATTAATTCTCTCTCTAGTTCTTTTTTTGCCTTCTCTATGGAAGGCTAGTTAACCCCTGATGGGATATCTCAAGGTGTATGCCCCAGGCACACCTTGGGTTCTATGTGTGTGAGCTAGAGGCACAGTTAGGTGCCCATAAGCACTGTTAGGTGGTGGTAGATGCCACATAGGATGATTGAGAGATTCTAGGAGCTGATTGAGGAGATGATTGAGGAGATGATTGTGGAGCTTGGTGGCTCATGTAGAGGTGCCTACATATGGACCTCACCTTTCTTTATTCCATAAGCAAGCAAGCATTCTCATTTCATGTTTAGCTTCATGCTTTCCTTTCACTTCTTCAACATGGTATCAGAGCACTATGATCCTCCTTGAGCCCATTTATGCCATGTCATCATCTTCTTCTTCTTCATCTTCACCATTTCTTCCCCAAACTTGTGAGAGCTTGTTCTCCCTCGTCTTTTCACCATTCTCCAAGTCCTTCTGGCTGGAGAGACCCTTTGTATGGGTGAACTTCCACCTGTAAGGAATTGGAAAATAATTGTCACTGCTGGTTGGCATTCCCCGAATTTCGTCGAAGCTCTCTGTCGTGTATTATCCTTCTCTGCTCCACCTCTTTCTAATTCCTTTTAGGGAAAGCAGTCGACTTTGACGACGTTCCAGCCACCAACATTGCGCGACATTACGTCTGACCTCTGCACCGAAAATTCGCCCATATGTGAGCTTTCATTTGAGCTAGAAAGCCGTGTTTTCTTTGCTCTAAAGAAGGAGATCTAAGCCCTCCAAGTTCAGGCCTCTGTTTTGGACAGTTATGACAATGTTGTGAGTTTGATGCTACATTAGATGCTACTTTAGCATTTTTGATGTTTTTAAGTGTTGAATAGCATCAATACAATTGTGGCTACAACTTTCCTTTAGGTTGCTATACCTGGATTTGCTTGGAATACTTTTATTTAGCCACCTCTATGAAGTATGCAAGTTGAAGTATCATTTCCATTATGATTTTTAGTATGGAATTTGGTTACAAGTCTTTGCTACACTAAATTCTTGTACTTTGAAGCTCTTCAACTCTTTCTAGCCTTGTAAGAGAGTAGACACTGCCCATTTTGGGTTAGACCCTCTCATGGCTACCTTCTTGAATATGGATAAGTTCAATGGTAAAGGCTTTCACACATGGCAAATGAAAGTTAAGTTTGCATTGATGAGGAAAAACCTCTGGGGGCTTGTCAAACCTGCTTCAATAGCCTCTAATGCTAGAGAATCCTCAGCTCCTACACGCCTGGCATGAGATCCTATTAGAGAGGAGAAAGCCTCTGGCATTATTGCTCTTGGCTTATGAGATGACTATATTCATCACATTTCTGATTTGGAGTCTCCTTCTGAAGCTTGGCAAAAGCTTGATATTATTTTTGGTGCTAGCTCTCACATCTCAAAATTGTCACTTAAGATTGCTTTCTTTGAATTGAAGATGGCTAGTGGCACTCCCTTGGCTGCCCATGTCAATCACATGTGGAGTCTCATGACTCAACTTGCTTCTATCAACTCTCCAATCACTACAGATGATGCAATGGTAGTATTGCTCAAAAGTATGCCTGAAGATTATGATCATGTTGTTGCCACTTTGAAAAATCTTCCTAATCCTACTCTTGAAGGTCTTATTACTGCTCTTCAAGAAGAAGTTGCAATGTGATAGTAAGATGTGTCCTTTCTTTCTGAGATCAGGTGTTAGAAATGAGAGTCATTAGAAGGGACGATTAATAAAGATTCCAGAGATCCACCAAGTCACAGGTGGTACTCTCAAATGCTATCATTGCAAGACTAGTCCACTTTGCATAGCTAGCTGTCCTTGCAAATTGTACATATGTTTTCCAAGAGACACCATGGAGCATCCAGTGAGTAGATGTGCGATTCACATTGGTTTTCATATGCATGTGGTGGCAGAGGGATCATCTAGGAGTGAGTTGAGTTGAAAGGAAAGGTTTCTAAAATGGTGGAAAGTAAGCATCCTTCTAGGCCTAAGGCTTTGCAAAAAATGGTGGCGGAAGAGATGGTGTTGGAAGCTATCATTCCAAACAATGATCAATCCAATCCTTTGATTGACACTGAATTGGATTCGTTGCTAAAAAAGATGGAGCCTTTGCTTGACAATAAGAGGTGAGGTGTTCAGTACTTTTTCATTACTCTTCTTTTTGAATGCACAGGTCCTACCTTTGATTTAAACGAGTTTAGTTTTGTGCATGTGTGTAGGTGTCTAGATGGAAGAAGGATGTGGATGAACAAAAGGGTGGAGGTGAACAAAACCTTGATAGTATTTTGGAATTGAAGACAAGGAGTAGATACGAATACATCCAAAGTATTGTTTTCCCAAGACAGTTATCTTTTTCATCCTTCAATAGATGCCACATTAAGATGTCTACAAAGGGTCCTAGTTTTGATGTGGACCTAGTCAACAAGATGTGACCCAATGGAGAGCTTGGGCAGTGCTGGGTTTGCTTTGATCATGTGAAGAGGATTCGAGGTTGGTCAACCATGGCTTGCCATGTTTACAACCCTCATCTTCAAGAACTCCAAACAATAGCCATTGGGGATTTCAAAGGTGAGGACACAGAGAGTCAGGTGATTTTTTGGGAATTGTTGAACCAAGTCATGGGGAAAGAGGGTTTTCATAAAGCACAGTTTCATGGTTTCATGGGGGATGAAGCTCAGGCAAATTGGAGGGCTGTTAGGATTGTCTTTAATGGGGGCCCAGAGAATGTGATGATGGGAAAGGAGCGCACTTGTTTGTGGCATTGGGAGGATAATCTTCATAAGCATGCTACAAAATGCATCCCACCTCATGACCAAGAGGAGTTCAAGATGAGATGTAGACAATGGGAGAATTCTCCAACCAAGGAGGCTGCCATGCATGCATTCAAATCATTGTGTGAATGGCTTGAAAATGGTCATGCAATCAAGGGCAACATCCACTTTATTCAGACATGGCTCATGTGGTGGCACTCAAGAGTTTACCACTGGGGAGAATACATTTTGAAAGTGAGTGACTTGAAAATTTTAACATTGTTAATCCGTTAAAATCTTGCATCAGTGCTTCCTCCTTACCAAAGTTGATTTCTTATTCTTGTGTAGGAGATGGAAGCTGAAGAACGTTACCTTGTTCCTAGGACTAACTTGTCTGAATCAATCCATGGTAGTTGGTTGAGCACAAATAATGGCGTCAAGTATGTGTCGTTGTATGATGCATGCATCACTGACATGATTGTAGCAATCTTGCAAAGTAGTAAACAAGGATCCTACATGAGAGGCAAACATATTGGTGAAGGTCCGACAGTGCAAAAACTGAGAAGAAGAGAATCTATGTGGGGTAAAACATCCTATTCGAAAAGAAATTTCATTGACCTTACAAATGATGTGGCTACAGAACTTGGAGTGGCACACGAAGGTGGGATTGGCCTTGGAGATATTAGAACAATACAAAAGAAAAGACCAAAATCCATGTCCTCTGCAATCCATAAAGATGACTCCCACAGACCTGAGTATCAACCAGTTAGCACACCAGTGCCAAGATGAAGACATTCAGGTTCGATTGTGATTGACAATAACAATCTTGATGGTTGTGAACAAGGTGTGGCAGAGGTGCAAATACATCAGATAAAGTGGGCGATTCGACGTACGTAGGCAGGGAGTCAAGTCCACTGCCAAGGGTATCTACATTGAAGGGGGAGGAAGTGTAACAAGTTAATTGACTCAAAGGGAAGAAAGGAGCTTTGGGAGTCCTTGCACCTTCATTTTTTGGGAGGATTAGAACATCGATAGGTGTAAAGTTACAAATGATCTAGTTCTATGGGGATAGCGTGGACCACTCTTAGAATCCAACAACAGTAATTGAGGCATTGCAAGAACCAATGCCAGCAAAGTGGAAGGTTGCTGAAGGAACTAATATCAGCTTGGAAGAGTTGCATATTCTTATAGAAGGAGGATTTGTTCTAGAAGAACCACTTCAAAAAGGGTCAAGGAAATTTGAGCAGGGCCATAAAAAACGTTTGGAGAATCAAGCGAGGCCTGAATTTTGAGAGGGCCAGAGAGTTGTCTTTAGAAAAAAAATAAGTAAATATACGCAGGCAAGGATGGATTTACCAAGGGCTATGGAATGTGAGGTGCTTCATGTGAATGAGGTGGAACCTAAGGAGCACGTGGAGTTTATTGTTGGTACAACTGGGTCTCGCATGAGGGGGCTTCAATATACAGTGACCATATCTATTTTTCCATCTTGCACTTATGAAGACTTCCTATTTAGGTCTAGAAGATTGGATCGTTACATTCCTTGCAAGCACATTTACTACATACTATTGCAGTACTTGGGTCTAGATGCAGAAAATCACAAAGAGGTCCACCAAGCATCAATGACAAAACAAGAGCTTTACAATACACTTTCAAGAATCCCGTGATGTGGACATACATAACTACTACTGTAGTCTTCTATGCATAGAAAACATTTTGTGCCAAGGCACTACTCACCACATTGTGGTTTTGTGTACTCTTTGTGGTCATGACATGTCTGCATGGGTCTTTTGCTCTGCTATAGTTTTGCGCTGCCATTTTGTAGCTATATGCTGCACCTCAAATTGTCACTATGTGAATGGTGCAACTGAGTTACTGTCTACATGGCGTAATTTTTGACCGTTTTGTCATTTTATAATATAGCTCGGTTTGGTAAATGTGTTTTAAACATATAACAATGAAAGATTCCCTGACATTTTTAACTATTGGTTCTTTGATATTTTTGTTATCTTGTAATATTGTTGGGTTTGTTACATGTGTTTTAAACATATTACGATCAAAGTCTCCCTCACATTGAATAATTAAATACTAAATATACATATTCCTTGGAATAATATTGGTGACGTGATGTACTACATTTAGGTCCAAGAACAATGTTTTTGGCCATATTCTCTGACATGCCGCTTGCCGCTTGGGGATTTCTGCTCGGAAAATGGAAACGAGATGGAAACCCCCTTCATATGACCCATCCCACATTTGAGACACTATGTTAATATGTGAGCCTATGTAGTCTTGTAAAGTGTCATGCCATCCTTGTCCATAAGAGCATTCACACTTCTCACATCAAATTTAATTCTCACACTCCTCACACCAAATCTGAAACAATGCTCTACCATATTTATCCTAAACCATGCACCCCAAATTGTAAACCCTAAATCCTACCATAATGGCCTTTATCTCTTAAACCTCACACTCCTCACCAAATCTAAAAGAATGCTCTACCATCTTTATCCTAAACCAGTCACCTAAATTTGAATTAATGCTCACACTCCTCACACCAAATCTCCAACAATGCTCTACCATCTTTATCCTAAACCACATAGCCCAAATTGTAAAGCCTAAATCCTACCATAATGGCCTTTATCCCTTAATTTTTCCTTAGCCATATTAAATTCCATCTCCCATTTTATAACCATAAATGATGTGGCAAGGTGAATCTTAACCTGATTCTTTAAAATATTATGAATGACTCTCAAGTCATCCACTATGGACAATTTTCATCATCTCTGATAGAGTTAGACATGTGAAGTTCACTTGCTATCTCTTTGGACACCCTAGAACTTGGGTCCATTTGATTGCTATTCCACTCTATACCATTGTTTGATTTTTTCCTCATAGATTATATTTAGCCTAAATTTGGATGGTCACTTCTACAACATCAAGTATCCATGTCTCTTGTTGTTTTGTCCTTATTAAGACCATCCTAGATCCTCCTAGAAATATTAATTCATTAGTTATAAGGTTATTAAGAATAATATCCTCCCTTAGATCTTTGTTGGTACCATCAATCTTTAGGTTAATAGATCCCACCACACTATGCAACCTCATCTAAACAAATCACAATCTCATGCATTGCCATACTGCCTTCAAAATTGAACTTTTGTTCAAACATCAAAGAGAGTAGAAATATGAGTCTTAAATTTGTTTAAAAGTACATGAAACTCCTCTCTTTGACAAGAGCTTGATAATAAGGATAAGATTAATGGATGATAAAAGGCATTGCCTTGTTGATTGTGTTGTAAACTTGTCTCCTTCAACACGTGTATGATCTAAAGAAGGAAAGGATTAGTGGACATTTAATCTTGATGATGTCTTGAAAATAGTGAGGGATGGTACCAAAGATAGGTTTTCAATAGGAATATGTCGAATGTGAGCCATGAGATCATGCTCCTACGTATTAAAAAAGGGTGTGCAGGCCACAAATGATGGGCTATTAGCATAGAAAGTTGGGAGCTAAAGAAAAGAGTGACAAATATAAAGCAACAGTGCATGGAAGAAGCTTTAGGGAATGCAAAGTTTAATGGCACGAAACAAGAAAAACTAAAATGGAGGCTATCACAACTTGCTTCTCATTCAACAACCAACTCCTCTTCTCCCAAATCCACTTGGACCATAGCATGGTGAGAGATTTAAATATACATTTACTTGACATTGATAAACGGCCCTTCAAAGGAAGCTTTTAGAGATCTCCAAGTAAGAGAAATATTTTAAGTCCATACCAATTAGGCTTGAGCTACATTGGCAAAGCATGAGGCATCCATGTTTTGCCATGAGGAAGCTTCCCAAGTGTAAAAGTATGCTAACCTTGGGTAAGTTCTGCCCCTTTTTTGGTGACGATTGGTTGGCCTTAGTGCTAGCAAGGCCTGGGGCCAGGAACGGTCTATTCATCCAGTTGGATAGGTCACACCAAAGGATGGGATTCCCTCTTAGCAGGGAGGCAATCGGCATTTTTACCTCTGTTGATAGCAAAGCAACCAACTCGATGCTATTGTAGGGTTCTTATGACGACTCTCCTTTCATGGATAATAGGTCCTCAAAATCATAAAGGTCTCCTTCTTCTCGTAGGTTTTGCAATACTAGATCTTCCTTTCTGGCACCTTGAGCGATTTTGCCCCTCGGTGGACCATCAGGTGTGATGGATGGATAGTATCCAATCCTCTACTTGCCTTGAGTCTATGCTCGAACTTTTCTTGGCAGTCTCGTACTAGGTTTTGGATCTCTATTACGTATTGCTTCTCTAGGACTGGGTCAGGATAGGTTTCCTTTAGGAAATCGGGAGTGCTAGGCCTTGGGCATGCACTAGCCTGTTTACCTTTGAGCTCGGAGGCACCTCAGGGTCACCTTGGGTGGAAGCGTGTTTGGAAGTAGAGGAGGTGGTGAGGGTGGTTGTTTCCTCATCAGAACCATCCTGGATGAGCACCTGGTCAGATGCATCACCTACCCTTATGGCCTTTTTGGACCAGGTTAGTGGATGCTGAGGGATCTCAGGGCCTTGCGGTAGGGGCCCTTTAACTTTCCTTGCCAGTTTCCTCATTGCCTTACCTAATGCTTTGGCTTGCATCCTTGTGATGACTTTTAAGGCTATTGCGGCCACCTGGCCTTGTTCAATACTAAGCAAGTTAAGGCTGGTGCTCTTAGGCAGGGTGACTGGGGTTGTCAGTCTTCTCAAGGGATAGTCCTTGAATAGATGCTCAATTCCACACCCTGCACACAAGGGTGTGGGGATGGTTGTGGGTGGAGTGATGGGGGTAAGATCCCTATAGGGGTAGTCCTTCAAGAAATGTGGCCCCTGGCACTTGAAGCATGGCACCAAAGGGTTTGAAGTACCTTTGTAGGGGCATTCACTTGCCCTGTGGGGGCCCTGGAAGGTATAGCATTGGATCGGGGGCCTTTGGCGATACAGTTTAGGACTCTCTCCCTTGAGTTCATGGGAGCGATCTCGAACACGAGGACTTGTTGATCCTCTTGCAGCAAGTAGTGACTTAGGGTGCCACTTCCTTCCTCATACAGGTAGTAGCCGAGGGGTCTGTGATCTGGATCTGTCTCCTTCCAGTCATTCGGCACTTCCTCTACCAACATCTGGTCCGTGTGGGAGCCGGGGTGCACTTTCTTGATCTTGAGGGGGGTGTGCCTCCTGTTGTTGTCATACCCTCTTGGGTGACCTATCTCTTAGACACTTCCTCCTCCCCTTGCAAATCTTTGATGGGGAATTTAGAGGGCATCCGGATTGTTGCGAAGGCATGCTTTGAGAATCGGAGGGGCCAGTGGCCTCTAGAATAGGTCAGGGGTGGAGTCCTCGCTCTATTTCAAATTCGAAGAATTCGTTTTCGAGATCGATGGGGAAGAGTGAGGGTAATTGAGTGACGAGGGAATCGGTGTAAGAGGAAGAGTGGAAGGACATAAACAAACTATCTGGCTGGCTATGGAAAAGGGTAGGGGGCTATGAGAATTCTGATGAAATTTTGGTAGAGTCTGGGAAACCGCTATTGCGAAGACCCAATGAGAAAGTGCCTCTTTATATAGATTTTTGTATCCCAATGGGTGGCGAGATCTTCAGATGGCGACAGTCGGTGGGATATGGGGATGGCCACAGTTGGTGGGATGAGGTTATGGCCACGACCGGCATGATATGTGGATGGCAACCTATCTCTTAGACACTTCCTCCTCCCCTTGCAAATCTTTAATGGGGAATTCAAAAGGCATGCGGATTGTTGCCGAAGGCGTGCTTTAAGCATCAGAGGGGCCAGTGGCCAGCTCCGTTTTGAATTCGAAGAATTCATTTTTGAGATCCATGGGGAAGAGTGAGGGTGATTGAGTGACAAGGGAATCGGTGTAAGAGGAAGAGTGGGAGGGCAATTGCAAACTATCTGGATGGTTGTGGAAGAGGGTAGGGGGTCAAAATTCTGATGAAATTTTGGCAAAGTCTAGGGAAATTGCTATGGCGATGACCCGATGGGATAAGGCCTCTTTATATAGATTTTTGTATCCTCACGGGCGGCAAGATCCTCAAACAGTGATAGTCAATGGGGTACATGGATGGTGATGGTCGGTGGTGGGAATGGTGACGGTTGGCGGGATGAGGTTATGGCCACGACTGGCGTGATATGTGGATGGCAACGGTCAGCAAGATTCTTCTATGGTGATAGTCGGCATGATGAGCTTATGGCAACAATCGGCGAGATATGGAGATGGTGACGGTCAGTGCGATTCTTCTATGGCGACGGTCGGCGGGATTCTTCTATGGCGACGATCGGCGTGATGAGGTTATGGCAAGGATCGGTGGGATATGGAGATGATGATGGTGGACGGGATTCTTTGATGGCAATGGTTGGTGGGATTCTTCAATGGCAATGGTCGGCGAGATAACGCTATAGCAACGACCAGCGGCATACTATCTGAGTAGAGTAGGGAAAGAGAAATAGGGAAAATTTGTGAAGGAGTGGGAAGGTGGGTGGGAGAAAGGAACGGGTGGGGTGCACCGGTTTGGTGTGGGATGGATTGTGAGGCCAGTGTGCAAGATGGTGAAAAAATGCAAAAGAGATGTACTGGCCCTGATCACCTAGTGCAGCAGATCATGGATGTGTGTGTGTTTGGCAGTCACTTGTGGGCTGCGGGTCCATGGAGTGATAAGCCTACCCTACTGACTTACCTAGACCTGGACTTGATGATTATGATTAATGCAGTGTAGGTGGATGTCGTGCTGCCACAAACCGTGTTAAAAGCCATGTAGAGCAAGTTTCCAACTTGTGTCTTACCTTGGATGCCAAAGGCACATTGGCATTATGACTAGTTGTTGTGGAATGGTCCTTGCTCGTAGTGGAAGTGGGTTCTTGTGTGACCGCCTTTGGCACAAAATTTTGCTCTTGTGAGTAGGACGGTATCGTTGGAGATGGTACAACTGCAATCACCGTCGAGGGCTTGCATTCAAATTTGGAGGGAGGTTCTTGTGTAACACCCCGCATTATAGGGGTTGTTTCTTATGTTGCTCCTTTAGTGCCCTTGGCAACTTTTGTGTTGAGTTGGACGATCCATGGTAATAGAGCGCATTTGGGATTCTAGGGCTGGTTTGGTTCGTTGGTAGGTTCATGTGGCTTTGCATCTTTAGTGGACACAAGTTCTTGTGTTGCTACCTTTGGAACCTTCGTGGCTTGTACCTTAAACTTTGGCACCTAGGCGACCTGCTTACCTCGGTCTTCCAAGTGCTTGGTGGGGACCCAACGTTTGGGGGGATGTTGCGGTTGAGGAGGTGGATTGGAGCTTGGAGTCCAAAGTGCGGGATGGCGGCATGTCCTTCTTGGCCCAGATGCTTTTGGAAGACACATGATTAGGGACTTCTGTGCTATTTGGACCCCCTCTAGTCGTTGGTTCCGGTTGAAGTAGCATTGAGCACAGAGGATAGCATCTTGTACTTGTTGTTCACAACTTTCCTGAGTGGAGGATGACAATGGCGATGAAATGGGCAATGGCACCGGGTTGCCACTGTAGTTGGCTCCCTTTGGGGTTGGACTCTTTTCGGGGGGTTAGAGGTGGATGGGGCTTCCGGTCTGCCCTCCCGTAGAGCTACATTGTCGTCGGCCGGCGAGGGTGAAACTGAAGGAGTAGGACTTGACCCACACAACGAGACTACCACCATTGTCCCCCATTTGTGAACAAAGCATTCTGGGTGCGCTAGTCGATTTGACAGTTCACGGCATAGCACTAGGTCCTTCCCAATATGATCTATTTGTTAGTTGCTTCTGTGGGGAGAACATAAAAGCGTATTTCTACTGCCTGGCGAACAACCATTAGACTTAAATTCACAAAACCCAAGGTGCATATGAGTTGGCCATTGATAGCCCTTATTGAGGTGACGGTGAGGTTTAGGGATACCTGTAGCTTTTCCCATACCTCATGGGAGATGAAGTTGTGGCTTGCTCCTGGATCTATGAGTGCTCTAATGCACATGCACGGGACCTGCAAGTGAATAAGAAACCTAGCTAGTTCTACTGTTAGCTCATCTGTTAGTTCCACCTGTTCAAACGTCGCCTTAAGTAGTGTCATTTGCTTATGCTATATGAGCTTAGCATTATAGGCTTGGGCTTCTTTGATGGCATGGCGTTTCATCTTGGCTACCTCGGCCTTGAGTTCTTTTTCTCTGTGGATGGCTTGAAGGGTAGACAGTGTGAGTGGTCCATAGTATCTTTTTAATTTGCTTCCATTAAGGTAGCCATTCATTTCTGTCCCATCAAGGGTGGCTATTCGACATGCCCCTTGTGGGATGATCTCAACCACGTAGTAGGGACCCATAGCTCGGTACTTGAGCTTGTGCTTGGTATTGCAGACGCTATAGAGGAGTGCCAAATCTCTCTCTACCAAGTTTTTGTTCTTAAGGTTGCGGTCCGAACCACTTTTTGCATTGGGCCTTCTCCACCCAAAGAGAGTAGGCTACACGCAACCTTGTCTCTTCTAACCTTTCAAGGTCAACTAAGCATTCTACCAATGCATTCTCTATAAGCCTTTCCTTAACGGTAAGACGAAGGTTAGGCACTACATACTCCATTGGCATCACGGCCTCTACCCCGAATGCTAGGTTGAAGGGGGTATAGTGCGTGGCTAGCTTCGTGGCTAGCTTGTAGGATGTTCTGTAGGCCCATAATGCTACTATGAACTTATCCCAGTTGGTACGACTAGTCTCTACTGTACAAGTTATGATCTTACAGCAAGTTTTATTGGAGATCTTAGCCAAGCCATTTGCCCTAGGGTAGTATGGTGTTGACTTCCTATGTATGATCATAGACTCACTAGTTAGGATTGCTATCGTTTCGTTGAGGAAATGAGTTCCTCAGTCACTGACTAACTCTAAGGGACATCCGAACCGTGTGATAACTTGTTCATATAAGAAATTAGCATCGGATCTTGCATCTGCCTTCATGATGGATCTCCCTTCTACCCACTTGGTGAAGTAATCTATGGCCAAGATGATGTATCTGGCCCTAGTTCCTTTAGTTGCTGGACTTATGGGTCCAATAAAATTGATGCCCCATTTCTTAAAGGGCTGATCGGTTAATATTCTGTTTAGAGGCATCATGTCCACCTTGTGTCGGATTTGGACATGATGGCAGGGTCGCACCGTTTGATGAATTTGGCTGTTTCTTTGAAGAGATTCGACCACCAAAGGCTAGCTTAGAGCACCTTCCATGTTGTAACATCAGCGGCAAAATGAACTCCTACAATTCCTGAGTGGGCTTCCTTGAGCACATTGATTTATTCATGCTCGCACACACATCTTCACAGGATGCCATCTTTGCCCATGCGGTATAGTTGGCCTGCAACTAGCTGATATGGAGCTACATCCTTAATGAGTTTGTGGGCTCTATCTTTCTTAAGAGCTTGGCCAAGGGGTAGGTTGTTGGCCAGGTAGTGACCTATCTCGATGGCCCATCGAGGTATGATGTCAAGGAAGAAGAGAGAAGTGTTAGGGAGGTCATCTTCGACTCCCATTGGGGAATTCATTACAAGAAATGAAGAAGAACCTGTTCTTCCTAATGTTCCCAGTCAACAGGAAATGCAGGCATTCAAAGGATGGCATGAGAGAGCCAGGAAAGTTATGTACTGGCTGTCTATCAGTATTTCGGACTCCATGATTGTGCATATTCAGGATGCAAATACGCCAAAGGAGGCATGGGATACTTTGGCAAAAATGTATAGCACAAATACGCAAGCCAGGAAAATGCAACTCAAACAGGAGTTGCACAATGTGCAGAGAGAAAATTTGAGCATAAATGACTACCACATGAAAGTGAAGAAAATTGCAGATGCACTTGCTTCCATTAGGTCGCCAGTGGATGATGATGATTTGGTCTCTGTGACCTTGAATGGTCTAGGAAAGGATTATGCATAGTTCCGGACATCCATTGCCGTCCGTGAAAACTTTCCTGATTTTGAGGAGTTGATTGCTCTTCTAATTTCTGAAGAGCAGAGAAATGGGGGTGCATCTTCTTCAGCAGGAACTTCAAAAGAAACTGTCTTCTACTCAAATGCTGGCAGAGGTAGAGGCAGAGGTAGAGGAGGCCGCCGTGGTAGAAATCAGAATATGCAGCAAACGCAAGAAAACCAGTCCTATGCAGGAGGACGTGGTAACTCTAGAGGCAGGGGGAGCCAAAGAGGCCATGGTGGATGGCAGAGAAGCCAAAATGCAAACAGCAATGTTGAATGCTACTATTGTGGCAAAATGGGTCATATGGCTAAAGACTGCTACAAAAAGCAGAATGACATTATGAGTGGAAAATTGCAGCAAGGCAATTATGCATCCTCTAGTAGACAGGGCGATGACAGAAATGAGCATTTGTTTATGGTGCAGCATATGACAAATTCTGTAACAAGCACAGAAGAAAGCAATGATGTGTGGTATGTTGACTCGGGTGCATCAAACCACATGACAGGTCACGCTGAATGGATGCAGGATGCAAGAAAAATGGAAAAACCAGGATTTGTGGAGACTGGTGATGATACTGCACATCCTATTGTGCAGATTGGCAAAATTCCTTTGTCTATGCAGGATGGGAAAAAGAAATACTTGTCTGATGTATTTCATGTCCCGAACATCACCAAGAACCTGGTTTCTGTTGGTCAAATGGTTGAGCAGGGCTTGCAGGTTAGATTTAATCCTCATGGATGCTTTGTTGAGGATATGAAAAATAACGGTCGCTTGATAGCAAAAGGAAAGAAGAAGGGCAGGATGTTTACGTTGGATGCAGACATGCCTGAATTGAGTGCAGCAATGTTTGCACATGGGACCGGTGTAGTTGCAGATATTGATATCTGGCACAAACGCATTGGTCATGTTAATATACAGCGACTAAAATCAATGCAAGCCCAAAATATTGTTGCAGGATTGCCTAAATTCAAGGTTGCAGAAATGCATAAGGTTTGTGAAGCCTGTCAATTTGGGAAACAGGCAAGGAAACCTTTTCCTAGGCATGTTCAAGAGAGTAAAAAGCCATTGGAATTAATCCACTCTGATGTGTGGACTACAAAAGCTGCATCTATTGGAGGCTGTCACCATTTTGTCACATTTATTGATGACTTCAGCAGAAAACTGTGGGTGTATTTTATGAAAAAGAAAAGTGAAGTGTTTGGGCACTTCAAAGCTTTTAAAGCTATGGTTGAAAAAGAAACAGGCCTGCAAATAAAATGCCTAAGGTCAGATGGAGGGGGAGAGTACCTCTCAAATGAGTTTGCAAGGTTCTTGCAGGAGCATGGTATAAAGCAGCAATATTCATGCAGTCATACCCCACAGCAAAATGGAATTGCAGAAAGAAAAAACAGGCATATTGGAGAGGTATCTCGGGCTATGCTAAATGAAAAAGATCTACCAGATTATTATTGGGCTGAAGCAGATGCTACAGTAGTCTATATAATGAACAGGACTCCCACTACAGCAATACATGGCATGACGCCAGAGGAGATGTATACTGGTAGGAAACCAGATATTTCTCATTTGAAGATTTTTGGTTGCATTGCCTATGTCCATGTGCCAGATGAGTTGAGGTCCAAGTTGGATCCAAAAGCTGAGAAGTGCGTCTTTATTGGTTATTCTCTGCAGCAGAAAGGGTATAGATGTTATAACCCTTCTACACGTAAGTTCACAATGAGCAGAGATGTTGTTTTTGATGAGATGAGCAGCTGGTATAAACCAGTAAATGTGATGATTGATGTAGATGCACAAAATGGTATTGCTGCACAGAATTCACAGCAGCAATCACAAAATATCAGTGGAACTGCAGTGTCCTCTAGCAGTGGTTCACATACTTCACCATGGACAGGTAGATTGAGATCAAGAGAATCTCCTCAAAGCAATGCAGATAGTGGTACGCAGGTATCACGAAAAGGAAAAGAGAAGGTAGATCAGCCCATGTTTGATGTGAATGCAGGTCACTCTTATGTGGATGGTGAATCCAGTGGCTCAGAACAGAGCATTGATGATGAGTTGGGTATTCCTTCTGTTGTTACACCTGGAGTAAGGAAGACCAGGGATGTTTTGAGAGCACTTGGAAGTGAGCCTATTTTGCGCAGGTCTACCAGGGTTAGGTATCCTGTGGATAGGCTGAAATATGATGGATTTACAGCCATCCACTATGCCTATATGGTCAAAGTGATACAAGAACCAGAACCCACTTCTTTTGAGCAAGCCATGGGAAATGAAAAATGGGAGAAAGCCATGGATGAAGAAATGGATGCCTTGGATGCTAATGCTACATGGGAATTGGTGCCTTTGCCTAAAGGCAAGAATGCAATTGGTTGTAAGTGGGTTTATAAGATCAAGCACAATGCAGATGGTTCTGTGAATAGATACAAGGCAAGATTAGTTGTCAAGGGGTATGCACAGGCATATGGCATTGATTATGAAGAAACTTTCAGCCCGGTTGCAAGGATGGCAACCGTAAGAGTAGCCATTGCTATGGCTGCATCAAAGGGATGGTCTTTACATCAGATGGATGTAAAGAATGCCTTCTTGCATGGTGATTTGCAAGAAGAGGTCTTTATGGAGTAGCCAGCAGGTTATGTTCATGCTACTCATCTTGAGTTTGTTTGCAGGTTGAAGAAAGCCTTGTATGGCTTGAAGCAAGCACCTAGAGCATGGTCTGACAAGATAGGACAGTATCTTGTCACTATTGGCTTTCAGATTTCCAAGGCAGATTTCTCACTCTATGTGAGAAAAACAGAGAAAGGGATTATGCTGCTGGTCATTTATGTTGATGATTTGATCATCACAGGTGATAGTGATGAAGATATCCTTCATGTGAAAATGCTATTGAGGCAGAAGTTTGAGATGAAGGATTTGGGAGAGCTGCGTTATTTCTTGGGCATTGAGGTGATTAGATCACCAAGTGGGATACAGCTCTTGCAGAGGCAGTATGGATTGGACATGCTGTCCAAATATGGGATGACAGGCTGTAAGCCTATTTCAGTTCCTTTGGAGCAGAATGTGAAGCTGAGCACAGATGCAGGTGAGCTTCTGGAAGACCCTACTATGTACAGACGCATAGTAGGAAGTTTGATTTACATGACTATTACCAGGCCAGATTTGAGCTATGCTGTTGGGTTGGTAAGTCGGTTTATGTAGGCTCCAAGGAAACCGCATTTGGATGCGGCTAGACGCATACTCAGGTATGTGAAGTCCACATTGCAGTATGGACTATTTTATGAGGCTGGGGTTCAGATACAGTTGCATGGATACACTGATGCTGATTGGGCTGGTAGCAATTCTGATAGACGATCTACCAGTGGATATGTGTTCTCTTTTGGGAGTGCTGCAGTCACTTGGAGCAGCAAGAAACAGCCTACAGTTGCCTTGTCGAGCATAGAGGCTGAGTACAGGGGTGCAGCAATGGCTGCATGTGAGGTAGCTTGGTTGCATAAGCTACTCTATGATATGCATCAGTCTACAGATGGGCCGGTTGTCATTTATTGTGACAACATGAGCAGTATACACTTGGCAAAGAACCCAGTCTTTCATGCCAGAACAAAGCACATTGAGGTGCATTATCACTATGTGCGGGAGAAGGTTTTACTAGGTCTTATTGATCTAGTTTATGTCAGCACAGAGGATCAGGTAGCTGACATATTCACGAAAGCATTGGGCACAGAGAAGCTACGCAAGTTCAGAGACCTGCTTGGTGTGCAGGATTTGGGATTGAGCTCGAGGGGGAGTGTTGAGATATCGAGCTCCACTCGAGATATGCCAGGGTGACCGTTGTGTACTTATGTCACCGACTTGTTAGCTGGAGATGCGGTTGGTACATCGCCCACGAATAATAGCTGGATGACAGCTATCCTTATCTACTATAGCTTGTGGCTCAGTTAGTATGCCACCTTAGTTAGTTGAGTTTGGTTTGAGACCCACATATAGGGTTCTTCTATTTCTTTGTACTAGAGTTCTTTTGGCCTAAAACAACTAAGAAGAGGAAAACTGTTTTTTAGCCTCCACCTTCGTGTGTATTCCCCCTTTGTGCATGTGAGAAAGCCTCAAGTGAGACTCCTTCCCTCTCTCCCACAATCTTCACAATACGTTCAAACATCTAGGAGGACAAGTGGAGGGTTGGCACAAGGAATCTTGCCACCTCATCCTACTTTCCCCATTATTTAACTTGCATTCTTGGACCTTCTATACCTCCCCCACATGGGCCTATCCTATATGGAGGAAATAACCCAATATAATATCCATCTCCACCTATTTTATATTACTTCTTCCATGGACTTTGGGCCATATCTCACTAAATGCAAGCATGGGACTGCCTAGGTGGAGGGGTGGCACATGGAGGAGCCATGCCACCTTAACATTTTATAATTTTACTACCATGGATTATGTACAACACACCTTATGGGTCCTCTTACGTGGAAAGGTGGCACATGGTCATGCCCTGCTACCTCAACCCTGGGCCCTATGCCTTTTTTCTTTAGACAAATTTATCCATAACAATACACAAATACCTAGGCTAATATATGTTAACTAAATAAACTAATTAAAAGGAAAAGTAACAACTTTATAACCTTTTAGGTGAAATATATAAAAAAAGGGGGGGTAAATGAGGCAAAATCAGAATAAAGAAATATCAAAAATTAAAATATTTCCTAGCCTTCCATCGAGCAGGCATAACATTAGTAAGCTAGTCACCCGTATAAGATGCAAAAACAAAGACAAAAGTTAAAATAGTTCATAGAGATATAAGTTTAAGAAAAAATAAATTAATTAAAAGGGAAAAGTTAACAATTTAGAATATTTAAGGTGGGAGATAAAAAGGGTCCACTTAGAGACAAGGGGTTAATTCACTCTGAAAAAAAGGGGGGGTTGTTGAAGAAGTGAAAGGAAAGCATGAAGCTGAACACGAAATGAGAATGCTTGCTTGCTTATGGAATGAAGAAAGGTGAGGTCCATATGTAGGCACCTCTACATGAGCCACCAAGCTCCACAATCATCTCCTTAATCATCTCCTCAATCAGCTCTTAGAATCTCTCAATCATCCTATGTGGCATCTACCACCACCTAACAATGCTTATGGGCACCTAACTGTGCCTCTAGCACACACACATAGAACCCAAGGTGTGCCTAGGGCATACACCTTGAGATATCCCATCCCCCCCCAAGGGAATGCCTCAGGCTATGTCAAGGATACATCTAGTCTCATAGTTTCTCATGCCATCTCATGGTGGTCAAGGATAAATCTCTGGCTAGGATCTCATGCTAACAAGGGTTCCCAAGGGTGTGAAGTAAACAAAGGGATACATAAGACCTTCCAATGGTTATCTCCCCTGCATGTACATGCACACAATGTCTGCAGGAGGTACCATGGAGCAAAACACATACACATGGCCTACATCATATGGTGACCAAAGGTGTTTACAAAGAACACAATAATTTATTCCATTCATTTTGGAAGACTATCCAGGCAGAGTACCTTGACTCAACATAAAAGAGAGATATGGAGCATATATGGAGATGGTTCAAAAAGCATAATCTTCATAGAAGGCCTCATCTTGTGGAGACACATCAACTGAAAGTAAATTGGCAGTTTCTGGTTTTGTAGTTGCTTCCTTTTTGGCCTTATAAAACTTTTCATGGTGATTGTTTTTGCCACAATATTTGCAAGGATTGATCTTGAAGCTGTCTTTTGAGAGGTGATTAGTCTTCCCACAATGTTTGCAAGGTTGAAACTTGCCCATTTGAGTTTTTATGGCATAGGCTGTGTCATTGTCATAAGTTGTTGTCATAGGTTCAGGCTTCCTTTTTTGGTGTTTCTCGTTTGGAGTTGCCAGAGCATCCTACATTATGCGAATATTTTGAGGATATTGTGGCAAGACATCGGAGTGATTTGTATGAGCCTTTTGCATCCTTCATGTCTGTGGCTACCATGCCTGCAAAACAGGTTGACCTTGTGAATGCAAGCAGAAGAGTTGATTATAGGTAAGCATTCATCTTTCATTGCCTCATTCTTGAATTTCAATTTCATAGTGTTCTTATGCTTTCAACTGCTTGGGTTTTGAATAGGTTTATTCTTCATTTGCTGGAAATAAAAAAGATACATACCATTCCATCTATTTGCAAGGCATGGGCAGTGCTCAATCCTCCTACATATTGCATGTACACACATGAAGTCTTTCGTGAGGACATGACTGCAAAAGGAGCTATAAGGCTTTCAAAGTGGGAGAGAAAGCATTGTCCATGGTGGATAGAGATGAGTAGTGGAAAGTGTGTGGAGGAGGAGGCATTAATGCTAGAGAGGTATATTTCTCATGTTGGTTATTTATGTGCCTCTTGTTCTTAACTAGTTTTTTGTGATTGACTTGCTCCATGGGTTTCTTGATAAGGCATTCGAAAGGTCAATGTAAATCTGATTCTGGATCCTCTGGAGACATGACGGAGGAGCAGCGTAAAAATCTAGCGGAGCAACAAAAGATGGTGGTGGAGAAACAAAAGGAAAATATAGGGAATCCTGATCCTGCAAAACCAGGGAGAAGGAAGAATACCGACTTGGATGGAGATGGCAAGCTGCAAAATCTTTGTTGAGGTTTTCCAATTCCTTTTAGTCTAGTATTGTCATTTGATATGCATTATGTTTGCAGATACTCTAGAAGTTGATGACTTTGGGATAGTGAGAAAGCCTTTCTCCATTGAATTTATTTGGGTTCCACTGTCTTTTGTACCACGTTGGAAACATCCCCTCATACCTAGGAGTTGGGTAAAGGTATGGGAGTCTGACTATATCAAATTGGGCAAAGGGATAGTGCAATCACAGCTTGCTAATGGATATCAAGAATCACGTGATTTTTTTGCACTTCTACACCAACAAGGGAAGAAACGAAACTCTAAACAATGCACATGGAGTGTGGACTGTTGCATTGTGGATCTTCCCACAGGGCAGGTCGCTTCGGTTCTACCATCGATGTACACATCGATGTACACATTCACACATCTGAGAGCAATTTAGTATTCTTGGCATTTGGCAGTTCATCACGATTGGTGACACTTGGCAAATTTATCCCTTTCTTAGATTCATCAGCATTGTCACATTCTTCTTGCATGCACACATGCCACCCAATGATGTACAATCACATTTGTTGACTATTTTTGGCATTGGTTGACACACACACATACATCAGCCTTGTACAACCTCTTGGCTACACCTGACACTCAGTTTTCATCACTTTATTATAGGCTTGATCCTTGGCACACAAACATTCTCACATGACTTGGTTTTGACCGTTCAGTGTAAGCCCCCCAGTGGCAGCTCTCACACCGTGTTCTCATGGGTAGGCACTCTCACTAGTACACGGGTAAGCCTCTTACACAGAGCACCAGGCCACCTCTAGCATGGAGTTATTCTCATCACACAGTTGATGATACTCTATCATGACTCCGGATGAGATCCATGAGTGGAAAGAGAACCTTCTTCGACCATTCATTGCCACAAAGTATGTTCCAATTTATGATGTTGACTTGAGCCTCATTGGCCTTGATAGATTAGATGCAGATGCTTTGAATGTTAGCATAGATCAGCCCATAGTTTTGGTCATGCACATTCCTTGATAAGCCCTCAACACGAGGCACATTCAGTAGCAATAAGCCCTCAACACGAGGCATACTTGACGGTAAGTCCTCAGTATGAGGTAGTCCCATCATCTACATCAGCTCTGTCGAATTTTAGTGATGTACAGCCATCACCTTCATGCATGGATCCAATTCCATCTCTTGCTATAGTTGTAGATACTCAGCAGGAGTTCACTCATGATCATGCAGTTATTTATCAGGTAAGCCCTTAGAATGAGGCACTCATATCTCCAACCGCATGCGGGGATATATGCCACAGTGCATCCAGCTCTTCAGGTGATTCCAACATCAATCATTGATGCTTTCACCTCTGACATAGAGCATACCATGGGGCTCAGTTCCCTTTAGCAGTACATATCAAGACATTGGTCTACTGGACATTCTAGCATCGGCTCAGTCATGCCACATTACACCCTTGGATCCAGTGATCACCACCTCTTTCCATCAATAGATCATTCCTCAGCACGAGGATACCTATGCATTAGTGTGGTCCTACCCCAGTGTAGTGGACATCATCAAGTTTAGCCATAGCACAACCTGGGGAGACTAAATGTTTCATCATGCACTTATGGCTGTCATATACAGTCCATACTTGATGCAGATCAGTGGTTGGATCCATGATCTTAGATCAGTCCCTACATAAGCATTCGACACCTTCTATGCCTAAGGGACATCTCATCTTTTCAGTTGTATTTCAGGCGTCTAGGTCTTTATACTATCAGCTCTTTCTTGATGAGCCTATGACAAATGCTACATCCCATGCCGATGGATGTTTAGCCATGCACACATCAGACGACCTTCAACTCATGATAGTTGAGCATATAGGTTTGACAGGTTGCTATACCTTGTCAGTTTTATGAGCCTCTTCATCAATAGAGCAGTGTATCATATGTGCACCTTCAGCCCCTAGATCACTTTGTCCACACTGACTATGTGGTCTTATTTGACCCTGCATCATTTTACAAAGATTACATTACTACAGCATACCTCGCACATTGCTGTCAATGACACCCTCGTATGTCACAACCTACAGAATTCTTTCTCCATCGCTACATCGACTAGCCTCACATTTGGGTGCCTTAGAGTAGCTGCACAGACCACAATGACTTATGACATGTTCAGCTTTGACATATTCAGCATGCAGCCATACACAAAGTTATTCACACAGTGATCTTTTGATTGACCACTCTTTGATCCAAGTGGACTTTACTTTCTGCATATTTCCTTCCTCTTCCCTTCTACCTATTTTATGGTTTTTGTTCCCAAAGGCAAAGGATGACTCACAACTTAAAAGGGGGACATGCTCATCTTGTACAAGACCACATAAGTTGTACTCATTGTACATAATTCCACTACGTAGTCACTGTGTTCACATATGCACATACTACTCTGATTTCTTTTAGTTTTGGATGCTATCATATGCACCAAACAAAATCCACAAACAGGTCTTGTACATGCACCCTCTACTTACCCAGTGCAATTTAAGAGGGGGTGCTAAGGATGGTGTAAATTGCACTATCTACATAGGGCATAGAGGCAAACCCTAACCCTAGCCCTAAGGGGTTCACATGTATATCTTCATGTTCATTGTCAATACACTTAGTGTACACTTAGTGTTATGGATAAATTTGTCTAAGGAAAAAAGCATTCATATGTGTGTGTGTTTGTATGTGTGGCAATAGTATAATAAAATATGGTGTGCATAGGGCCCAGGGTTGAGGTGGTAGGGCATGACCATGTGCCACCCTTCCACGTAAGAGGACCCATAAGGTGTGATCCATGGTAGTAATATTATAAAATGTAAGGTGGCATGGCTCCTCCATGTGCCACCCCTCCACCTAGGCTACATTTAGTGAAATATGGCTCAAAGTCCATGGGAGAAGTAACATAAAATAGGTGGAGATGGATATTATATTGGGTTATTCCCTCCATATAGGATAGGCCCATGTGGGGGGTACAGATAGTCCAAGGATGCAAGTTAGATAATGGGGAAAGTAGGATGAGGTGGCAAGATTCCTTGTGCTACTAGATGGTTGAACGTATTATAAAATTGGGAAGAGACCAAGGGAGTATCATAGACTTGGGATATGGGAGTTGATATATGTGGAAAAATGTGGCCAAGCATTATCGCACACAATTGAGAGTGCGTAACTGCCTAGCCCACATGGGAGACTCTTCCACACACACCATGCATGTGGGAGGATGCATTTATTGGGAGAGACCCTCTCTCTTGGCTATAAAAGGAGGGGGCTATTCCTTGATGAGACACGCTCATTCTTGTAAAGCCACCTAGCTAGTACTTTGATTTCTTCCTTCTCTTCCTTTCAAAATAAAGCATGGTCCTCTTCCCTTGATGTCTCCATCTTTACATTCCTCCTCCCATCATGTACACGCTTCTCTTCCCCCTCTCCCTTTCCCCTTGTGTCATAGTCTCCCTCTTCATTCCCTCCCTTTCTAATTCCTTTTCCCCTCCCATGATAATGTTTTGCCCTCACGTTCTCCTTTCCTCTATGGCCCTCGAGTGTCGCCATGCTTAACCTCTAGCCTCTGGTCCTGATTTCTTTTCCGGCTAATAGAAATGGTGTGGCTGTTGGGATCGAAATGTCCACAGCTAGTGGTATAAAATTTGTTACTCCTATGCTACAGAACTGTAACATTTGTGCTCCCGCACACGCATTCGCGCATCCACTGAGTACAACTGCGCACATCGCGGATAGATCGCAACTATTTTCTGGGCTCTTGCATCTTTTGGTTGCGGACTATTTTTCCAGGTTTCTGCAAAACTATAACAGATCCCGCGCCCCCCCTCTCTTCTCTTCTTCTTCTTGTCTTTCTCTTTCTCTTCCCCTTCTCCTCTCCTCTCCTCTCTTTTTATTAAAGAGTGGGATTTGAACCCAAGACCTCCCCCTTCACAAAAGGGAGACTTACCATTGGGCCAGCAGATAAGAAGTAATAAAAATGTAATGATTCTTGCTTATATATTGAAATCTCAGAAACTGTAACTCTCTAACCGTAGGGAGTTTTCACATGCTGTAAAAAGCAAAAGTACTTCACTTCACGTGCTCTACTCATATCTCCTACTAGATCACAGATTCTGAACTTTTTGAAGTTCACTTCACGGATGCACACCACACGAAGAGGGCGGATATTTATGTCACTTCTCGACGAGTTCAAGGATTTGGTGCCTGGTCCTCCATGCCTTATGGCTACCAATGGGCGAGATCTCTTTCTTGATCTTCATTTCGATCTGCAACAACTGATTATACAGTGCATTGCTCAAGGAGACGATGGGTGGGATGATACACTGTGGATGATTTAAGGTGAAGAACTACTGATACGCTAGGAGAACTTTGATTTCAATTCTACTCATTGTACGGTGATCGAGCTACTTGCTGCTTCGGAGGTAATTAAAAGGGTGTCCTTCTTCGAAGGGTGGGATGCTCCCCAAGCTTGGGGGGAATTTGGCACATCTGCTTATTAATTCCTGTGGATAAGCTCGTCTTGAATGGTTTATTCTCAATCTCACTACAAAGGTTTCTAGGCCTTGGCTATGGTAATGTTTCGACCAAGGAATTCATTTGTACCTAATCAACCCTTTGTGCCTCATTTTGAGCTTCAAGTTGTAATTCTTTTTGGTCTAAAGATAAACTATCAACAAAGGATTGTCAGTTTATTTGGTGCTGAATGTTTGGCTCAAGTATTGAATTCTCCCCTCCCTCTCCTTCTACCTATCTTGGACTACCGAGAAACTTGGGATGTCCGGATTTTAGTCTTGGTGTGATGACATCTTGGATCCTTCAATTTGATGGAGCTTACAAACCTTCGACCAAAGCTGCTGGCATGGGTGTGAAGCTCACTTCACCTGGTGGTGAGGAGTATTGTTATAGCAAGTCTGCACCTGCAAGTACATGCAACCAAGCTGAGTACTTGGCACTCATTTTTTGGGCTACAAAAGGCACAAGAGCATCGCATCAAGAAACTTGAGGTGTAAGGAGATTCTCAACTAGTGTGTGAACAAGTTAGTGGAAGGTGGAAGGTGCGGAGCAAAGGCTTGGTTCCATGACATCAACAAGCATTGAAACTGTGCCAACAATTTGAAGAGGTAAAAATTCAGCATATCCCTCGAGCTCAAAATATAGTTGCTGATTTCTTGGCACGAGAAGCTTGTACTTCAATCACGCATGACGCGAGTGGAAGCACCACCCTAACAAAGCTGTAAGCCACGAAGGAGGGTAATCATTTGTAAGGAATGCAAAGGTTGTGGTCATCATGAAACTAAGTGTTGGGCATACTTGATACGAGTTTACCGACTTTAGAAGATCATCAACAAAAAGGTCCTCAAGGACATTGCTCAAAAGAAGGATGCCAGACTGCACACCCATTGAAGAAATAGCATGGTGACTACAAGAACTGGAAGAAGCTGAAGGTGATGTGCAAGCTCTCCAATTGTTGACATTTGTCATGGCATTCTTGTTTGCCTTGATGAACAAACTCATGCAGCACCGTGTCTCTAACCCTTGCTTGTAAATATGGCCACGATATCATGAGGGTTGGTCCTTTTAAGATTGCCTATGAGCTATTCTATGCTGAAAATTCTTCTCGTGTAGTATTTCACAATACACCAGTCACACCCTACCCTGCCTATGTGTGCTTTGTGGATGTATCTTCACCTGATTTTCAGTTCAAGCTACCTCTTTCCATTGTTTTCCCATAGATAAGGCTCATTTCGTCTCTCTCTTTTCCATTTTCCAAGCATGGTTGACATTCTCGTGTTTTGTGGATGGGTTGAAGAAAATCCAAATGAGTATCTTGTGGCCTTCAAGCGCTGTTGTGTTTCTCTCAACTTTCTTACTGAAGACAGATGGTTGTTGGTTCTTCCCACATTTCTAGAGGTTTTGGCTCAAGTGTGGTATGAGAAGCAGGCCAAAGACGTTCACCAAAGCTGGCCAAGGTTGACAACACCGATGATTGAGTATTTCAGCAAAGAAGAGGAGCCAGAGAATGTGTACCTGTAGGTGGCAAACTTGAAGCAATCAGAAGGTGAGACGGCGTGCCGAAATGTAGATCAAGTGGCCGTGCTCCTAGACCATTTAATTGCCACACAGGAGGACAATGCCGGATTTTGAGCTGGAATGACTCAGCATGTGCTGGGCTACCTTGTAGTAGGAGCAAGTGATGAATTCCACCTCAAGCTTAAATGGGAGAATCCAGAAACTATGGTGCTAGCAAATGAGATTGCTCAAAAGTTTGATAAAGTTCAGTTTGATCCCGCTTCAAAGAAGACGAATGTCCCTCCTCAACCTACTCAATTCTTGCAACAACAACCTGGGGGGTCTAAATCAGGGGCATACCCCCACCCCTCATCAGGGATGTATCCACCACCTCCACCTCAAATGCATGGTCCTCCCTTATGCATACCCTCAACAAGGTGTATATTCTCACCCTCCACCTCGAAGATTTCCCCAGCCTCACCCACGAGCCCCCCTCCTTTCTACTCCCTCAGCCCCTCCAGCTAAAGAGGCCCCTCCTGCAAAAGAACCCGGAGTCAATGACCTAGCCATGGCCTTGAATGATCTTCAGCTTGAGATGGTGGGCATCAAAAATCAAGCCAACCGCCCTCCAAGAGACCGAGCTAATGTTGTATGCTACGAGTGCCACCAAAAAGGTCATTATCACATGGAATGTCCCAATATTCCAAGGGTGAATCTTCTAAGTGAATCTAGCACTGAGGATTCTGATGTAGAGATCCTTGACCTCGAGAAAAGAAGTCGTACCACCTCGGACCCCTCTCCAAACCATGGACTAGGCCACCCCAGGAAGAAGGCATCCTTCTCAGAGCCCTCAGATGGTGAGATGGTAGACCCGACAATAGAGAAGACTAAAAGATCTTGCAGGAGTAAGTGGTCGCCCTCAGATTTTCCCATCGGCTCGAGGCAAGAAGACTATTCAGTCGTCGTTCAGGACCTTGCTCATCATTCTTTGAGCATCACGCTCCCTCAACTGATAGCATTAAGCCCTAAGGTGAGACGTGAGCTATAGCAAGGGCTCTCAACAAGGAGGAATAAGAAAAAGGGAAAGGTAAGAGAGGTATCTTCTATCTCTGAAGAAATTGATCGGCACCCACATACAGTCGATGTCATCATAGATAATTGCCGTGTCAAAAATATGTGTTGATGGGGGAGCTGCATGTAATATCATGGTGCCCCGAATCATGAAGAAATTGAATTTGAAATGTACAAGGCGTTCCTCCACTCGAATCAAGGTACCAGATGGTCGACGACTTGCCACCCTGGGAGTCATTGAGGATTTGCCCATCACTGTCAATGGGTTGACCACCACCATCAATTTCTATGTAGTGGACATTGAAGATACAGGTAGGATTTACCCAGCCATACTCGGGAGACCATGGTTGAGAAAGAGTGATGCAATTAGCTATTGGAAGACAGGACACATGTCTTTTGGTGCTTCTAAGGAGAAGATCCCGGTGCAACCAGGTGCCACGGAACCAGAAGAAGAAGAGGAGCAAGACAGTGATACTCTCTCATCCTTGGTGTCTGAATCAATGGAAGAATTAGACGGGGGGAGGAGTTCTCAGAGGAGGAAGTTTACATGATGGGGGTGTCTCCGACCCTGCCACCTGTAGAAAAGGTAATAGCTAGTCCTCAATAGCTTGAATCTATGCTTTCCCCAGACCTCACTCCAAGTGAGAAAGACGAGTTCCTAGAAATGTTCAAAGATTTCCCTGACCTCTTTGCAACTAGCTACCACCACCTTCACCATGTGACTGCCATAGAGCACAAGATAGAGCTGAAGCCTGATGCGAAGCCCGTGGCTCAGAAGTATCAAAGATTAGGGCCCCTACAGGCCGATGCTTTGCCTCGAAGTTGCAGAAGCTTGTAGAAGCTGGGTTTATTGTTCCGGTTCACAATACTGAATGGGTTTCACCAGTGGTAGTCACCCCAAAGAAAAACAACAAGTGGCAGGTTTGCATCGACTATAAGAAACTCAATGCAGCCACCAAGAGGGACCATCATCCTCTTCCCTTTCAAGACCTCATTCTTGAGAAGGTAAGTGGTCATGAGATGTATACTTTCTGTGATGGTTACTCTGGGTTTTATCAAATCAGAATTGCCGAAGAAGATGTGCTTAAAACCACATTTGCCACACCCTGGGGGACATTTGCATTCAAAGTAATGCCATTTGGCCTCACCAATGCTCTTGCTACCTTTTAAAGATTTATGCAGATGGTGTTTGCTGCTATTTGGGGGATTTCTTGGAGGTGTGTTTAGAAGATTTTTGTATATTCTCATCATGTAAGGAGCATGTCATGAAGGTTAGGTTGGCCTTCCAAAGGGTCAATGATGTGAATGGCAGTCTCAACCCGGAGAAATGCACCATTGGAGCCACTCAAGGGAGGTTACTGGGACATATTGTCTCATGCGAGGGTGTCAAGCCTCTGACCCCGAGAAGGTAGAAGCCATCCTCAAGCTCTCCCTGCCAACAACAAAACGTCAGGTACGCTCATTTGTCATCTAGCAGGATACTGTCGCCGCTTCATTAATCAATATGCTGCTTTGACATGACCCATGACTATGCTATTAAAAGATGGGGTTGATTTCTCTTGGGATGAGGATTGTGATCATGGGTTTGCACAAATCAAGAATGCTCTAGCTTCAAAACCCATTCTACGGAATCTAGATTGTCAAAGACTTCTATATCAATCCTGGGTTTGGTGAGCACACTCTGGCAAGTATTCTTCTCCAGCAAGGGGACGATCGGTTCATGTATCCCGTTCGATTTGCTTCTCGACAATTGCTCGACACCGAACGATGCCATTCAGAGGCTGACAAGCATGCCTTGTCTTTGGTTTTTTGCATTGAGAAATTTAAGCATTATGTGGCTGGAAAGTCCTTCATTATAATCTCTAGCAATGGTCTTGCAAAGCAGGTTCTTCAATCACCAAATCCCATGGGCCGGTTGGCCAAATGGTTGGCAGTTCTACAAGAATATGATTTTTCTTTCAAAATTGTAAAAGGGGGTTGTTCCAACTTGAAGAATGCTTTGATTGATTTAGAGGAGTGCCTCGATGTAACCCTTGTAGCAGCCATAGAAGTGGGGGATCCATGGTATGGCAGTATCTATAGGTTTCTGACTGCTTTCTCCTTTCCTCCAGAAAGTACTAGCTATGAGAGAAAGAAGATCCGCAGAGATAGTAGGCACTACACCCTCTTTGATGGGGTTTTGTACCGTCAAGGCATGGATGGGATACTAAGACGGGCCATTGATGCAGATGAAGTACCTAAGGTATTGAAGCATTATCATGATGGATTTTGTGGAGGCCACTATGCCAGTGACTATACAACTAAGAAAATTTTACATGCTAGATACTATTGGCCGACCTTGTTCAAGGATGTCACTTTGTATTGCAAAACCTATGAACCATGCCAATTATTTGGTAGGAAGGATTTGCGTCCTAGGCAACATCACCTAGTGATGTCCATCCATCCGTTTTGAGTCCGTTTCAGAAGTGGGGAATAGATTTTGTCAGGCCCTTTCCCATGACTGCCCGCAAAAAGAAGTATCTTTTGGTAGCCACTCAGTATGTCACTAAGTGGGTTGAAGCTATCGCCCTCGCTGCAAATGGTAAGGAAGTTTCAAATTTCATATTTGAACGTATCTGCACAAGGTTTGGGACTATTAAGAAATTAGATCATCAAGCATATAAGGGTCAAAGAACACTAGAGGTGGTATGAGGCTAGATTGCCTAACCAATTTAGAGTTATTAGGAATTGAAAAAACAAAGAATATAATGGTTTCTTTGAGAGATGGGACAAAAAGGATGATGCGGCACCAAAAAATGTATGTCAAAATATCTTCGAATGTTCTTATGTGGTAGGCATGGAGATTGTAGATGCAAAGGTAGAGCCATATGATTTTCTTCATTTATCAAGGTTAAAAAAAAACTCCTATCAAAATTTGAGCTATGGTTCTTCCACTTGTTGTCGCGGTAGGCCAGAATGTTGCATATAAAAATTATGAGTAGCCAAAAAAAATGGATGAATGTGACCACAACTAGATCAGAGATGACTTCATATTGTTCAATGAATTGTTGCATATGGTAGATGAGGGCCAGTGTCGAGGCTACCATGGGGAAGTTGAATGAGGCAAGTTGTATAATACATCAGGATCATTCTCTTTCAGCTACTTGAAAAAATCCAATTCCCCTGGTGAGGCAAATGCATATATATATAGGGTGGGTTTGCAGGTTGCGACTGGCAGAGTAATAGATTTGCCAAAATTGGGGCTGCTTCACAAAGGGTCCTTTTGGGGGCCATATTGCACCATATTGGAATGCCCTAGTGGGGGAGATTTCAAATTTAAGGTAGGCTCAATGTGCTCTCACTAGGTTTTTTCCAAGCATATTGATTGCCACACTGGCATAATGATGAGATGCAATCTATTAAAACTTGTTGGATTAATCATTCTAAACACCATGCGGAGCTCAATACACAACACATGATCCAAGTGCATAACGTAGCACGTCAAAATATCATCATAGTTTTGAATCTTGATTGGAAGGTCATCGATCTTGTGATCTCCAAATTGCTCTTGGTTGGAAGCTACACCTCATAGGTGTGATTGCTAGGAATCATGGTAATCTCCACCCTCTACACAAGTTTGTGATTTACAAAGTTTTGAGAGCTTCCCAGAGCAAAGAGAATGTGAATTTTCCCTCACCGCTCCATCAGTTGGGAAAAGGTCATGAGGGCCAAACAATTTATTATTAAAATTGCAATTACAAAATAGAGAGCAGGTATTAACAAAAATAGAAATATATGTCAAAGAAGCTTGATAAGCAATCTTAGGCTTTCCTCCAGGAGCTAGTTTTGGTTTAGAGGCTTGTCCTTGTGGAAAACCTTTCTTTCTTGGACAATTAGAGTTGGTGTGACCCTGTTCCTTGGAGAAGTTTCATAGAGTCGAGTCGAATAAATCACATATGCTAGCCTAGTGGCATGTACAAATAAGCATGCATCCAATGCATGCTAAAATGGGTGGCAAATTAAAATCGAGACTGGTAATTAACTACCCACTTTACTTATTTTGCACACAGCTTAGTGGTGCATGCAAGCCTGATGGTATCCATTGTGGCTGTAGTCTAAATCATCATTATATTATTAAATTCACATCACCCTTGCACAAACCCAATTCAAGCATCCTTGTGCCTAATGTATGCCAAGCAGGTGGATTCATTCCCAATGGCTAGGCTGCCAAAGTAAGTCTCAATAATTAGTTGCTAGCTCTACATACTTTACATGCAAGCCTATATGTGCTTGAAATCCCAATGGTGGTTGTCATTGTGGATGTAATTTGAATCATCATTGCATTCTTAATTTGATGCCACCCTTGCACACTCCCCCTTGTGCACTCCCTTGTACTTAGCCACTAAACAATCAAAATTTGATTCATCTAGTTGTGGTGGATTGGGCCTCCACATTCAATCTTGGTGATTGACCATTAATTAACTATTAGCTCCACTTACTCTACATGTAATCCCAATGGTAATTAACTACTTACTCTATATACAAGCTTGGTGGTGCATGCAAGCTGGGTTGTCATCATCCTTACATTCTTAAATTGACTCATGCATGTGTTTTTCTTTGGGTATTTGTGCATGCAACCTCTGTATGTAAAGCTCATCATATGCCAATTCTCAAGTCATGGAGAGACCAACTAGGCATGCTTCTTGCAACTATTTGTCTAGAGAGAGTATTGATTACATGTGCATTGGACATAAAAAGAAAGGCTCTATTTGATGGGGGGAAGATGCATCTGCCTGATGAATAGAACAAAACACCCTCTCATAAAGAAAAGAAGAATCACAAGCGTGAGCCATTCTCATGGTTTTACAACACTTCCTAGGATTAAATGTTTAATTTTTAATGGAATTGTTTTGCTAAGTCCTTGTATGTTTAGAAATGGGAACATAATTCTCCATTAAACAACTTGTTTTAGAGATAAATTGTAGCCATTTGTGTAGTGATTGTAAAATATACAGGGATTAGGACTAACTTGCACGGTGGTTGTACAAGTTAAGTGATTCAAGACTAACTGCAACTAGTGCGGTGGTGATTTAGAATTTAAGATATTTTTAAAGCACTTTTTAGCACTAAGACTTTTGGGTACTTTTGTCACACTTTGTAGCACTTTTTGGGCACTTTTCTAGCACTATTTGATCGCTTTTTTTTTAGAACTATTTTACACTATTTGACCACCATAAGTTTAGGATTTATGGGATAAGCATAATTGCAATTAGCACAATGATTTTAGGATAAGCTGCAATTAATGCAATTGTTGTATAACTTAAGTGACTCATTATTAATAACCATTCTCAATGAAATAGAAAAGCATGCTGAACAAACGAGGTGTGATATTCATTGTCATTCAAAATATAGTAATGGTATGTGCATTGTACTTTGCTAAACTCTTGTGAGTTAGTAGTGGTAGGCAGATTGGTACCAGTCATAAGTATCAATTATCTACTTCTTGTCATACTACCAATGAGCACTTTGTATCTCATCTTGTTCTTGAAAGGAATAATTTTCAGCAAAACCTATCTCAGAGATATTGTGTCATGGGGAAGATTAGCAAGGCACACCTTAAATTTCTTACCTTGGTAGCTAGCCGGTGAAATTGTGAAGCGCATACTTTGGGATGGATTTAACCGTGACCTATAAGCTCCCTTGGCTGAGTGTACTTGTATTGTAGTAGCCATATCTTTTTCTCTGATCCTTCAATGTTAACATTTTTTAATCTCCTCCATTTTATAGTTACAAGGTTGTATTCCATCATTTTGTTTGCACAGACATATTGCTTCACATTCACACCACAATATTTGCATTCGACATGAATGCATTCAATGGAGTGCCACTCAGAGTCTCCCCACAAACCTTAGGATGCTAAATTTGGTCTGTCTTGCAACTCATGAAAAGGATCTTTGTTTGGACAGATATATTGCTTCGCATTCACACCACAATAGACATCAACTCAAGCCCTCCTTTGGGATACGCAACTGGGCATCGCCCAAATTTTGATTGAAGAGCACTATTTTAGATTTCCTTTTTCTTCACTCCGTCCAATGGACCATTTTTTCCATGGCTTTTTTCAGTGTGAGGACTTACAATTCCAAGAAGATGATTCCTACCCCTTCACCCCATCATCCACAATTTTCAGGGTTGGTGTCTTGTCTTTAAGAATCCTCAAATTTTCCAACCGCCTATGAGGTTCTAGACTTACATAAATCAATAAATTTACCAACATGGCCATGAATCCCAATACCCCCTAACAACATATTGACCTTTACAATCAAGTGTCGAAGGCTATAGAGACCATGCTACATAACGATTTCAACACCTTTGAAACCAAGCATGCTGCCTATCCCACACACCTTTCAGAAGAGGACACTGAGAGCTCTTAAGTAACGTGAGTTCTATGGAAACCCAGGCCCACTCTTCTTTCACTATGTGAGACCACAAGCTTGTTTCTCTCTCTCCTATTATTTTGTTTTTTGCCAAAAGTGCTCATCCTAGTTCAAAGCAAACCCAAAGTTATTTTCATTAAAGAGTGTTCAAGGTATGATCATAACAATTTGGATTGAGGCTTTTTCTAAACACAAACTACTTTCAATTGCATGGGCAAAGGTAGTAGAAAAAAATCAGATAATGCTTAAAAAGGCCAGAAAAGATGGGGCAAAAATCAGGGCTCAGAGAATGGAAAAAATTTAGGACACTATAGACACTAGAGGTGCTGTCGAGACAAGATGACCCCCTTGCACAAGATCTACTATTAAAAGCAAAAGAAGACCTTAGAAGACAAGAGCAAATAGTATTAAATGACATTAAAGCGTATTTCAGAGAATGGTGGGCAGGCAAGTAGACAAACCAACCAAGGAAACCTTCAAGATCATAAGAAGAAAGAGAGTTAAGGAGGAGGTCCCTCTACTAAAGAGGTTTGATAACACTTTAGTCGACAACAGAAAAGAGAACATTAAGCTCATTCAGTGTTACTTTCGATCTCTGTTTTCCTCTACTATAGTACCAGATGATTATGTTCAAAGGGCTAGAGAACTCTACTAGGCTTTGAGAGAGAATACTATGTATATATTTGATAATGTCTTTCTTAAGAGACCTTTCTCCCTTGAAGAACTTAAAGAGATTGTCATTGTCATGGCTAATGGGAACACCTAGGAGAAGATCGATTGCCAACAAAATTTTGCAAGGTATTATGGGAGGTGATTGGACCTTATCTACTTCTCCTTTGGCAAGAAAATTTCAAGGAAGGAGCATGTTGATGGAGGTGTTATCAAACTCATACCCAAAGAAGGGCCTAAAGATGAACTAAGGAATTGGAGTACCCTTACTATGATGCACTATAGTTATAAGATTTTTGTGAAAGGTCTAGCCCTCAAAATACAAAAGAATATGGATGATTGGATCTTATTGGACCAGAAAGGATTAATTAAGGGTAGACACCTCCTAGAGGCCATCATCAATATATGGGAGGGGTGTGAATATGCCAAAGAGACTGCGCAGGACATTTTCTTTCTCAAGGTAGATTTTGATAATGCATATGATAGGCTTGAATGGGACTTCCTTATTCAATCTATAAAAGATGTGTGGTTGGGACCACTCTTTGTTTCTTATGTGAAGCTCTTGCTAACAAATACATCAACCAACATCTGCATGAATGGTGAAATGAGCTAGCCTTTCCCCCTAAATAAATAAATTAGACAAGGCCGTCCTTCAACCCCTTTGCTTTTTACTATTGTAGCAATAAATGCTCTAGTGTGGCTTATTCAAAATCAGGTCAAGGAGGGTGGACTTTAGAGATAAGAAGGTAGATAAATGGAGGGACTTACAAGACAAAGGTAAGACTAGTTTATAAAGCAAAGGTAAGACTGGTTTATGGATAGATTCCATAAGAAGGTCGATAAATAGAGGGACTTACAAGACATCCTTGTAGGCAGGATGATGGTTCATAACCATTACATTTACCCTATATTAATTTTCTACTTATTCTATCAGGCTCCCTCTAAAACAAGGCTGGACAAATTCATCAGGATTTGCATGTCCTTCCTCTAGGGGGGAACACTAGAATTTCCAAGGTTAGATGGTTCTTCTACATTAAACCTAAGGAGGAAAGGGGGTTAGGGGTGCTTCATATGGCCCTTTCTACCAAAAAACTATCTACAAAATTGGGTAATCAAAGCCATAATGAACCTAGATTGTAATTGGACACAACTTCTTCTCATGAATATGAAGCAAGTCAGATCTTTCAGAGTAGCTAAGTGGAAGGATTGTCCCACCCTTTTTGCCTCGTGTAATCCTAAACATTGCAGGACTAAGAGGAGCCCCCTCTAGTAGTCCATATGGAAGGACTTTGAAAAAATAAAGGCCCACATTCTTTTCTCTGGAAAGGGTACTTTCATGGTCATTGATTCTATTTGAGTGTCTTCTATTTTCAAAATTGCTCACCTTAGTGATGATGATTTTTTTTTGGCTAATGCCCTGTTCAAGAAAGGGCTTCAAGCTTGGGGACAATTATGGAATAGGGAGTAGGTTAGATGGAAAAATTGGCCAGAAATCAGAAGGGATTTTGCTCTTAAGAACCAAAGTCAAGATCTAGTACTAAGCAAGTTGGGGCTGTGGCAAGGTGACACTTAGTGGAATGGAGGGGGTTTTTTATTTGTTGCACGAATTCACCTGGGTGGGAGGTTTTGCATTTTACCAATCCCCATAGTTCTGACATTGAGGATGTTTCTAGAACCCTCAATGCAAGGTGGAACCTATAGGATAGCAAGGATAAATGAAAGGAAAGATTTAGGAAACTATGGAATAAAAAGGTACTTGAGAAGATGTCCTTCTTAACTTGGCTCACTATGCACAAAGCAATGTGGACTAATTTAAGAGGCTTCAACATAGAGAGAGGGGATGGAAGATGTAGGAGATGTCCTGGATCAACTGAAGACATTTTCCACTCATTGCATGTCTGCATGCAAGAGAATTATGGAAGTTTATTCAGTTGGCAACAAGGGAACCAATAAAGTGGAAAGATATTCTGCTAAGAGATGTCCTTAAGACTAAATAGGAGAAATGGATGCAAAGAGCACATGCACTGTGGTTCATCTGGATTGCCAGAAATAACTATCAATTCAATGATGTTGTCATGAATAATAATACTATTAGCTATTATCATGTGAATTTGAAACTACCATCATGTGAAGTTAATGTTTCCCAAACTAGATATTTGATATGATCTCGATTATTTTACCTTTAATTTTCTCAAGGGTGCAGATGGTTTTTAGAAATAGAAAAGAAAACCTTGTTTAAAATCTTAGAGAGGTTATTTTCAAGGTTTGAAATTTTACAAATATCTTGATTTTAAGGTTATGATGAAATTGCACCCTTTTTTAAGGGTTAGAGTGAATAGTAGCCTTGAAATGATTGTTAAGCCTAGGCTTATGCACTTTTTAATTTTCAATATATAAAATTCATAAGAAATGTTCTATTTGAACACTTATATACGAGTGGATAGTGTGCTATCTAAGGCATATGAGATATGGAAGATATTCAAATTTTGTAGGAGAATACCAACATCGGCTCCAATAAATTTTGAATTGTTGGGACCTTTGTATTCATAATGAAGACAATAATGTACAATAGAAAGACTAGATATGAGTCTATGGTTTCCCATCCATAGCAAAGGGATGTAGAGAAAGCAAGGCCAGTGTATTTTGGAACAGGAAGAGATATTAAAAGTACTTTGTAGGATAAAGTCAAGATAGGCTCAATAAATTTCAAATTAATGGGACCTTTCTATTCAATTAATTTAATGTGCAAGGTATGGGTCCATGATTTGCCATAACTAGCACAACAAAATGCTTATCTACAGGTACTTGTCTTTACGAAAAAGAAATGGTGAAAGTGCGTACCATAATACTAAGTTACACCAAGTCATGCTCTATTATGATGGGAGATGTTAAAGTCTCCCATAATGATAGCACTCAAAGATCACATCAAGTCATGCTCTATCATGATAGCACTGAAAAATTAAGTCAATGTGAACTACAATCTAGATGGTAGTATTTAAAGATACAAAGCCAGACTAGTTGCAAAAGGATTTGCATAGCAATATGGTCAGGACTATGATGAGACTTATGCTCCAGTAGCAAAGATGGATTCCATATGATTCTTGATATCACTAGTGACACTGAACAGATGGAATGCATTTCTCAATGGTTATCTAGCTCGATGTCAAGAATGCATTTCTCAATGGTTATCTAGACGAGGAAGTCTACATGCAACAACTAGCAAGTTATGTTGAACCAGGAAAGGAGAATAAGGTTTGCCATCTTAAGAAGAGTCTCTATGACTTAAAGCAAGCACCCAAAAGTTGGTACAGTAGAATCGACAAGTATTTTGCTGATTTGGGATACATGAAATCCAATGCAGATCATACTCTCTACTACAAAGTTCAAGGGAAAGACATTACTATTGCACTTTTGCATGTAGATGATCTAATTGTGACAGGAAGCAAGGATAGCTTCATCAAAAAACTAAAACAAGACTTATCTAGAGAGGTCGACATGAAAGATATTGGACTTATGCACTATTGTCTTGGAATTGAGTTATGGAGAGATTCAGATAGCACATTCATGAGTCAGCTCAAGTATGTTGATATTTTCCTAAAGAAGTTTCATATGGCAGATTGCAAGATTGCAGCCACTCCCATGGAACAGAGTTTGAAACTTACTAAAGATTTAAAAAAGCCTACAATCAATGACAGGTACTACAGGTAGCTCATTGGATCTCTTATATATTTGACTATCACTTGGCCAGATATTTGTTATGCAGTAAGCTCACTAGCACAATTTATGGCAAATCCAAAACAGTCTCATTGGAATGCAACCAAAAGAGTCTTGAGATACATCAGAGGTACAAGATAGTTTGGGATAAAATACAGAGGAAGTCATCCACGGTTGCATGGATACTATGACAGTGACTATGCTGGAGATCATGAGACCAGGAGATTGACACAGGGATATGCATTTTTCCTTGGTCAAGTTGCTATATCATGGTTGTCAAACAAACAACCAACTATTTCTTTGTCTTCGATTGAAGCAAAATATAGGGCACTCACTACAGGTGTATGTGAGGCCATATGGCTCAAAAGACTATTGTTAGAAACAAATTACTTGATCAGTCAAAGCCAACAACAATATACTGTGATAATCAATCGGCTCAAGCATTGTCCAAGAATCTAGTATATCACTCCAGGACAAAGTACATTGATGTCAGAGAGCACTTCATCAAAGAAAGAGTGTTACTTTGGTGACATCACACTGTAGCATTGTGATAGCAAAGAGAATAGCAAAGAGAATGTTGCAGACGTCTTTACCAACAAACCACTCGATAAAGAGCTATTCGACAAACACCGACTAGCTCTTGGTTTGATGCAAAGGAAGGGCATTCCCATTAAAGAGGTGTGATGGAATGTAATGTTCAGTCCTTCTTTGATTCCCCAGAATCATCATCTTGAGGGAAGGCCTAGTTCATGATGTTGATCTTGAGGGAAGGTGTTGAGAGTTCACGCTCAACATCATGTGATCACGTGTGCATAGCACCATCATGTTATCATATGTGCATAGCACTAACCCAATAGAGTGCTATAAAGGAAAGGGTTAGATGCCCTAACCCTAACCCTAAATGGGTTTGTATATATTCTATTTTTTCAACTAAATCTAGTGTACAGTTAGTGATTTGTGGTGTGCTCTCTTGCTGTGCCCTCTCTCCTCATCTCCACTATTCTCCTCTCCCCCCTTCATATTTTGTCATTCTTTACCCCAAATTCAACTCCCGTCTGGCTTTCCCCGTAATCTCTAGGACTAGTAAGGCCATCCTATGGCACCTGTTGCACAATAGTATCAACAATTCTCCACTAGACTTCTCTTTGTTCCTGCTATTGTGCTGAGAAGATTTCATCCAATCTTCATTCCTACTGTTGTGCCTAGGTAAAATGACTCCTTCCCACTCAGCGTTTGTAATTTCATGTGTCAAGATTATCATCTCAGCACACAGCCCTAGATTTGTTTATTCGGATTTTTGTTTGTGGCAAGTTTAGGTCCTAGTAGGCAAGGCTTTAGACTCTCTACCAGTGTGGTTAATTGTTTGAATAGCTGCCGACTGCATCTTCTTCTTAAGCTATGTAGATCACTCGTGTTGTCCTCCTTCAAAAGTCATCTCTCTTACCTCTATTTCTCACCTTCACTACGTCACCTAAATGTAAATTACCGATGCATTCGTGATGACTTTTAGAAGCAAGCTAGCCAGGAATGCTCTTGACTAGAGTAATGTACCCTCCTACACTGCTATGTGGGTGAAGCCTTTTGAAAAGAGGTCTATCAATTGTTAAAGGAGTTTGCACCTGGATGTAGGTCGTTTGAAAGGTTGGGTCCACCTTCTTCTGAATGTTGAGAGATTGTGCTCAGCGGCAGTAGCTATCCTTCCATTGTGTTCAAGTGGGTCATGATGTACATTTCCAATTCAAAGCTTGGACCTTCTTTTCCAATTTGAGTGCACCTTCATTTCTAATTCCAATTAAGTCACACATCTTTGTGTTTTCTCATCCTTGCGCATGTCAAGACATAGCCACTATCCTCGGTTGCTTCAAAAATTCCTTGCCTACAACCTCTTTGTCGAGTAATGCTTAGTGGTTCTCTCTCTAATCTCTTGAAGAAATCAAAGGCCAAGCTTGAGGAAAGGCATACTTGTGGGGGTTAAAGGTCACTATGCCTTAACCCCGGTTATGTACAATACTCAAACACATATATAAATGAATGAAAAAGAAGATTAGGGTGGTTCTGCACCCACCAAAACTCGTGTGGCTCTTTGTCTCTCTCTCTCCTTCTTCCGTTCTTGCTTCCGTTGAGAGCACTCTTAACTAGTATCAGAGCCTGGCTGATCTAGCTGAGCGTGCGTGAATGCTTGAAACTCAGCAGCTCTGTGGGAGGAAGGAGAAGCTCTGTGGGAAGCTTTGTGGGCGACTTTACTTGCATCCAAGTGTGCAGAGACCTTGGAGGAACATTTGGAAAAGTCACTTTGGCTTTGCAAAGTGGTTTTGAGAGCCTGTTAAGAGTTTTCAAAGAAAAAGTCGTTTTTTGAGCTTTTCCCTGTTCCGTTCGATGACAGAGACTCCATATTGACTTGTAGAGGCAACTATTGCTTGCTTTTGGTGTCCACATTACTTCAGGAGCTTGGAAACACCTTCATTCTTGAATCTGGGATTATTTCATTGGATTTTTGACTCACTGTCTCAGTTTCTGCGTTTTTTGCCCAGGTGTTGGAACTCAAGTTTGGAGCAACCATTTGCAGATCTATCAGTTTTGGTGGACTCAGGAGGTCCTAAAACTTCTATGTTGCTCATCATTCGCACTCCGGTGGAGTTTACAGATAGCTCTGTTTCCAAAAACGTTTTTCAGTCCATGTGTTGGACCCAGTGACCCAGTGATTGAGACCACGGTTTCCAAAACCGTCTGTCCCATTGCATTCCGGACGCCCAAAAAACCCTACCTATCAGTTCTTGCATGATTTGGTGGAGGATTTTCAGAGTTATAGATCTCTGTGTATTCGATTTCGTCTCTCTGTTATGCATTTTTCATACTAAGGTTTTGAAACCTTAGATTTATGCCACATGGCAGTGGATAACTGTTGACTCCCATTTCTCACTCATCGGTTGGGATTTTGGAGTTCTGGCAGAAGAGAGATATTTGCAGATTTTTTTGCTAAGTCCGATTATGCAATGGCGCCCATGTTTTGAGGCACCTTAGGTTGTATTTTCAGTAGCGGTCATTACCGTGGGACTATGATTTCTTGAGCATACCTTATGCAGATCACTTTGGTTGCAGTTTGAGTAGTGTGCGCTCATTCGTGGTATGCATTGGGTTGCAATGGATGATTTATAGGCCATCTGGATGCATTGCGGTCCTTGTTGGATGCGCTGATAGGCCCAAATTGCCTTGTGGGATGCTATTTTTTATGGACGCTTTGCACATGGATGCTATTTTATGCTGAGGGACAGCTTTGACACATTGCAAGTGATGCACTGATAGTGCTATGCTCTCTTGGATGAGATATTATTGATGCATATGCCAGTGGACGGTGTTTATGCTTGTGTCATTTGGCACTTATTGGCATTTTCTTTTGGGCCAGATTTGCTCATATGGATGCATAGTATATGCACATGAGTCAGATGCATCTTTTGATGCTTTGAGCTTTGAATTTTGGTGATATTTCACTCTATTGTGGCCTACACATTTGGGTGCACCTGGTATTTGGTGTGATTCTCTCTTGCAGGCACTAGCATTTGGGATTTTGTTTCATTTGCATCATGGCATCCTCTTCCACGTCTGAAAAGGAGTTTTTCAGCATTAAAAAGTTTGATGGGACAAACTTTTCTTTGTGGAAAGAACAAATAAGGGATGTGCTTATTCAAAAGAAGCAGATTAAACCCTTGGCAGGGATTGAAGCTAAGCCTGCAAATATGTCTGAGGATGATTGGAATGAGTTGGATGCATTAGCAAAGTCTACTATTAGACTTCATCTTGCAGAGTCAGTTTATTTCACAGTAGTAAATGAGCAGACTACGGAAGATTTGTGGAAGAAATTGTGTGCCACTTATGAGAAGGAAACTGCCTCTAATAAAGTTTACCTCATGAAGAGGTTGTTTGAGTTGCAAATGAAGGAAGGGGTCTCCATTGCTTCTCACTTGAATGAATTCAATATTATTTTCAGCCAACTTCAGGCTCAGAAAATGAATTTTGATGCGGAGACTAAGGCAATATTTCTCTTATGTTCATTGCCATCCTCATGGGATACCTTCCGTACAGCTGTCAGTAACTTTGCATCTGGTGGAGTACTGAAATTTGATGATGTTGTGGGTAGCTTGTTGGCCGAGGAGATTAGACGGAAGTCTATGGATGGCAACAAGCAGGATGCAACCTTAAATGTGCAAAGGGGTAGATCACAGTTTAGGGGGAAGTCCCAAGAAAGAGGGAAGTCTCGTAGCAAATCCAGGGCACGGAACATTGAGTGTTACCATTGTGGCAAGAAGGGCCATATGAAAAAGGATTGCTACAAGCTGAAAAGAGAGCAAAAGAATAAGAAAAAGAATGCAAATTGGGGTGCAAATCAAAAGGAAGAAAGTCCAAGGGAAGACAAAGCAAAAGTGAAGATCGAGGAGATCAATGCAGTCACACATGATAGTGACAATGACGTTCTCTTCATGTCTAGTTTATCTGCAGAGTTGCTTACCACTTCAGATGATGCATATTCCCAGGATTGGATTTTGGATTCTGGTGCTTCATTCCATGTTACTCCCCATAGGGAATGGTTCTCCACTTATGATAGTGGAAAGACAGGTTGTGTGCATCTTGGTGGAAATGACTATGCATGTGACATAGTGGGAGTAGGTGACATAAAGTTTTCTTTTGCAAATGGGTCTGCATTTGTTTTGAAACATGTGAGACATGTGCCTAAGCTGACCAAGAGTCTTATTTCAGTGGGTCAGCTAGATGATGCTGGTTTTCACACCACTTTTGGCTTTCAAAGTTGGAAAATTCAGAAGGGCTCTATGCTTTTGGCTAGGGGTGCCAAGTGTGGGACTTTGTATCCCTTACATGTATCAGGGGTATTTGATCATGTTGTTGCAATAACCGAGCAGCCAAGCACTTCTTTGTGGCATTGCAGGTTGGGGCACATGAGCCAGAATGGAATGAAACTCTTATGTTGTTTGGTTTATGTACCACATTTGAGTTTCTCTGATTTTGAATTTTGTGAGCATTGTCTCTATGGGAAGCAGACTAAATCAGCCCATAAAAGAAGGGAAAAGAAAGAGTTTGAAATGCTTGATTTGGTGCATTCAGACGTATGTGGTCCCATGCCTACACGGTCATTAGGCGGGGCTGAATACTATGTGACATTCATTGATGATGCAACTAGGAAAGTGTGGGCTTATGCTATAGCTCGGAAGAGTGATGTGTTCCAGGTATTTCAGAAATGGCTAGCCTTGGTTGAGAATCAGTTAGGTAGAACGCTTAAATGCCTACGGACTGACAATGGTGGAGAGTATCTCTCTCATGACTTTCAGCATTTCTGTGATACACGTGGGATTAAGAGGGAGCTCACATCCCCTCGTACTCCAGAGCAAAATCCAGTTGCAGAAAAGATGAACCGTACCATTCAAGAAAGGTTGCAATGCATGCTTTCCAATGCAAGTCTTTCTGTGGTTTTTGGGCTGAGGCAATGAAGACTACAGTGCATGTGATCAATAGATCACCTAGTAAGAGTTTGGATGGTGGTATTCCTGAAGAGGCATGGAGTGGCAAGAAGCCCTCTTACTCTCATTTGTGTATATTTGGGTGTGAGGCATATGCACATGTGCCAAAAGAGCTTCGAAGGAAGCTAGATCGTAAGTCTAGGAAATGCATCTTTCTGGGTTATGGTGAAAGTGGAGAGATGGGCTATCGTCTCTAGGATCCAGAATTAAAGAAGATCATACACAGCCATGATGTGGTCTTCAATGAGAAGAAGATGCATAAGGCACCCATGAGGGATGTGGAAATGAGGAGAATCACTTTCCAGGATGTGAATCCACTTGCATATGTTGATAGACAGCAAGCTGTCCATGCACCAAATGTGCAAGAAATGGTACAACCAAGTACTCCCAGAGGTATACAATCAAGGGTAGATGATGAATCATCTATTGGTGGAAATAATGAGCCAAATGTGGCTGATATGCAAATGGGACAACAAGCTGAAATGCCTTTGAGAAGATCATCTAGAGTGTCTAGACCACCTGATAGGTTTGTTCCAGGGGTAGACTATGTGTTGCTTACTGATTGCGGGGAGCCTTCTTGCTACAAAGAGGCTATGATGCGTGAGGATCAACGCAAGTGGGAGTATGCTATGCAATCAGAGATGATTTCACTTATGAAGAATAAGACTTGGGACTTGGTTTCTTTGCCACATGGAAAGAAAGCATTGCCATGTAAATGGGTCTACAAAATGAAGGTCACAGGTGATGATGTGCCTAGGTACAAGGCCCGTTTGGTTGCTAAAAGGTTCAAGCAAGAGAAGGGTGTGGACTTTGATGAGATATTCTCTCCGGTTGTGAAGATGACCACAATTAGATGCATGCTTGGACTAGTGGCATCAGAGGATATGGAGCTTATGCAGATGGATGTCAAGACAGCTTTCTTGCATGGGGATTTGCATGAGAAAATTTACATGGTGCAGCCGGAAGGCTTTGAAGAAAAGGGCAAAGAGCATTTAGTTTGCAAGCTGAAGAAGAGTCTCTATGGTCTTAAGCAAGCACCTAGAGAATGGTATCAGAAGTTTGATGCTTTCATTCGGTCCCAGGGTTTTAGAAGGAGTGAAATTGATCACTACCTCTACACTAAAAGGGCTAAGGATAATAGCCTGATAATCTTGGCACTATATGTGGATGATATGCTATTGGCTAGCAAGAATACTTATGAGCTAGATGCATTAAAGGCCAAGTTGCATGAGGCCTTTGATATGAAGGATTTGGGACTTGCAGGTCATATTCTTGGTATGCGCATCACGCGTGATCGGAGTAGGAAACTCCTTTGGCTTTCACAAAAAGAGTATGTTACAAAAGTATTACAGCGTTTCAATATGGAGGGGGGGAAGGCAGTGAGTACTCCATTGCCTCCATATGTGAAACTGAGTCATACAGATAGTCCCAAATCAGATGAAGAAAGGGCCATGATGGCCAAGGTTCCTTATGCATCAGCAGTTGGGAGTCTTATGTATGCTATGATAGCTACTAGACCAGACATTGCATTTGTAGTGGGAGTTGTTAGCCGGTATATGGCTAATCCAGGAAAGAGGCATTGGGAGGTAGTTAAGTGCATCATGAGGTACATGAAGGGTACCAAGGAGATGTGCATCTGCTTTGGTAAAGGAGACATGCGTGTACTTGGGTACACAGATTCAGACTATGCACGGCATGTGGATAGTAGGAGATCCACTTTTGGTTATGTGTTCATCTTTGCAGGTGGTGCAGTGTCGTGGATGTCTCGCGCACAGAAGTGCGTTGCTTTGTCTACCACAGAGGCTGAGTATGTTGCAGCCACAGAGGGTTGCAAGGAGGCTATATGGCTTGATCGGCTAGTGGGAGATTTGGGGATTCATACAGGTGTACCGACATTGCATAGTGATTCCATGAGTGCTATTCAGCTAGCACGGAATCCAGTCTTTCATGCAAAGACCAAACACATTGAGGTCAGGTACCATTTCATCAGGGAGGTACTTGAGGACAAGCGCATAGAGCTTGTCAAGGTTCATACAGATGATAACCCTGCACATATGCTGACGAAGAGTCTACCTAGTCAGCGGTTTGAGTATTGTCGTGTATTGATGGGCACTGGATAGTATGCTCACTGGTTGTTCTCCCTTAAAGGCACATTGTCCTTTAAGTGGGAGGTTGTGGGGGTTAAAGGTCACTGTGCCTTAACCCCGGTTATGTACAATACTCAAACACATATATAAATGAATGAAAAAGAAGATTAGGGTGGTTCTGCACCCACCAAAACTTGTGTGGCTCTCTATCTCTCTCTCTCCTTCTTCCGTTCTTGCTTCCGTTGAGAGCACTCTCAATACTAACCTTGGGAATTTTACTGACCTTGGGGAGGATTTGTGGACTGCCAAAACAACGTCCTATCCTGAACGTTCCTGCCCTCAAAAATCATAACGATTTCCAATTGAATTGAATCGCCATTGTCAAGACCATTTTGATCTTCCCTGAACTAAGACGAATGGAACTCACTAAGCATGCTCATATAACACCTACATGACTGGTGCGAATTCAATGGTCATATGTTGCTTAAAAAAATACCAATACAATGGTAAAAAAAGGTTTCACACCACTGCATTGTACCTTCTTCTTCCTTCAGAGTTTGCAATAGCAACACCATTTGATGAGACTCGAACAAGCTGCTTGAAACAAAGAATAGATTGTGCCCTGTGATCAAGCATTTCCATCCTCTTTTATCTTGCCACCATGATACCTTTGTATGAAAGAGAAAGACTTTAACACTCATCCTTTCGACTGCCAGGTGTAGGAAATGGATCCTTGAGATTATTCAAGGCAAACTTTCAGCTCATGCAAAGGTCCTAAAGAGGGCATCTATACCTCGAGGAGAGTTCATGAAGCGCAAGCAGACAGTATTAATGCAACTCCGTCCAGTCTTCTAGCCTAAAGATCTTTCCAATCTTGCTGTTAAAATGAGTGCTTCTTTACTGTTCTTTGTTGGTAGTCCGCTATCGTCAGGCCATATCACTAAGCAGATATTTTGATGTTGCGGCCTGCAACTCCCCGAGGAAAACCAAAATCCTTCTAACTGCCATGACATAATCGAGGCATTCTCCTCAAGACTATTTGCGGAATGTTTCCAAGATTTTCAGCCACCCTCTTGCTCGGTGCACCAAGTCCATTACTCTATTGCGGTTTGGTCCAGATGATTCAAAGTTTGGTCCGTGGTTTGCTTCTCCCTGTGTTCATTTTGCCCTAGCCTTTGCTTTGTCATTACGTTGCTTCAGTCTCAGGTTCAATGTTGCCCCATCTTTGCCATCGCAACGTGCTCTATTATGATGGGAGATGTTAAAGTCTCCCATAATGATAGCACTCAGAGATCACATCAAGTCATGCTCTATCATGATAGCACTGAAACATTAAGTCAAGTCATGCTCTATCTGAAAGTAGTCAAAGTTTACGTCAAGTCGTGATCTCTTATTATTTGGATTTTACGGTGTCATCATGTGAGATTAATGTTGCCCGAACTACTTCCTAAAATAGATATATGATATGCTCTTGATTTTTCAATCTTACACTTTCTCAAGGGTCCAAATAGTTTTTAAAAATAGAAACGGAAACCATCACTCCAGCTTTGGTGTGGAAACAATCCTTGTGGGAATTCTTGTTGCGAACAACACATCAAAATGGTTCGGCTTCAGCTTCTCAAAAGTGATGTGCATCCTCATGGCAAAATTTGGGGGGTGCATGTTAGCAAGTATGGGAAATGATGAAGATGTGGAGCTTTTGCTGGCATTCAAGAGGGGCATCACCCATGATCCTTTGGGGGTGTTAGGAGGTTGGAATGTTGGCAACAAATCTATGTTTTGCAACTGCAAGTGCATGGTTGAGCCTCACTGACACTATAATTCTATGCAAGTAGCCCATGTGAGTGAGCTAAACTTGACATCTAGCAGTTTGGAATGTTGGATCACTCCAGCTTTAGGTGGGCTCTTGCATCTCCTCTCTTTGGATTTGTCTTATAATCGTCTCTCTCGATCCATTCCTCATGAGTTGGGACTCGATCCATTCCTATTGAGTTGGGATTCTTACAAAATCTCCACATTTTGTATTTCCGCAACAATTCTCTTGTGGGTGGCATTCCCATCACTCTTAGCAATCGCACCGCTCTCATGGTCAAACGACTTCACCGATCACATCCCATCTGAGTTTGGAATGCTCACCAACCTTCAGACTCTGTATCTCTGGGGAAACCAGCTCACGGACCTCATCCCCTCCAGCTTAGGCAACTGCACCACCCTCACAAGGCTTGTTCTTAGTAGCAACCAATTAATCGGGATGATCCACGAGCTGATGGGATCGATACCCTCGGAATTCGGGATGCTCCATCGCCTTGCACAGTGCTATTTGGACGATAACAACCCTCTAACAACCTCACGGGTGGCATTTCCTCTAGCCTTGGCAACTGCACCTCCCTCACTGATCTCGACCTTGATTTAAATGAGCTAAGTGGTGCAATTCCCTCTGAGCTCGGCAAACTAGGATCTCTTCAACGCATATATTTTGCCCAGAATAACCTCTCAGGGACTATACCGCCGGGGATCTCCAATTGTAGCCAGCTATTCTTCCTCGACATTTCTTACAACAGGTTGAGTGGAGCCGTTCCCAATCCCATCGGCCAGCTTCTTACAACAGGTTGAGTGGAGCCGTCCTACAATGAAACAAGTTCTCACAGAGCTACTTAATAGAAGTTAGACAATTATTGGAAGAGATTTTCACCTCACCTTGGTCAAATGCTTCTATAATTGTCCACAAACCAATAGACATTGCATATTTATCTAAGACTTTGGGTGTTATCATATTACTACTCATTTGATCAGTTTGTAGCTAGACGCATCGAGCAAGAGAGAAAAGTTAGAGATCAACTTTGAAAAATCATTTTTGGAGAGATTGACTGGTCCAATCGGTCTACAATGGGAATATTGAAGCTTCGGGAATTTGGATAAGTGACATGACTTGGGCATGGGGATTCTGTTTCCAATTTCTTCTCGGGAGATTCACTCTAAAGAAGGGGGAGGATGTCACCTGCATGCATAAACCTCAAGAAAACCCCTTATACATGATCCTTATGAGCATAATAAAACATGCCCGCTTAGCTTATACAGATATCTTCAGCAATTTACTATGGCTCCCTTCCCTTATGTCTCCATTTTTTCTCAAGCTCTTATACACACCCCCTTTCTTTCAATAAAATCTAAGGGCTTCGCGTTAGCATAAGGCTATATGCGTAATTTTGAAGGAAGCCTATGATTTACTTCTTCATATGTAGCATGCAATGATGTTGGGATTAGATGTCAGCTCCCCATCTACGAGCTTCCATATGAGGAGGATAGGTCCAATGGATGGATTCTCTGCACCTTAGAGATGGATTCTCTGCATCTAAGGGCTGGTCTGGATGGATGGTCCAATGGATGGATTCTCTGCATCTAAGGGTTGGTCCAATGGATGAATTCTATGCATCTAAGATTCTCTGCATCTAAGGGCTAGTCCAATGGATGGATTCTCTGCATCTAAGGGTTGGTCCAATGGATGGATCACTTCCACCCTCCGGCATTTCACGAGCATTGAGGTTCAAGGGAGGCAGCACGATTATAGATGGATGGTCCAATGGATGGATTCTCTGCATCTAAGGGCTGGTCCAATGGATGGATTCTCTGCACCTTACACATGCCCTTCAGTACTCTCTCTAGTGCCGTTGTGCACCCTCCTAAGGCCTATTTTGGTAGCTTGCAGAGGACTACATTATGCACCCCAATAGGGGCATCTTATAGGACTGGAGTGCCCTGTTTTCTTGTGCCTAGAAGCACATCTGAGGCTGGTTTAATGGATGGATTATCTGCAGCTTGCTATTTCCCTTCACTGCTCCCTCTAGTACCCTTGTGTGCTCTCCTAAGGACCTATTTTGGTAGCCTATAGAGGGCTAGATTAAATTACTTATGCCCCCAACGGGGACCTTTTATAGGACTAGAGTGCACTCCTTTTGGCCAACTGGATAGTCTACTGCTCAACTGCTACTTGTCACTGCACTCTTGTTGGTCACCCTTGTCTGCTATGCTTGCGCTGATTTCTCTACCTTGCTGCTTGTGTTTGTCTACTGCTTGGTGCACTACTGTTGGTCATTGCATTGCTGGTAACTTCTCTCTCTTCCTTTGTCATTGCTGCTTGTTCTTGTCTACTGCTACTTGTTGCTCTCTGCACTAGTGCTTGCATCTTGGTCAGTGTGTTGCTTCCTGCTTACCCGCCAAACAAGATGCTGTCAAGGAAGCCCAAACAAGATGCCTAATGCAACATTGTTGGGATACTTAAGGCAGCTTACACAGCCAAATGACAAGTCCCTCCCCTTGATCAAAATTACTCATACCTACCCATACCTCTACGTCAAACCTCCCCCTCCACCCCTAGCCTCTCCTTCAAGGCCCCATCCCATCACATTGCCTCTCTTCATAGATAAAGATCCCTTCTCAGCCCTCTACCAAAAAGAAATACCCTCCAGAGGGTGAAATATACACCCAAATGAAGGGGCCTTGTTGATAGCCACTCCTGCTAGCACAAGAAGATAGTTCTTATCAAAAATGAAATCTAACATTGGGCTTTCTGTATCCATTCAAGGTCAGGATTCTTTATCCTCTGTTGGATGCATTTGAGCACTCGTGGGTACCCTATTTCAGATTTGGGTTGTGCATTTTCAGTTTGGGATTGCACTTCGGATTGCAGTAGAGTGCAGTGATTGGTTGATGTCATTTTTGTAGTGATTGCATTTTCAGTTAGTGGCATTTCAGAGCAGCCAGTCATACTTTGCATTTGCAGCCAGTATTAGTTTGGGATTTGCAGGCACATTTGCAGTCAGTTGCGCTTTTGGGACTTGAGGTTCTTTCTGCAGATACATTTGCAGCTTGTGGGTATCCCATTTTGCATCATGTCGACTCTTTCAGATAGTTTTGGCAATTTGTCAGAGGGTGACAAGTTGGATGGACCAAACTATGCCTTGTGGTCATTCATGCTTAAGAACATCTTGGTTGGTAAGGGCTTGTGGGATATTGTTAGTGGGGATAAGGTGAGGCTAGCAAGCTCATCTACATCCAACACAACTTCTTTGGGTCAGACTATAGGCAGACTACAAGCAGACCTACAAGCAGACAGTAGACTGCTATAGCCCCTCCTGCTAGTCTCATAGCATCGACGGAGGAGCAAAAGAATTTCGACCTCCGCAGTGTCCAAGCGATGTTTTTGATTGCCACAAATGTGAGGAGGCACATTATGACAACTATCAAGTTGTGCAAGGATGCAAAGGTAGCATGGGAAAGATTGGCAAACATGTATCATGTTAAGAATCAGGCAAGGGTCATTGCCTTGACAAATCAGCTTAAGGATCTCGAGATGCAAGAAGACCATGCCATCACTAATCATATTGCCAGGATCATTAATCTACGTGATCAGTTTGCAAGTATTGATGAGAAAATAGAAGACAAGAAGCTCGTCTCTATTACTCTCAATAGCTTAGCGTCCTCATATGGCACATTTGCCACTTCATTGACCATTGTTCTCAGTCCCACTCTCGTTCGATGAGCTAGTTGGGCTTTTGTTGCAAGAAGAGGAGAGAGGCTAAAATTTTACCAAAGCCTCTCGTCAGGGTGAGCAAGTGCTTGCCATGGGTGGAAAGGGAAAATTTCAGAAAAAGTTTGAGCCATACAACTCAGCCCAAGGAGGGGAATGCAAGCAGTTCAAGCAAAAATCAAAAAAAAGGGCAAATGCAATTATTGCAAGAAGCCAGGGCATTACATCGCAGTGTGTCAGAAAAGGATTTTCAATGAAAAGAAGAGGCAAAGGGACAGCTCTAGCAGTAATTTTGTTGTCCCCACTAAAACTCGTGCTTCAGATGCACATGGTGAAGCTCATCTTGCCCAAGGTGATAGAGATTTTTTGTTTGTTGCATTTTTTTGAGAAGATGGATGCCAGGGGGGATTTGAATGCTGATTAAACTCATTAATGGATTTGTATATTCCCATTAGATTTTCAAATGGTTTTTGCCACTTTAGCCGCAGAGAGTGAGACATCTTAAGAAGACAAATGGTACAAGTGAATTCTGAACTTCCGGAATAAAGGGAGAGATTCGTATACAAGAAGCTGCATTGAATATAGTTATATTTATGAAGGGGCCCCATGAATCTTGTGTTGAGGTGGTATGATTTGTGATTGGAGTGGGCTGTCCTCATTAATTGGGCCCTCCCTCCGTGTTTACCCTCCCTACAACTTAGATTCATTGCTTCCTCCCCTCACCCATGCCCTCAAAGCTAAGTAATAGGTATTTGCATTTTTGGCCTTGCTAAGGGTCTATGGAGGGATGGTGAAGTTTTTAGCTAATTAGGTTCATTGTTTATATGTTAGTTCATTTGGTCAAGTTGACCATGTTAATGGCATATTTATGGGTGTTTAGTGTTAAGATTAGTGGTAGTTTAGGCCATTGTAATGAGTTTTAGTTTTAGGCTTTTGCCTTTTTGTGAGGGTCCTAGATGATTTTCACATTGTGTGTTTGGCCTTACATGAGAGGTAGTGTCATTTAGCTTCTGTGAGACCACCTTTATTAAAAGCATGTAAAACGAGGGTCTCTTGCCAAAATGGCCACTTCTGCACTGTTGAAAGCAAGGCCATAGTGGTGACTTCAGCATAGATACCTCTCAAAAATCACCCCAATCAACAAATCTACAAACCATGATGGAATTTAAAGAACCAACAACTTACTCATTCTCCATAATGGAGAGACCATTGCATTGCATATATTTACACATAATGCACCCTAACACTTACACCTACAGCAACATTTAAAAAGGTCAGACCTAAGTGGGATTTCCACCTTGTTTGCATGGTAGACAATATAGCTCACAATCTGAAATGTTTCAAACTCTATGGCAATACAACAAGATAGGCTTTTGGTCCAAGAGATTTTCATTGATGAGTGGACCAAAAGCCTATCTTGTTGTATCTCCATAGAGTTTGAAACATTTCAGGCCTCTCTCAATTCACGGGCTTAAAGATGGCCAAAGTAGGAACATGTAAAATAGACGATGATCAAGTAATACTGTAAAATAGACGATGACCAAGAGATGCTAGCTAATTTGTTCAGTGGCTATGCACTAAGAGACCTTGTTGAACAAATTTTTGCACCCCATTTATAAGTCATGACATTAATTATAAGTAAAGAGGGTAATCCACATGCAGTAGGAATTCTTACATCGTCTAAGCAACTTTGACACAGTTGCGATCTTACATTGTCTAAGTGACTTTGACACAGTTGAGATCTCTTTTGGTGTTGCAAGATGGTGAATTAAAACTTAACTTTTTGCATAGTGTAACTCAAGGTGGCACTTCCAGAAAGTGGTATTGCATTGTTGTTTCATAGGATTCCTCATTGATCTTATGTAGGAACTTCATGGAAGAGGAATGGACAGTGATAATGCAGACCTTCGAAAAGGTGTACTCAAGTTAGCTGAGTTGCAAAGTGTAAGCCATGAACTTGTGTATTTCAAAAGTAGAGAGGAGTGTTTGGAATCCCTAATACTTCTCGAATCTTGGTGAATGAACTTGTATGCAACGATACAAACCTCATTGCCAATGGCATTATTGACAAGTACAAAAGACAATGACTTGTTATAGGATAAAGGAATATTAATCCATTGATTTGAAATGAATGCTTCTTTCAAAACGTGCAAAAAGTTTGATTCTTGGTTGAATCTTATGGAATAATAGATAAATGGCAAATCTTATGAGAGTTTAGTTCATGGTCAAATCTTATGGATTGATAGCTTTCATTCCTATAGAGTGTAACATATCTTATCATACCATACTCTTGCTTGATTACAAAAAAATCCCCAATTTGATATAGGTATCATTGGCAAGCTAGATGGGTCCTAATCAACTAAGTGTCCAATTTGATTGTAACTATCAATTGGCAAGCTAGATGGATCCCACTAGCCATATTGTATATGCAAGGTTATACATTATTTCATGCCTAATGGACCAGTCACAACAAGTCACTAAAGATAACATTTATAGGATAGCAACCCTAAAGCCTTGAGTTGAGTATTTTCTCTATCAATTAGAATGTGGACATGCTTGTTTTGGATGAATCCTTTCAAACGAAGAGTTTGAGCTCCTTTACAACCCATCATGGAATCTCAAGATATGCTAAATATTGCAATGTGTGCAGCAAAATAGTTCTCATCATCCCTTACATAAGGATACACATAAGAAAATCTATCATCAAGAGAGAATTCATGTGCAACTTCAATGCTCATTGCTAACCAGCATGTTGACACTTGACTTAGAAAAGAATTATTTTTACTGAATGCGCACTTGTTGAACCACCGGGGTCAAAGGGAGAAGAAGTACCCTTTATGGAAGCCTTAGAACACCATCATCATCAAATTTACTGTCATTCACACACTCATGAAATTCCATTTCTATCACAGATTTATCAGAGGTTGAGCCCTCATCAATTTCTATAGTCAAGCTAACTTTAGCTCCATACTTAGCTTTGTGTGTGCTTGTATGATTAGGAGACCTTTTTCTCTCCACAAAGTTAGCATAGGTTTTGATTTCCTCCATGAGAGCTTGAGAGAGATGCTTAACTAATTTTCCTTTCTTGTCTCCCATATCCTCTTTGCTAGGTGGCTTAGACAAAGCCTTCTCATCATAAGCCTTATAGGATTTGAATGTCGCATGGTGCTACCATATACAGTATGGAATTTGGGAATGGAGGGAATGCATGATGATACCCCTTGCTTCTAATTTGTGAAGATGAAGCCATGGGTGTGTCAATTGCAACGACACCCACTTGTAATGAATCATGCAAAGGGTAAAGCAATGAATGAGGCACTCTTCCTTTGTGAATTCAGTCTAACTTTATTGGCAATGCATGCAATGTGTGCTCACAAATGAATTTGCATTTGTTATCATTCATTCCTTTATGATAAAGTGCGATCTTCAAAGGAGTTGTGGGCACTATAAATCCATCCTACAATGAGCAACCAATTTTGTTAGGCCAGCTGCTGGTAGAAGGTATATTTTGTTTGCAGAGCCTAGAGCATGAGCAACTTGCATGCATGTTAAGCAGCAAGGAGATGCGGTATAGGAATTGTCTGAATGAAGCAGTGGTGGTAATTTGGCACTAACAAGAAGATGTTTGTTGCCAAGTATTTCTTTTCACCTTAGATGCATCATATACATCAGAAAAGTTAGAGAAGGCATTGCCCACGTTGTCATATCATAGGTTGCTCTCTATGTCTAGAAAGATTGAGACTCATTCAACCTATGGTGTGATTGTGATTCTCCCATACGCATCTCTAATTTTTATCCAAATCAAGTTACTAATAACATCAATTTACAAAAAAAAAAGTCTTCAATGGAGCCACAACTTTCAGGCCAATCAAAGAGTTTCCTTGATCATTGTCATTTCTTGAAGAAAAGCATTAATCAAATGATTGTGATATGTCCCAAGGCAAACCAAATGTAGAAGAGTATTATGTCCACATTTGGACATAACATGGTTATGGTTACAAATATTGAGTAACCTAGGGTTACAGATCTTAACCTTGGCACATTCAGGTCATGTACTACCCTAGGTATATTTAGGGCAACCTTAATCTAGAGACAGTTAAGACACCTTGTGCCAAATTAGAGAGTGAGCTCACGATCATTTGGGGTATTTTTGGGAGTGGGAGTAAGAGTGGGCCTCTCAAGAATATTTGAATAGGTTGGATCTCGTCCAAGCCGATGTCTCCTAACAACATCTATGCATAGATGGAGTGAGGGGCTACATTTCATGAGGGGCTTGTTTCCAAAATGTATAGTGCCAATACCCTTCTCCTTCAAATTATACTAGGGCTCATAAAGTTCAAAGAGTTGCATAGCCTATTTCACTTACACTTGGGATCATAAAGTTCAGAGCATTGCATAGCTTCTTTCAAAGAGCTCGGTCTCTATGCAAAAACATCAAGAGCTAGTCTAGGATGAAGACCATGAATACATTTAAGCATCTTGCCCCTTTCATCGATACCATGAGTGAATAGCGATAATTTCTAGAATTTTTTGATATAACCCTTCAATGTTACTTATTGTGGCAATTCATACCAGTGACATACATATTGAGATCTCCGAGTAAGAGGTAAAACAAAACTCTAGAACATCCATTAGAAAAAAAGGGAGCTCATTTTGGGGCCTTTTAGGGTTTCAGAAGAATGTCTCTCAACAATGAGGAGAAGGCCAACGTAACATAGAAATTTCACCAAAAAAGGCAAAAATATGAAAAAGAAAATAGTATTTTATGTTGTTACAAGCATGTGCAATTAATGAGAAGATTTGTTTCTGATTCTTTTACGGTTCGCCTGTCGTATCAAGAGATGTGGACCCAAAATCGAAATAGAGCTCCATTTTGAAACCTTCCTGCGTGGTGACCCAAAACAACCATCCAATTTCTCTTGTTCTCTGGTGCCATTCCTCTACTTTCACCATGATGAGCCATTCCATTCTCTCTTCAACAAGCATTCCTCGTTGCATCACTGTTGTTGTGATGCTCTTAAACTTTCAAGATAATAAGCTCCTTTCACCGTTTATTCGCTTGTTCCCAGTTTCGTTCATTTTTGTTAATGTCTTACTATTTTAGTGTGTGTTTCTTTGACTTCGTAGGTATTAGAGTGAGGATTTCAGATGGCAACCAAAAACTTTGGTCGTGCCATTAGGAAGCGGTTTGTTGCTCTATGTGGCGAAGATGTGGATGTACAAAGTATCTCTTTGCCGCAAAGACCTACCTCACTAATCTCATGTGTAGAAGTTTCCAATACTGTGAATGTGGATGGTAGTAGCTAGAAAAAGATAGCAATGGCGAAAGAGATTGGGTTCTAATGCAACCCAACAAGCGGAGAAAGCAACAATCAACTAACACTTTTTTGGCTTCTTGGAAGGGCAAAGTGAAAGATTTCAGAGTAAAAAAGGAAGGCACAAGATGCATTAGAGAGGTTCGGATACAACGTGTCTACATGCACTGAGAACTTGTATAATTACGAGATCATCTTGCTTATCTTCCACACTATAGACTCAATTGTAAGTGTATTTGTGTAATGAAATACGTGAAATGAAATATCTATTTCTTTGATGACATACAGTCTCTTTGTTTTCATTCAAATATATATCCCTGATACGAAGAGTGGCAACCACTGGAATGCATACTGGGATTCTTTGATGCTTTACATGGTGCTATTGGGGAGCTACAATACATAGGTAGAAAATCAACAACCCTGGCTGAATCTGGTATATTTTCTTATGATCACTTTTATCAATTGATGGACAATGCTCACTCACACGGTTTATTAAAAAAAGCAAGATCTCCTGGCATGGAATATAGTTGATTGGCCAGTCCTTGATGGCAGCATCAGAGAATCCTACAGAGCCAAACTATTTTTGGAAGTACAGCATTCCCTGAAACCAAATATTGCTACCAGGATAGTTAAAATCAACATTTTCATGCCACTTGTAGTTTTTGTAGTACTTTTTCAAGATTATCCAATTAAAGTTTGTAAGTCAATGTTGAATTTCAAAGCAAAAGGGTATGATGAAGTTCCAATTCCAATCTTTTTGGATAATGGTTGGGATAGAATGGTGGCCAATAATGTGTATTGTGAGGTTGCTCATAACTCCATCAACATTAAGTACATGATTGCCTCGCAAAACTTTATTTTCTATTTTTACTATAAATGCAACAAGATGATAGGCACAAAACTTGTGGCAATGGACCAAGACGAGAGGTCATCAGGTCCCATAATTGAAATCAATGTTATTGAGAATGACATCCTTCTAACATCCATCTCACTGGGACAATGTTGCACCCTCTATCAGTTACGCAATGACATTATTATGGAGACTGAGAACAATATTCATAAAGAATTTTCATTCATTTTAAACAACAGGAAAGTCAGTTGGTTTCCACCCTGTGTTTCTCCTAATTTGATTCTCTTTACATTTGCATAATACATTTACATATTGCTAAAATTTTATTTTTGCAGATACTTTAAAGGAGCGAAAGCAAAATTCAATGCAAGGACATTGTAAATAGAACAATTCAAATGATACAAAGCTATTGACTCACGTATTACTTGCAACCAAAAAAAAAAAGTTGACATTTGATGTATTAATACAAAATGATTACAAATATCATTTGTTTTTCTATTATTGCTTAGAATCTCTCTCTTGACTTTTTTGGAGTGGAGACTCCTGAGAATCTTTCACATGCTGCTCAGGTTGCTGTTGCTATGGATCCTGCTACTGTACATCCTACTATGGATCCTACTACTATTTATCCTACTGTGGATCCAGCTGCTGTACATCTTGCTGTGGATCCTGCTGCTACACATCCTCCATCGGTATTGCTTCCTCCTGCATCCACTCCTACTGCTTTGGTATACCTGCCTCCTCGTCCATGGGCTCGAGCTCGGCCTCATGCTGCTTTGATGTCCCTACCTCCTCGTGCATAGGCTCGGGCTTTTGGAAAAGATCAAGCAGCTCATCAACACTGACACCTTCTAGAATATCTTCTAGATTCCTAGTGCCTGGGACATTCTGAGCCTCTTGTTCAACTCAGAGATCCTTAGTGCCTTTTGAGCCCTCTCCTAAATGGACTGGTTGTTCTGGTACTAGACAAGGGGAAGAGTGCTCTAGCAGCTTCAAAATTGTCTTTGCTCTGAAGCTATGTACATATTCAGAGCCAAAGCTATCCTCTTTCATCTGCAATAAAAACAAAGTGTTTTTAATATTTTTGTATCAATGCATTAAATTATGAAGAGTGAAAAAATAAGAGGGAGATATAGATAAGTGACAATGATTACTGTACCTGTAATGACATTGGGTGAGCTGAATCTAACATCTTTAACTTTGGATCATGGAGGTCCAGTGCATCCATTAGTCTTTTGAGACAAATGCAATGGGAATGAAGGGCAACAAATTATAAAATTCATACTTCTGCAAGTAAATGCGATATGGCTGACTTTTTAAGAGAAACCTGAAAATCATGTTTTAGAGAAAAATTATAGGCAATGATTTACTTACAATTCCAAATCCTGGTGGGTACCCTTTAAGGAGTTGAATATATAGCATAGCTTTTGTTGTACATCTATATGTACCAAACTCCAATGATTGTTGCAAGAGAAACAAATAACATGAGGGGATTAGACCAAGAGGGTGTAAATTTAATTTGAAAAATCAAGATTTTGTCAATAGAGGGTAGTAGTGGAAAAGGTCAGGGAACATACTGTGAGCAATATGGAAGGAGAATCATATCAACCAGATCAAAATTACAAAAATGAAACCACTTGGAAATGCTTTTGGTTGATGTCTTGTTATCTTTCAGCTTGAAAGATATAGCTAGATCAACTATATAAACAGAGTGCTGAAGGCTCTGGTGGATCTAACTCTTCAAAAAACTACAAAAAATAACTTCACTTAGCTTATGAAAAAGTGAATGCTACAAAGACATAAACACAAGTGACATAGAAAGATATTCTTACTATAGAGTTGCAAACATGATTGTGCAAGTCGCATGTTTTTCTTTCTATGCTAAAGGAATGATGCAGTCTTCTGTCAAGTCCCAGGTCAGGTTATCATTCACAGTCTGGATGGCTACTCTGATCCTTGGTCCAAGTTGTAGGAGCTTCTGCTGAATTTTGCACCATCCTCACTAATGTCTGGGATTGCAAGACAAACATTGTTTCTTTGACTCTTTCCCTGAGGGACTCTTCATAGGCAATCTTGCCTCTGTGTTGGCTCTTTCCTATGGCTTTTGTAGTAGGAAGAGCAGGGTATTCTCAGTATGCAGGGTTTCGAGGTTTTTGTCACCTACAGATATATCAGGGTTGTCATTTGTAGTATACGTGTAGCTTAGGACCTCGATTCGTGTTCCGTTGAGAGACGTAGGCTTAAGTGTGGTAAGTAGACATGGTGCATGCATGTGTAAAAGGAACGTGTATCATCATGGTTGAGGTAATGAAGGCTTTCGCCTTCATTGGGGGTTGCAGGGTTTAGGAGGAGTTTAAGGGTTAGAAGGAGGTTTCAGAGTTTAGAAGGAGGTTCTAGGTTTAGAAGGAGATTCTAGGGGTTAGAAGGAGTTCCAAGGTTTAGAAGGAAGCTCCAAGGTTTAGAAGAGTTCTAGGGTTAGAAGGAGTTCCAAGGTTTAGATGGAGGTTCCAAGGTTTAGGAGGAGGATCCAAGGTTCAAGGTAGAGTACATGGTGGAGAGCTCGTCTCCCTCATAGATCATGGAGGTTAAGGGTTGAGGAACTAAGTGTTTAGGAGGAGCATAGGAGTGGGAGAGGAAGAAGGTGTAAGAGCATGGGGGAAAGAGGAGAGAGGAGGGAGGAGGAGGAGGAGGAGGAGGAGGAGGAGGAGGAGGAGGAGGAGGAGGGAGGAGGAGAAGGGAGGAGGAGGAGGAGGAGGGAGGAGGAGGAGGAAGAGAGGAGGAAGAGGGAGGAGGAGAGGGAGAGGATTGGATTGCAAGGTTGGAGGAGAGGGGAGGAGGGGTTGCAAGGTTGGGACATGCTTTTGGACATGGAGTGCAAGGAAGCATGGACACTTAAGACAATTGCTTGGAATACCAAAGTAGAACTCAACACAATGCCCCAAAGAGTCTGGGCTTCATTCCATTATGGGGTATTTATACAAGTTGGAGAGCTTCTCTGTCTGCATGTAGGAATTGTAACATATTCTCTCTCTACATGTAGAACTTGCATATAAAAGTTGCATGTAGAAGTTGTATGTAGAACTTACATGTACAACTCGCATGTAGAACTTGCATGTAGAACTCGCATGTAGGAGTTGCATGTAGAACTTGCATGTACAAGTTGTATGTAGAACTTGCATGTAGAACTCACATGTACAAGTTGTATGTAGGAGTTGCATGTAAGAGTTGTATGTAGAAGTCGTATGTAGAACTTGCATGTAGAACTCGCATGTACAACTCGCATGTAGGAGTTGTATGTAGAACTTGCATGTAGAACATGCAAGTTGGATTTCTAAGAGGGATTATTTCTAGCCTTATGCAAGTACAAGTGGAGCTTTGCCGCTACTCTACACACACATTCTGTTCTACCTAATTCCATGTTGGCACAAGACAACACTTGTAACACAAAGTTGTGTCACAAAGTCGTAACACAAAGTTGTATCTAGAAGTTGTAACACAAAGTTGTAACACTTGACTCTGTGCCAACATGAACTTATGTAGAAAGGGAATGTGATACAACTTAGTGTTACAACTTTGTGTTACAACTTCTAGATAAGTTCATGTTGGCACAGAGTCAACATATGGGATGACCAAGCTATAAGCCTATTTCAATTTCTTTGGGGCAGAATGTGCAGCTGAGTGCAGATGTAGGTGAGCTTCTGGAAGACCCTACTATGTACAGACGCATAGTACGAAGTTTGATTTATATGACTATTACCAGGCCAGATTTGAGCTATGCTGTTGGATTGGTAAGTCAGTTTATACAGGCTCCAAGGAAACCGCATTTGGATGCAGCAAGATGCATACTCAGGTATGTGAAGTCCACATTGCAATATGGACTATTTTATGAGACTGGGGTTCAAAAGAATATAGTTGCATGGATACACTGATGCTAATTGGGCTGGTAGTATTTCTGATAGACAATCTACTAGTGGATATGTGTTCTCTTTTGGGAGTGCTGCAATCGCTTAGAGCAACAAGCAACAGCCTACAGTTGCCTTGTCAAGCATAGAGGCTGAGTACAGGGGTGCAGCAATGGCTGCATGTGAGGTAGCTTGGTTGCATAAGCTACTTTATGATATGCATCAGTCTACAGATGGGCCAGTTGTCATTTATTGTGATAACATGAGCAGTATACACTTGGCAAATAACCCACTCTATCATGCTAGAACAAAGCACATTGAGGTGCATTATCACTATGTGCAAGAGAAGGTTTTAATAGGTCTTATTGATCTAGTTTATGTCAGCACAGAGGATCAGGTAGTTGACATATTCACGAAGGCATTGGGCACAGAGAAGTTGCACAAGTTCAGAGGCCTGCTTGGTGTGCAGGAATTGGGATTGAGCTCGAGGGGGAGTGTTGAGATATCAAAAAATAAAGGTCATTTCCCAGGATAGGAACCTATTTCCTATGTTTCAGATGACTCCACATGCTAGGAGGTCATCAGCGTCCACCTCCCTAAACCCTAGGGGTGTGATTTGAAAGCGATCTAAATGCTTCATGAACCTGGGTTCTTGATTGAACAAGTACTTCAAATAATCAATTGGGACCCATCTTTTTGTAGACTCATCAATTTGATATGCAAAACTTGCGATGTAGTCTTGCATGTACTTGATGAGGTCTTCAAAATTGTCTCGGGCTCCCAAGTAGGTGCCTAGGACATCTATGCTCTTATTAAAGACTGGAAATAACTCCTCCTCTCTATCAATTAATGGAGTACGAGAGATGAAATCGTGGAAGGCAGACCTAGTAGAATCCATGGTAGTTTGGTAGCTGAGAGAACTATGGCTATGATAGTGAAACTTTGAAACTAAAGTAACTTTATAACCTATATATACCCAAATGTTCTAAATATAAAAAATAAAAAGAATTATAAAATTTTTGGGAAAAACTTGACATTGACATGAAACAAAACCATTCAAAACATTAAAATTAATTGCACCACTATTAATTGGAAAATGTCAAAATCCACAATTGTTCCACCCCACATTGTTTACAATCTTCAATATTGCAGGAAGGATAAAAGTGGCACTAAGCACGAGCTTCTCTGCACGCTTTCCTACCTTTTCACCATTTAAGGTAAAGTGAAAGGACTCAGACATGCCATCCTCCATGACCAATAGATGTTCCCGCACATCCCTGAGAGTTTACTGTGATGTGACAGTCACACTCTTGACATCTCCTAAATGAGAACTAATACATAAACTTACCCCTGTATTATCATCGTCATTAGAGTCAAGGGGGAGCCAATTGCCACCTGTTTGCTTCCAGTGCCTATATTGGAAAGAAAAATATAACATTTGGTGAGAGATGTGGTACTTGATAACCACATTGTCCTTACATACATGGCATTGAAATAGATCACCCTTTTGTTCACCTGACCTACTACCCCAATTCACCCCAAGCAATTCCTCAAGGGCATTCTTGGATATTCTGAAAACAAGAAGAAAAATGTGCAGAGGCATAAACCAAGACAACCTTACCCATTTAGAGCCAAATGTAAACTTCATGGCCATGCCCACATCCTTTGCAATCTTTTCCTTGTATGATTGCATTGTTCTTGTGTCCACCATGCTGCAATCCATGTCTTCAAGTTGTGGTGCTGCAATGCATTGAAGATGGCCATAGCCTGCTGATGCCGTCCTTGGAGTAATGTACTTGACATTATACCAATAGATATTTCTCTGTTTCAAAGCACAAGATTTCTTAAAGTAATGTACTTGGCATTATACCAATAGATAGTAATGGACTTCAAGAAATCTTGTAGATGCACAAGATTTCTTGAAGAGAAAAGTCATGGGGTTAAAAATTTTGGATCAATGGGCTTCTACCATATGCGCAGGTGTTCAATGGGTATAATACTTTATACAGGGCCTTAATGTGAGTAAGACCCATGTACATCATGGGTATTATACTTTGTAAAGGGCCTTAATGTGAGTAAGACCCATGTACATCATGGGTATGATACTTTGTAGAGGGCCTTAATGTGAGTGAGGCCCACGAGTGTCATGGACATAACCACTATAATGTGCATTGGTAGTATAGTGCCACATACGCACAATGTGCCTACTAAGCACAATTTGCATGTGAGCTCCATTGCCACATCATCAATTAGACCCCTCTTCTTGATCAAAACTTCGGCAAGCCATATCTTTCAATCCAAGAAGAATTCGCTTGTGATTCAAAAAGGAAAAATGATCATCTTTTTCATCTTTGTGCTATCATAACATCAAAATAACTAATCTTATCCTCTCATGCTCTCTAAAATAAATCAATTGGTAAGACCTTTGCAACAAATGACAAAACAAAGCATGAATGCACACATTGCTCTCATAATCATGCAAAAGCACAAGTGCATGAGATGACCATAGCATAGAACATGGCATTCACACATAAAGCATTAATAGCACATGAAGAACAAAGCATCATACATTAGGCTACATCAAGCAAAGAACAAGAATGCCATCAAAAAAATGTATTAAGAAAGAAAATCTTGCCACCTTTAGCCCATGTTTTGTAAAGGTCATCAAATGAGTAGACCTTGGTTTCCAAGTATCAAACCTAACCACCTGAGAGTAGCTAGAAAAGAACCCAGGGGAGGTATTGATCATGTTGTACCACTTGACCACCTTAAGTAGTAGCAAGTATGCACTAAGGGGAGGTGATAGACTTTTACTCACCTAGACTCGTGACCCTAAACCCTTGCCGCTACATCATAGAACCTAAAACCTAGATCTTAGGCCCTAGAACCTAGATCTTATACCTTAGACCCTAAACCCTAAATCCTAGAACATAGATTCTTAACCCTAGTTAAACCCTAAATTACAATAAAAATTTTATAAAATATATTGATTTGCGCAAGAGGTTGGGTGCACCCCCAACCTATTGCACATGCAATAGGTTGGGGGTGCATACAACCTCTTACACAAATTAAGAAAATTTCATGATTTGTGTAACAGGTTGGGGTTGTATCCAACCTATTGTACAAATCATCAGATTTTCTTAATTTGTGCAATAGGTTATGTGCACCCCCAAGCCATGCAATAGGTTGGGGCTATACCCAATCCTTTGTACATGCAACAGGTTAGGGTGGACCTTATTGCACATGCAACAAGTGGGAGGTGCATACACCCTATTTCACAAATCAAGAAAATCTGATGATTCATGCAATAGGTTTATTGCATGTTTCTTGATGTTTTATGCACTTCCAACCCATTTCGCAAATCAGGATATTTTATAATTTATTGATTGCAATTTAGGGTTTATGTAGGGTTTAGGATCTAGGTGTAGGGTTTAGGGTTTAGGACTTAAGGTCTAGGATCTAGTTCCTATGATTTAAGATTTAGATTTTAGGGATAGAATGTAGCAGCAAGGGTCTACAGTCAATTTGGTTTAGGGTTTAGGGTTTAGTGTGAATAAAGTGGGATTGCACTAAGCCTTGTGCACACAAGATGAGACTAAGAACTAGAGAGGCTCAATGTGTACAAGAAACTCCAACCGAGAGAGGCACACTCAAGTCTATTCCAATGTGTTCTTATCAACAATACAAGAGAGGCTTGTGATATAGAGAGATCCTTTAGAATAGTCAACCCATGTGGGATCCTACGATCCACATTACTCCTAGTGGTAGTCCTTGTACAAAGATAAGAGTTTAGAGTCTAGAATCTAGGGTCTAGGGTTGTTAACCGATTGGTTAAGAATATGCCACCATTGGTTATTGATGTTATTTGATGGATAGTGGCAAGTCCATAGAGCTAGTATTGTGCCTTGGAGCTAAATAGGCCCAAGATGGTTGTAAAAGAATGAGGAAGAGAGTGGTATAAATGGAATAGGGTTGGCCTTCCCTTCAAAAAGTAACATGTATAAAAGTCCAAGTGGTTGACTTTGGTCTTCATTGTTGGATGCACAAGTTTGGAATACAAGCTCACTCTTCTCTTCCAAGAGTTTTTTTTTGTGTTTTCTTGTTCCCTTTGTGGTGCCTTTGTGCTTGCCACTCCATCCCCATTAATTCTCCTCTTCTCATATCCTTCTCCCTCTCTTCTCTCATCTCCTCTTTCCCTCTTTCTCTCGTGGAAACACATTGCAACAATCTGAGAGCCGCTTGAGTGACACTTGCAGATGGCTCATGCTTTACATTTCTCTCACAAAGAGTAGCTTGTTGTGGAGGCTCCATCGGCATTCCTTCAAGATCCCCATGACACATGAGTCACCATCAAGACAACACATCTTTGGTGCCGTTGTCAGGGAATTCAAGGTATGATTTTGCATTGCACTTTCCTTCTCTCGTCATTTACCCATTTCACATTGTTTCAACCTTCACTTGGAGATTTATTAGTGGAGTTATAGGAGAGAGATGAGTGGAGAAGTGTGAGTTTAGGAAGAGAAAAGAAGAAGCTGTCATTTTCTTTTAGGAAGAAGCTTTCATTTTCTTTTTGGAAAGCATTTTGGATCATTTTGAAGCTTGCTTTTTATGTTTTTTAGTGTTTTGAGTTGGTAGGAAGAAAGTTTGGAAGATGGCTACGTAGTGTATGGTGTCAAAACTCACAAAAAATAACCAATAATGAGAAACCATGCTGAACATTGAAGTGGTTTTGAGTGTTGACAGTCACCTCTTCAAGAAATCTCTCTATCCCCATGACACATCACCATAGCTTAGTATCTCACCGACGTGTTGCCATAGGCCTCTAACCCAGTGGTCAAACATGTATTGACCCAGTGCCATAATAGTATCTCACCAGACTGACACATGTTAGTGCCTAAACTGCCATGAAAACTGTGAATCCTTTTGGCCGGAACAAGCTAGGTCACCAAGTTAACCTTTGGATATAAATATGTTAGTAGATATGGAGGAAGCAGAGGAATGCCTTTTACCTCGAAAATATTGTGGCAGGAAGGGAGACAAACCCTTACTAGAGTTTATACCATCTAATGAAATTGAATAGGGTCTATTTGTTGTAGTTTGGGCATTCGCCGATCTAGGTTCAGAGTTGGATGACCAAGGTGGCCCAATTTGGGTTGCAAAGGTTGCTAAGATAGAAAGGGATGACAAGGGAACTCCTATAACATTTACAGCTTTATGGTATGAACCAAAGCCACTAAAAAATCTCCCGAGAAGATATACAATAAAACAACTTTATGAGGGATGCTTGCAAAAGAAACGTGAATGGGTTCCAAATAATGAGGGATTAACAGAGGTGGAAGTCAGTAGCATTATTCATTGCTGGAAATCGAGGACACGAAGTTTTAAAAAGAAGCATGGATACAATGTTGAAAAATGTATCACAATCCCTGATCCAAGTCGTGTCCATATTAAACATCATTTGGCAAGACTTGACCCATCAAGCGCAAATACATTACATGAATTTGATGACTCTGAACGAGGTTCAGATGCATAAGACAATGTTTTGTATGCTTTTTTCCATACAAATGGTGTATCTATACACCACCAATAAGATAATTTATTGTATGGTTTGTTTTTCAAAAAAAGGGTGTATCTATACACCACTTATATATTGAATTCAACAAACTTTTTTTTTTCAAAAAAATGGTGTATCTATACACCACTTATATGTTGAATTCAACAAACTCTTTTCCTATGGTGTCATATTTTCACTTCATAGTGTTAAAATTGAACTTGAGTTAGGAGACTACTACTATTATTATTATCGTTATTGGATGGGAGCACCATGCACGAGTTTGGGAATTATAGCTTCACTGAGCCATTTTTTTTAAAATTAGAGGTCACCACTTGGCTTTTTAGCTTAATAAGGCCATATTTGTATATAAGTGTCCCATTTAGTGCTCTAAAAAACCCAATTTTTTAGCTCACTAAGTGAAATTGAGTGGAGAGGATATGCTCCAAAATAAAGTCCAAACCAAGAGAGAAAGTCCAAAAATTTTGAATAGTGTGTTACAATGCACTTCCACTTCTCAACCTTAGCAGCAAGCACCTCACCAATAAAGAAAATGAAGAAGAAGAGCAACCACGCAAGTGTGGGTCGTCCAAAAGGATGTACCAGAGGACCAAGGGTACTTTGATGGTGAATCATAAATTTGGGTTCCAACAAGACCTCGACATCAAAAGCCACCCCATCATTCAAACAACAAACCCAAACATTGGAGAACAAAACGATGCCATCCAACAAGGAAGATACAATACCATTGGGTTTCCACAAGATTACTAGATGCTCAGGGATATTACCTTGGAAACACTTATATTTGGATACCCAAGGTACTAGGTGCAACAAGAGTACCTCCATCATCTTCCAACAACTATGACAATGTGCTCCATAAAGAGCAAAAGAAAGAATGGGGGCCCAAGCCTCTAAAATCTTCATCATCAACAAATGAGAGGCAACCATCAAATTCAGGCCTATTGATTATGAAAAGTCAAGGTGAAGATTGGAGAGAAGAACCACTACCTTGAAAAAGGAAGAACCACAAGAATGTACCGTGAGAAAGGTAGAACCACAAGAACTGACTCACAAGGACAAGAGAAAAACACCAATAAAGGAGGAACATACACCATGGATATTTTCTACCTCCTATCGATTAGTCACACAAGAACTTGTCTCAAAAAACGAGATAGTAACAGAAGAACCTACTCGATCACTAATCTATTAAAAAGTCATTGAATTCAGTCATTGTCTTCAAGGCAAATGGGAATTACACAAGAACCTGTCTCCAAAAAAGAGATCATAGTAACACAAGAACTTGCCATTGAAAGAAGGGAATCTACTTTGGGAGCTAACAAGAACCTTCCTTGGTACACAATTAGGCATCAAGCTTTGTGGTAGCTACATGTGTCACACCAACCATGCGAGACACAATGGAATTCACACAAGAATCTTCCAATGAGAATGAGGAATTTTTTTCACTAGTAACTTTCTCAGAAGCAACTTGGTCCCAAGTTCCAATAAAAATAGAAGATCTCTAAGACACAATGGTCCTACTCACATTTTCTCCAGAGGACATACACCACCTTATTATGGTGAGACAATGGAAAATGAATAGGCTAGAGGATGTCATTTACAAGGGCACTAGAAAGATGGGATCAGGAAGGAGTACTGCAAGCTCAGAGATCTTACGATGGCAATGTGGATCCCCAAGCATCATCAACATAGCAGCACACCTTCTCTGCTTGTATCATGGCCAACTTCACCCCTCTAGAGCTACAAAAAAGAAGAGAAGAGACCTGAAATGTTTGATTCTACAACACCTGGTGAAAAGTTCATGGTTGTTGGAGTGTTGTCAATGAAGATCATGCAAAGTAGTCTTTCTTGTGCACTGGGCTGAATTTTCTTTTGCGACATTGCAGCAGAGGGATGCAGTGGATCCTTATTATGGAATTGTTGCTGGAAGTATGGATGAGTGATTCTTCTGGAATTGGCACCTCAAGGTTTGAGTGAGCTGAGTTGAGTACATGTGACCATTCAAAGAAGGAAAAAGAAAAAGAAGAATCTAAACTTGCTTTTACTACTTTGCTACTAGTAGTTAAAAAGCACCCCTTATATTTCTTTTAGAAATTCCATTGGCAAAAAGAATATTGCTTCTAGTGCTTTTTAAATATAAGAAGGATTAAAAGCACAACATATTTGTCGACCTATGCTTTGGGCACCCTAAATTAGTCCCTCATAGTAGTGTCCATGGACATTTCTTTTTGGTCCACTCAATCATTCTTACACCCTGAATCAAGATCCAAAATGGGGGCATGTTAACAGATTGGTCAACAATATGCCACCATTGGTTAGTGATGTCATTTGATGGATAGTGGTAAGTCCATAGAGCTAGGATTGTTCCTTGGAGCCAAATAGGCCCAAGATGGTTGTAAAAGAATGAGAAAAGAGAGTGGTATAAATGGAATAGGGTTGGCCCTCCCTTCAAAAGGTGACATGTATAAAAGGTTGACTTTGGTCTTCATTGTTGGATGCACAGGTTTGGAATACAAGCTCCCTCTTCTCTTCCAATATTGTTTTTGGGTGTTCTCTTGATTCCTTTGTAGTGTCTTTGTGGTTGCCATGCCATCTCCATTCATTCTCATCTTCCTCTCCCCTTCTCCCTCTCTTCTCCCATCTCCCCTTTCCCTCTTTCTCTCATGGAAACACATTGCAACAATCAAGGAGCCGCTTGAGTGACACTTGTGGACAGTTCGTGCTTTGCATTGCTCTCACAAGGAGTATGTTGGAGTAGAGGCTCCATCGGCATTTCTTCAAGATCCCCATGACACGTGAGTCACCGTCAAAACAACACAAGGGTCTAGGGTCTGGGGTTCAGGGTTGAGGATTTAGGGTTTAGGATTTAAGATCTAGTATCATACTCATTGAAAATAAGCATATTGGCTAAAAGCACACTGATGCATATTTTTAAACACCGAGTTTACAAATCCATAGTTTATGATTTTTTACATAAATTTCCTTAGTTTATGATTCTCTAAGATTCTTAATTGTTTGAATAACATTTTTTTATTCTCAAATTTTAAAAAAGAATCAAATTTTATATTTAAATAATATATTTATATTTTCTTAAATATTTATATCACCTATTCCTATTCATGTTTTTTACTTCCTATTATTCAAATATGATAGTGATGATTTACATGATTTATTACTTTAATGGATTATAAAGTTTTTTTAAACACTCCAAAAATATTATATAAATGTCCATGGGCTATGGTTCTTATTTTATACAATAATTCTATAATTCGTAAAATAATTACATTTATATTTTTTTAATAAATATAATAATTATATTTTTTATTTTATATCAATAATTCTATAATTTGTAAAATAATCGTATTGATATATTTTTAATATCTTTAAAATATATAAATGAAAGTAATGATTTTTAAAAATAATATCTCTCTCTCTCTCTCTCTCTCTCTCTCTCTCTCACACACACAGGGAGGGGGTGGGGGGTCTATGCACTGAACATAAGGGTGGAGGAAGGTAGCAAAAAGGGGGGGGGAAGGGGGTGGGTGGAGAGGGACGAAGGGGAGGATGAGGGAGGGAGATTCCTCCCCCCAAAACCTGTTGCATGCACAACAAGTTGGGGGAGGTAGGGCTTGCCCCCTCTAAGTGCCTCTCTCCATCCTCCCTCGCAACCCTCCCTGCTCCCTCCTTAACCCTCCCTCCCCGCTTCCCTCCTTTGCCCTTCCAGGTCCTCCCTTCACACCTCCTTCCTCTGTCCTCCCCCCGTCTCCCCGGTCCTCTATCTACCCCTTCGTCCTCACTCCTTCTCTGCCTCCCTACCCCTCTCCTCCATGTCTCCCTTAGTGCCCTCTATGACTATAGCTACACCATCTATGGTTGTAACTAGAGGAATGCAAAGGGGTCATCCTGGGATAGGTTCGACTTCCACAACTATACCGAGAAAGAAAGCCAAAGGCTCTTTGTAGGCCATTTGGCCATTTATGAATCAAGTTTGGAAATATGTTTTTATTTGAAAAAACATATTGTTTTTTCAAATGTACACTCTCAAAATTTTTTTATTTTGAGCTTTCCAATGTCGATGAATATGTTTATTTTGCATTTAATAAAGTATAAGATCTAACATAGATTGAAGTCCTAGATTGAAGTCCTGCAAAAGCAAAAAAGAGAAAGCAAGGGGTGAGGACTTTCAAATTTCAATGTGTGCCTCTATTGAACAAAGGCCATTAAAAAATGGATCTAATCACCCCCCTTGTGATGTTAACCATATAACATATGCAATTAAAGCTAGTCTCCCAACTGTATGTTAAACATGTCCAAAAATATGCTATGAAGACTTATTCCATCAACTTCCATAAGGCCTTTGTTAAGGTCCTAAACGTAGGCCGTAACTAAGGCCCCAAACCTGAACCTTAAAAGCTAGGCCTTTATTAAAACCTAATCTTAGGTCTTAAACCTTAATTAAGACTTCATTAAGGGTTACTTAAATTGAAACTCAAACAACTATATAAAACAAGAGGCTAACTAATCAGACTATTCAGTTCATAATCATCTATCCTCTTTTCCTTCTACTTTCATGTGTTAAGGACTAAGCAGACTTTCAAGAAGAGTAAAAAGTCACGTGAGCAGATAGCAAAAGAGATTCTTAGGAGGAGGCAAATCCTAAAACATCAAATCATAGAGCAGCTAGAGGAAGAAAGTCATGACAACACAAAGGCTGAATCAAAAGAGGAAGAAAGCGATGAGTTCAATGATGCAGCATCTAATTCAGATACTGACTTTGAATAAAGAAGTTGGGAGATTTGCTGAGGATCAAGAAATGGAGCGATGGAAACAAGAACAAGAACACAAAAGATGGCAAAGAATGGAGCAGACGAGGAAGCTCAAACCCCAACCACAATAGGAACCTCCACGCCCCAAAGGTGTCAATAATTTTCTACATGGGAGGCTTGTGGTGGGAAGAAAGTCACTCCTAGGAGACCCCCACAAGTAGGTCTAAGCCAGCAACCCACAGCAAATCCAAGCCAATAGCCCATGGAACCCACAAGAGAAAATGATTCAGAGGTGGTCGCTATGCTAGTGGTGGTGGCAATGGCAGTGGTGGGGTGACGGTGGTGGCAGAAGACACTATCGAATGAAACCAAGGAGGAGGGCACTCTTGGAAATAAATAAGTAATAAAAGAGTGTATGCCTAGAGCTCCTTTCTCCCATTTCGTGAAGGGGTTCTTGCAAGAATACATGGATGATGCTCAAATTCAGATTATTGTGTTGGCGACATTGCAAGAGGCTACAGAAGTATAGATAATCAGTGTTATGGAAGATTCTAACTTGTTTTGCTTGCATGCAAAGAGAGATATAGCTCTTGCTATTCATATCAGAAGTGATCCATCATTGAGAAAATGTTAAGTTGTATATTTTTTAAACCAATGTTACCAAAATTTTGGAATCAATGAAATACAATTTTGTTAAAAGATGTGTTAGAAGAAATTGTTGATATTTCTATGGAACCTTACATGTTAGTTTGTGTTTCTCATGATTAATTTTTTTAAAAGATGTAAATGGTCATAGTTTCTACCGAAAAAGAAAATTAATCAGAGTGTTTGACGCAAAAAATTTGAATGTACAACAAAAAAATCTGAATGAATCAAAATTGTTTGTTATAATAATTGCAAGGGGAATTATTACATGGGCCATGAATGTGTGTCCCCACAAAAAAAAGAAAATTGGAAAGGAGAAAAAAAGGGGCCACACTGATGTGCCCAAGGGCAAGATGGGGACCTCGTCTGGCCCTTGGGAACAACAGTGTGCCCCTTTTTTCCTAAAGCTCATTTTGGCTATATAAAATATATACTCCTCTTATATTGAACCCTAATGTGGGGCACCTAAGTCCATAAGGAATATTCACACTCAATCTACCCCATGTATATAACAGATACACATATGTCCCACTATAGCTACATGAATGATGACCATCCAATGACCCATAATTTGACAAAAGCTCCACATGTGATTGTCAGAGTGGAAGATTCCATCCATTATAAAAATTGCCATGTAATTGCAAATCAATTCATACAATAGGATCCGATCCTCTTTCTACAAGAACTCTCTGTCCTTCTACATTCATTGTGGCAGGAGCATCTCAAGCTGCTCAAAAGCAATGCAAAATGGAGAGAATTGGACCAAATTGCATTTAGATTGCCTTGTACTACTGAGAATTCTTCCTACAATAGCTCAAAGATAAATAGAATCCACCTCCAATCGTGGATTTGCTTGTCACAATTCTAGTTATTGACACACCAATGGTGGATGAGCAAGTTTTAGTCATTACTATCAAAATCAAGAAGTGGAGTGTACTTGTGTGATCATAGATGGTGGATCAAGATTTAGTATCATCTTGAAGAATTAACCAACAAACTAAAGCTCAAGATTATCAAGCCTTCACCTTTTCAAGTACCTATTCCTGATCAATAACCAGTTCAACCCAAAGCTATGCTCCAAGATGTCATCATCACCAGAGAAGAAATTCATTACATGGTAAGTTTGATTGTCATTTCTTTGGATATGAATGCTTATCCAATACTTTGAGGTAGAGCCTAGTTGAAAAGTGCTCAGATATTTCATGATTAAGGATCTGAGATTAGGAAAGTCAAGATTGGGAATACCGAGGTAAAGAAACGCAACAATCTGAGCAAGGTACCAAGCAATTGTCAAGCCAAATGGATGGAGGTCAAAGATCAATTTCTGGTGGATGTTGAATCTGGGACTGCAAATCTTGCCTATGGGAGACATTGATATATTTTAGGTAGCAATTGATCTCGAGAAAAAGATAAAGAAAAGTTGGCAAAGCAATAGAATCTATACCCAAGTCACATCACTAAAGATGTGATTAGAGAAAGAAAGATAGCCAAGCCTAAGATCATGATTACTTGGCTTGGTACGGGGAGCACTTTGTCCCCAAACTAATTCAATACTCAACCTAGTCATGAGAGTAAGGAACTGTACAAAATCGTGGTAAGTGCTCAGTTATTAGATGACAAACCCCAACTAGTCAAGAACCTTTTTGTGTAGGATCAAGATATGTTTTCCTGGAGTAACACCTAATTTGCAAGGAGTTCCCCTAGAGATATGCCAAGACAAAATTCCATTGGTATCACATGCCAAAACCAATGCACCAATAGAGGTATAACATGAATCCTAATTATTCTAAGTAGGTGAACAATGAGCTTGATCAACTTATCCAAGTAGGATTTGTCTATGCTTCAAAGCGATTGGTTATTCCCAATCATGGCGATGCCTAAGAAAAAGGGCAAGCTCTCAGTTTTTCTAGATTACCAAAAGATTATTGCTCAGATAGTGCCAGATCCTTTTTCGATTCCTTTCATAGATGGAATTCTTGACCATCTTGTAGGTCACAAGATGTACTCATTTATGGATGGCTATAATGGGTACAATTAGATTTCTATAGCAATCAAAGATCATCCCAAAACTTCCTTTATTATAGAATTGGGTGCTTATGCCACTAACTTCATGCCATTTGGTCTACAAAATGTACCATCCACTTTTTAAAGATTCAAGGTTAAAACTTTCTGGGATTATTTGAATGACTTCATTGCTGTGTCTACTTGGATCATTTTTGTGTCTATTCAACAATATCCATATATTTGATCTGCCTTGAGAAGGTATTTGCCAGATGTAGAGAAGAAATAATCTCTTTGGATCTAGTTTGATGTATTTCTATGTATAGATGGTGTATTACTTGGCCATGTGATTTCGAAGGAGGTACTTGGCTAAGTAATAAATTCCTAGCCATTGAGAAGATGCCTAAGCCAAAGAATCTAACACAATTAAGGTCCTTTGTTGGTTTTATTAGCTTCTATAGAATATTTGTGAAGAACTTTGCCAAGATTTAGCCCCATTGTATGAAAGGACTAAGAAGTATACCAAATTCAATGCACCAAGGAGTTGTCCACCTTTAGCATTTTGTGAATAGAAGAAACAAAAACAAGATGCCTATCCTCATATAACCCCAGTGGGATGTGATTTTCCATGTCCATGTGGATGCATCAAGTTATGCGATTGGCATTATTCTGGCACAACCCAATGGCAAACTAGATTACCCAATATACTTTGCAAGCTAGTAAATGATCCCACTTGAGTGTAATTATAGAAATATTGAGTCTAAATCCCTTGGAAGGTATACAGTGTGCAAAAGTTTTGGCATTATTTTCTCAAAAATTGATTCTCCTTTTATGTTGATAACCACATATTTCTTTACTTGATCAATAAAACCTTAGTTCAGGGACATCTGGTGAGATGGATGCTCTTACTACAAGGAGTTAGATTTTAATATAATTCATAAGCTAGGAAAATCCCATGCATGTGTAGACTATTTGTCTTGATTTCTTACCTGAAATGCAACTAAAGGAGTAACTACCAAGATTACAAACGCATTTTTTTGCGGAGATTTTACAAATACTAAGCTTGATGAAATGCTATAGTATCCATCACAAGGAGCCTTTCTTGAGCACATGCCCAAAGATAAGTACATGTATTTGGCTTTGAAAGCTTAAAAGCATAGCTTGATCGGTGCTCAATTGTATCACCAAGGTGCAGATCAAGTGTTGAGGCAATGTGTCCTACCACATGAGGGAGCAGTAGTACTTACCAATCCATATATTGGGTCATCTGGATGGAGATTTCCAATACCACATGCCATTACAATTAAAGCTAGCCATGGGAAGCATTCCAATGATGGAGCTAGGATTACATGGTTTCTTTTTAAAATATGGCATTATAAATTTTAAAAAAATCTGGCCATAGGTTATACTACCAAGTAGGAAAAATACAAGGCCTTATGGGATACCTCAGCTCGCAGCACGGCCAAGTTCCTCTTTGAGAATATAATTTTCAGGTATGGCTGCCCCATTCAATTTTTCCAAGGAACTTATTTCATGAATTAAGTCTTTCAAAATCAGACTATCGAATTCATGGTGATGCATGAAGTTGCAATGACACCATCAATGTAATGGGTAAGCTGAGACAAGTAATAAAATCCTCAAGTCAATGCTCACCGAGGTAGTGAGTACACATCATAGAGATTGGGATACTAAGCTCCATGCTATGCTCTAGGCATATCAAATGGCATATAAGCTAACCACCGATCTTACCCCTATCAAAATCACTTTTGACCCCTTTCAGAATGGCTTTTGGTTTGGCAGCAATGGTGCCCTTGGAATTTTTCATTTCAAGCCTCTAAGTAATAGCCAAGCATCAACTTGGGGAAGTCAAGGCAATCAAGAGATGATTGGATTGGCTAGTTGAGGTAATGAGCTATGCATCTAAGCATCCTTATCATAATAATTAATTCAAAGAATAGGGAAATCTTGGCACAAACGACACATTGTATGAAAGAATATCAAGAAAGGCATTCTTGTCTTGTTGTATAATTCCAAGCAAGCACATTAAAGAGAAATCTGGAATGGGCTCCACAAGCTCAACAAAGTCTTCAATAATGGTACAATATAACTAGTGGATTTGCAAGGCCAGGTGATACCTGATCTCTTCAATAAACCAAGTGAAACCATACCAAGAATCAATTTGTGTAGTGATAGTGTACAAAACAGGAATGCATGAGAAATGGCCATGTGGTAAAGGATCTCTTAATCTAGACTTGACTAGGAGTCATCATTGGGTGGACATGATGACGATCACTCTAACCGCCTGAGGTATCACATGCAGTAGTTATGTTTTAAAGTGTGTTTCCTCTTTTCATAAGACCTTTGTACCCCTATTCTCTTCCGCAATCACCCTCCATAGTCATTTCCATCTACATTATCACCGCCCTTAGTATTGTCATTTCGTCCTCTTCACCCAAAGTAGACGAGGGAACTAACAAGCAACCGAAGGCCACTACAAAGTTCTCCTGCATGTGATCAAGAAGCCAAAGAAAACACAGCAGATGCTCAAGCAAAATGGGTTGGGCATATCTACAAATCTGCCATGGCAAGAGGTGCGGGATGCTACTATCACAGAAGACCTCCTGGAGACATACAAAAGCAAAAGATCATAGCCTTGACATTGAGAACCCCATGTTTTTCTCAACAAAATCCTGCTCAAAAACATCTTCATGCTACCTATTGTGCCCTTGGTTGAGTGCAAGGCCACACCAATCCTAAATAACGCCCACTAAGATTGCTTTTTTGAGAACAGCTTCATGTCTTCACGTGTGTGTGTGTGTGTGTGTGTGTGTGTGTGTGTGTGTGTGTGTGTGTGTGTGTGTTTATATATATATATTATCTTGATGGAGTATGAGAGATGAAGATTGGTTTTAAAACTAATCTTAGCTCCTCGTGCTTGGTGAAGCATGAAATACTAATAATGGTTTTAAGACCTATCTTAGCCTCTCATATAGCTTTTTTGAGAACAGCTTCATGTCTTCACAGGGGGTGTGTGTGTGTGTGTGTGTGTTTATATAATCTTTGCTCCTCGTGCTTGGTGAAGCATGAAATACTAATAATGGTTTTAAGACCTATCTTAGCCTCTCATATAGCTTTTTTGAGAACAGCTTCATGTCTTCACGGGGGGGGGGGGGTGTGTGTGTGTTTATATACACACCCCCCCCCCCGTGAAGACATGAAGCTGTTCTCAAAAAAGCTATATGAGAGGCTAAGATAGGTCTTAAAACCGTTATTAGTATTTCATGCTTCACCAAGCACGAGGAGCTAAGATTAGTTTCAAAACCAATCTTCATCTCTCATACTCCATCAAGATTGAAAGCAAGGACAAGATTGGTTTTAAAATCGATCTTAGCCTCTCATCCTTCAACGAGCTTAAAAAGCTAAGATTGGTTTCTTGCAATGAGCCCTTTGTCCTTTCTTAACACAACTCAACGTCGACCGGGCATGTACTAATCTCGAATTGTTGATGGACCAACAAATGTTTAAGAGTGCAAGAGAAGGCACCTCTAGGACCAGACCCCACCAAACTTTGTGGGGCATTAAACTGGATTACTGTTGTCCGGTACTCTTTTAATATAAGCAGTCATTTAGGCTTTAGTCTTTGTACTCTTGGCATTCTACTTTGCAAGAATGACCATTGGCTGAGTGAGTGAGGATAAGCTTAAAAGGAGTATGTGCTTAGTAAACTCCTCTTGCCACAAAGACTCATCAGGCCCCCTCCAACACCATTTCCACCACCCTAGACTTCTATTCATTTACCTTAATATCACATTCTTTCTCCTCCACATGAGAAGCTACCAACACTGGTGGGCTCATCTGACAAACAACACACTCCTATGGAGCCAGTGGATCAAGCCACTACTGAGGAGCTTAAAGACAATGTTAGCTCGAGCGAGCAGTCAGCTAAGGTGCCAACCGAGCAATCTCCCACTAAACCACTATAGGAGCAGGTAGCAATAGCAACTCAAGAGGAGGCACCCCAGAAGGAGGTATAGATGATAGACACTCCAATGGCCCACAATATAATTGAGGAAGACACAAAGTATGACAAAAAGGGCACCAAGCAAATCAACAAGAATGAGTAGAGGATTGTCGAGGAGCATCCCCTTCCACAAAATGAAGAAAGGAGACAAGCATCGGGCTCTTGGGTGGACTAATAAGGGAACCAGGTACGAGTGCATTACCCATGATTATAGACATACTAGACTCAAAGGGCAATAAAATAATCAATGAATGACTCGGTTCAAGTGATCAACCCCAGGTTTCAAAGACTGTGATAGAGAAGGCTCTTCTCCGAGCAAATAATTGCGTCCCAGCTGATCTACTCGAGCATAGAAGCTACACATATGAAGTCCATAGGTTGGATGAAGTAGGTGTTGGGGACACAATCAAGAAGGCCAAGGACTCACCCAGCTGGTATACTAGACACACCATTAAAAATTTGCTCGTTGTCACATCCTAGACGTTCTACTAGGTGATGGCATTGATTCCTTATTCCATTTTGATGATGATGTGCCCCAAGATGTGATAATGGCCTTTTTGGGAGAACTCCAAGAAAAGGGATTGGAAGCTGCTTGCACAATGCATCACATGATTATGCATTAGGTCCCCCCCCAGCGCTCATTCATGAGAGGCATGAGCATGACAAATTTGTCAAGGGATTCAATGCATTTTATGATGAAGAGGCCGACTACTATCAAGGAGAGCAGAAGAAGATGCAAGCTGAGCTTGATAGCCTATGGGAAGCCCTTACCACACTACAAGATTAGCACGAGGCTTTGATAAAGAAATATCAAGAAACTCTGAGGATGGTGAGGACTACCCAACTTATAGTAGATTCACAGAAAACATATGATGGTCTAGTAGGAGCAAAGACTCAAATCCCTTGTTGCCCCCGTTGCTAATCTTCGCCAGGTACGAGAAGATAATGCCTCCCTCCACAAAAAAGTGGCCACATTGGAGTAGATACAGGCCTTGTTGTGATAGCTCGATAGACCTCAACAACATTGAGACCATGATGACGACCAGGAAGGTGCATCTTGGCAAGATGGCCCACCCCCTCCTCAAGGCATAGACCCTAGTTGATACAATGATGTGACGATTGGTATGGAGACCACAGCCGCAAGACAGACCAACCCAACAATGCAGGCCACTAGAGAGGACTTGGATGAGAAAACTATACCACAAGCTATACTAGTCCTCACTCCTAAATCTCTTCTTCTGCGCTTTAGTGTTACAAAATCTTTTTTCTTGGACATTATATGGACACAAGCACCCAAATGTCTCCTCTCCATCTCACAGAAATAGCCACCTAGACATCCCCGAAATACTCATTTTGCTCGGGAAGTTTTGCATGTTTTCCCTTTACATGGCTTAGGTGGCATTTTGCATACTATATTCAATGGAGCCACTTTTCCATCATCCTAGAGAGGTCTAGCCTTACCTTTAGCAAAGGCTACCTACCCATTTTTGGATTCTTCATAGCCGTTGTACCAATGGGACTAGTTGGGTTACCTACCATCCAAAATTTCAATGTATGATCAAGCCTACCATGATTTTGAGTGAGCAATGAAGGAGAAAGCACTTCCAATCCAAGTGTTAAACCAAAATGTAGAGACTATAGGAAGTGCCTTGGCCAACCATGGCCAATCTTCCCTTTGTATTATACATAGTAATTATGTCCAGTCGAGCACTCTACTATCTCTGAAGCCATGGCTATGTGGCAAAATGTACTAATAGTCTGCAAGAGTCCCACATAAAAATGTATGAATTCATGCTCTCTACTTGCGTGGTACAAACTGCACTTCATGGACCTAGGCATCATCATCCATTCGGATGCTCAACATGTGGCACGACAATGGTCTAAAATTTGAAGCCAACCCTCAAAGTGCTAGGCTATCAATATTGACTCACTCCATCCTTGACTAGTAGTGTTGACTCCTAGGCACCCAAATCCCGAGGTTATAGCAGTTTTGCTCAGCTCATCAAAATCCCCTTGTCTCTCCACTGCTCCAACTCTCTGGCAACCTCCATTGTCCTTGCAGTAGTGATAGCGCCCGATCCCCAAATAACAAAGGACTAGCTCTCCACCTCGCCAATGGAACCCTACCATTTGGCCATTGAATTTTAATCAAAGGCTTGTCCACGAGCCAAGTGGAGCTCTGAAGTCATCAGTGATGTCAGTGAGCATGTATGAGGTGCCTACTTAAGGACCTCACTCTTCTTCATTCTACAAGCAAGTAATGCAAGTATGCTGAGTTTGTGTCCACTCTTTCCTTTCCTTTCAGTTTACCAACATGCAACACTCCAAAGCTGGTATAGTGGTGGGAATATCATTGGCCATACTTGCGTACATCATCAATAATGTGTACACTTCTGTGCAAGATGTGGTACCATTTTTCTTGCCTCCTCTTTACCTCTCTTGAACAAAGTAAGCGCACCCTCCTCATGTAATCTATATTGTGCAAGTTGATGTAAAGGACAAAACCTTGGCATGAAATCCAACTACCAAGGACAGTACTTCACCTCCCAATCAGACAAGCCCCCCTTTCATTCCAATTTGCCATGCTAGAGTACATGGTAAGCTTCTTTGCCATGGTGGTCTGATGCCATATGTCACACTCTCGCATGGATGACATTTTCCCTACAACGGATAAATGAAACAAAAACCTATAAACAATAAACAAAATAAATGCAAGAAATACACAAAAAAATAAAAACAACATGACTAGTAATGCTAGCAATTAAGCCTCTTTGAAGCCAAGCCAATATCTTCACACAACAAGCTTTTCTTTGTGCAATAATGCTTGAAAAAGCCCATGTCAATACCAGACCCACAACTGGATACACATAATGCGCAATCATTGGCTCCACTGGCAAGTTAAAACCTATTGTAGAAGGGGAGGGAGGAGGACGAGGATGATGATAATGAAAAGGTGGAAAAACAACAATGGCAAAAGATAAATGAGAGCCACTGCTCCTCTTCAAACTAGGTCTCTCAATGTTATATATACTTTCTTGCATTAGGGCATCAAATTAATACTTATTTTGTCCAATACATTGTAGTATAATGTACAATAATGAAAAAAGGGTTTAAAAGATTTCATGCAACCTCTATTTTAGAGAGTCATCATCCTCTCGAAGGGTAGTAGCTTCTTTTCTTATATAGGTATTTTTTCATGCTTGTTTCTTTTATTTGCATGTGCCATAGGTCCATGATTCCATCTTCTTAGTGACATCAACTCATTTTACACACTTGTGATTGCATTGGTCATTTGTTTGTAATTGAATGTCATAACAATCAAGTAGTTATCATAAACTCCTTTGCACTATTTACACATCTTTTCATCACCTCTAGTTTACAATCTCTACATCCAAAGGGTGCTTATAGTACCCCAAACACTCTTAAGGAACCTAAGAAGATCAATCCTAATTCAAGATGTTTTTCCAACTTTTTGCCAGGCCCAAAAAAGAATCTCAGGCAGTCCAACAGTCATGGGGATGTGCAATCTAGCTCCTAGTAAAGCTCTCCTAGCCCTACTAGCATGTGTGGGGAGTTACTCTAAACTCTCTAGGTTAGCATGCTCCTCATGGAGTAGGGAAAGTGAGGCAGGACTCCTTTTCCACTGAGGCGGGAGCCCCTGAGCTATTTTTTGAGTGGACTCCCCTACAATTTTCCTGACAGTCAAAGGCTTAGAGAGTTCACACGTGTCAAGTTCGGGCAGGTACATTCGGTGGAGTCTAATTACAATTATGGAAATTGTTCGATCCAACGGTCTTGATTAAAAATCCTAACAATCCAAGCCTTTGACGTCGTTGTCACTTGGATCCAATTATTCTAACATGGAACATTCATGGAAAGAGAAAAATAGGAAATGCTCTGACAACGACGAGGAGCAGCTACGTTCATGCTAAGCAAAAGCAAGCTAAGGGCATCCAACCCCTTAGGTATTTTCTCTTCATTGCACATATGCACACCTTATTTAATTCCAAGTATTTCATGAGAATATCTCAAGTTCTTGTTGTGAAACCAATCTAGGGACCTATTAACTTCCTGTAAGAGTAAAACAAGTCAAGGAGTGTCACAATAACTGCTTGCATTGCTTGCATTGCTTGCATTACTTGCATTGCTGAGGTGCCCTGTCCATGAAAGACCACAAGTTGAGGAGCAAAGAGGAGTTTCTATCGAAGGATTAAAATCAAGTTGTGCAAAGGATAGGATGATACAAGCTCATATATGTTACCCTATTGGCTCTTTCCTACGGCTTCCATAGGAAGAGCAAGGTATTCTCAGTATGCAGGGTTCCGAGGCTTTTTGTTACCTATAGATATATCGGGTTTGTCATTTGTAGTATACATATAGCTTAGGACCTCGAGTCGTGTTACGATGAGAGACATAGGCTTAACTGTGGTAAGCAAACTTAGTGCATGCATGTGTAAAAGGAACGTGTATCATCATGGTTGAGGTAATGAAGACTTTCGTCTTCATTGGGGGTTGCAGGGTTTAGGAGGAGTTTAAGGGTTAGAAGGAGCTTCCAAGGTTTAGAAGGAGGTTCCAGAGTTTAGAAGAGGTTCAAGGGTTAGAAGGAGGTTCCAAGGTTTAGAAGGAGGTTCAAGGGTTAGAAGGTGGTTCCAAGGTTTAGAGAGAGGTTCCAAGGTTTAGAAGAGGTTCCAAGGTTTAGTGTAGAGTACATGGTGGAGAACTCGTCTCCCTTGTAGATCATGGAGGTTAAGGGTTGAGGAACTAAGGGTTTTGGAGGAGCAAAGGAGTGGGAGAGGAAGAAGGTGTAAGAGCATGGAGGAAAGAAGAGAGAGGAGGGAGGCGGAGGAGGAGGAGGAGGAGGAGGGAGGAGGAGAAGGAAGGAGAAGGAGGAGGGAGGAGGAGGAGAAAGAGTGAGGACGAGGAGGGAGGACGAGGAGGGAGGAGGAGAGGGAGAGGATGCGTTGCAAGGTTGGAGGAGAGGGGAGGAGGAGTTGCAAGGTTAGGACATGCTTTTGGACATGGAGTGCAAGGAAGTATGGACACTTGAGACAATTGCATGGAATACCAAAGTAGAACTCAACACAATGCCTCAAAGAGTGTGGGCTTCATTCCATTATGGGATATTTAAACAAGTTGGAGAGCTTCTCTCTCTGCATGTAGGAATTGTTACACATTCTCTCTCTACATATAGAACTTGCATGTAGAACTCGCATGTAGGAGTTGCATGTAGAACTCACATGTAGAAGTTGCATGTAGGAATTGTAACACATTCTCTCTCTACATGTAGAACTCGCATGTAGGAGTTGTATGTAGGAGTTGCATGTAGAACTCGCATGTAGGACTCGCATGTAGGAGTTGCATGTAGAACTCGCATGTAGAACTCGCATTTAGAACTTGCATGTAGGAATCGTATGTAGAACTTGCATGTAGAACTTGCATGTAGGAGTTGTATGTAAGAATCATATGTAGAACTTGCATGTAGAACTCGCATGTAGGAGTTACATGTAGAACTCACATGTAGAAGTTGCATGTAGGAGTTCCATGTAGGAATTGTATGTAGAACTTGCATGTAGAACATGTAAGTTGTATTTCTAAGAGGGATTATTTCTAGCCTTATGCAAGTACAAGCGGGGCTTTGTCGCTACTCTACTACTCTACACACACATTCTGTTCTACCTAAGTCCATGTTGGCACAGAGACAACATACTCTCGGATCCATTTTATTATCTGTTCTCGGGTTATGTCTTATTTTGATTTCGGAGTTGGGATGCCATGTGCCTAACCCAGTGGCTATTGAGCTTGTGGCATGCGAGTCGTTCCTGTTGTAATCCTTTTGCACTATACAATTTATGGTCTATAGTCAAGAAGCTTATCTCCTCTTAAGGAGGGGTAGACGGCTGTGAATTTCAGAGGGGATCTCATTTCTAAGGTTGCAGACTCTGCCATCGAATCTTCTTGGGAAGAGGTTTGGCGGAGGTCTCGTTGTTGAGGCTGGCATTTCTTGCTATCTTGCATACATGTTGGATGCGATTGCACCTGTATCATTGAGCTTGTAGATAAATTTGTATGCAAGTCTTATATTTTTGCATATAGGAGACAGCTGTGATGTTTGGCGAGGGTCTCGTTGCTGAGGCTGCAAACTCTTTTGCCAATTCATCTTGAGTTTTGGCATAGCTTCTTGTTCTGCTTGTGAATTCATTGCATGCTTTGAGAGTATGGAATGAAAGTGTGTGATACTATTATTGAAGCAATCTATTATGTGCCTATGCAAAATCATGTGAGTGCACGTGATGTGTCTAACTATATGCTTATTTGTGGGATTTAATAGGGAAACTAAGACTCAATCATCCGTAATACGAAATTGATTAGGTCTTCCTAAATGTGCAAAAACGTGCATATGCCAGTGAGTGTGCATGTAACAATCTAGTGTAAACTATATGTGCAAAAACGTGCATATGCTAGTGAGTGCTCGTGATACAATCTACTCCTAACTAAGGAAGACTTGGTTTCCCAAATCTTCATTTTTGTTGGGGATGGCTTGCGTGTTGAAGTAGTAGCGCTTCAGTCGGCTCCCGTTTATTATTGTGTTGAATTAGACTCTATCCAATGTTTCTAGTAGCACAACTTTGATGGGATTCATCTTTCTTACTCGGTAGGGTCCTTGACCTAGATACTTCAGTTTCCCCTTGTGTACTTTGGCATTGTATAACAAGACCAAGTCACCTTCCTTGATGTCTTTAGCTTTAAGATTTCTGTCAAACCATGCCTTTCTTCTGCGTTTTTCCATTGTCATGGCATGGTAGGTGACTAGTCTTGTCTCTATATGCTTCTCCAACTAATAGAGTCTTTCTTTCAAGGATTCATGGTCTCCCGTGCATTCCTGTATTGCTATGCATAGACTTGGTATTACAAATTCTAGTGGGACCACAGCTTCAAGGCCGTACACCAATTGAAAAGGTGTGTTCCCTGTACTGACCTTGAGTGTGGTTTTGTATGCCCATAAGGCTGCATTCAGTTTTTTTGCCCAATCAGAACATTGTGGTTCTACTACCTTGGTGAGGATAATGCATATCATTTTGCTGGTGGATTCGGCATGTCCATTCCCTTGGGGGTAGTAGGGTGTGCTTTTTCTATGGATTACCATGAAGCCAGACAAGAGTTCTTGGATTACCTCATTAACAAAATGTGTGCCTCTATCCGACACAATTTCAATGGGTCATCCAAATCGGGTGATCACATTTTCGTATAAGAATCTTGCTGTGCTTCTGGCATCTACCTTTCTGACTGTTTTAGCTTCAGCCCGTTTTGTAAAGTAATCAGTGGCCACAATGATGTAATGTGCCTGTGTTCCTTTTGCTGCTGGATGTATGGGACCCACATAGTCAATCCCCCATTTTTCAAATGGTGTTTATGCAACAACTGTTGTTAGGGGATTGAAGTCTTTGTGTTGTGGTTTAGTAGTCTGTTGGCATACATCATAGCCTTTTACATATTCATAGGCATCTACTCACAGTGTTGGCCACCAGTAGCCTACGAGGAGAACTTTTCTTACTGTGGCTTCCCCTTGGAAGTATCCTCCTACAATGCCTTCATGGACTTCACTCAGGATTGGCATGATCTCGTGAGGCATTACACATCTTCTTAATATCTGGTCCTTGCCCATCTTGTACAATTGTCTTGCAATGAGTTGATAGGGTGCAACCTTTAGAATCAATTTTTTGGCATCTACTGCTTTCATTTCAGGGGGTGGTCTTCCTGCCATTAAGTACCCAATGATATCTCCACACCACTCTAGAATAGCATCTATTTGAAATAGTGTGGCATCTGGTAAGTCATCTTCTACTGTAGTGGCTTCTTCTCCCAACTTGACACGAGACATGTGATCGGCAATGTAGTGTTGGGAACCTTTGCGGACCACTATTTTGAAGTTGAATTCTTGCAAGAGGAGCCATCTGGTTATTCTTCCTGTTGTACATGGACAGTTCACAAGATAAAGCAATGCTTGATTGTCGGTGTAGAAGACAAAATCATTTGCCAGTAGTTAGTGCCGAATTTTCTTTACACTATTCACCATTTCTAGGGCTTCTCTTTTTGTGGTGGTATAGTTGATCTTTGCATCATTGAGTTGTCGATTGGTGAAGTAGAATGGGTAGTCTTTCTTATGTTCACCAAGTTGACAAAACACACTCCCAATTGCATACTTGGATCCATTAGTATGAACATGAAAATCAATATCCCAATTGGGAGATATAAGGATGGGTGCTATGATTAGGCACCACTTTAAAAGCTCAAAGGCTTGGTCGCACTCTTCAGTCCATAAGAATTCCACTAGTAATTTGTAAAGTGGTCTAGCTATCATGGCATACTGTAAAACAAATCTTCTATAATAGTCAGCATGTCCCATAAAGACCTGTACACCTTTGGAATTTGTAGGAGGAGGCAATTCCATGATGAATTTGATTTTGTCCATGTCAGTTGCAATCCCATGTCGAGAGATAATGTGTCCCAAAACAACTCCATGGGTGACCATGAACTGGCATTTTGTTGGATTTAGGGAGATGCCATACTTCCTGCATTTGATTAGTACTGCTTCAAGACATTTGAAGTGGTCTTGTTTGTTTGAATGGTTGCACGAATCATCCAAGAACACCTGTAAAAACTTATTCAGAAATGACTTGAAAGCTGTGAACATGACTCGCTAGAATGTGTCCGAGGCATTACAAAGGCCGAATGGCATGACTCTATATGCAAAAATACCCCATTCTATAGTAAATTCTGTTTTTGATTGGTCTTTAGGAGCAATTTACACTTGGTTATAGCCACTGAAGCCATCCAAGAAGCTATATATTTCGGAGCCTGCTGCCACTTTTGCCAACACTGTTTCTGTTAAGGGTAGGGGATAGTGATCCCTAATTGTGGCAGCATTCACATTTTTTAAGTTTATGCATATTCTGAGCTTCTTGTTGTGTTTAGGCACAATGACGATGGGTGAAACCCAATCAGTGTGCTCTATCTCATAGATGAATCTGGCATCTAGGAGTTTTTCTAGCTCGTCATAAACCATGGTGCCATACTTAGGATTTGAGCGATAAGGTCCACATACCTTAGAGTGAGCACCTTTCCTTATAGGTATCGTGTGTACTACCACGTCTAGTGAAATTCCTTTCATCTCTTTGTATGACCATGCTAGGCAGTCACGGTATTCCATTAGGAGTGCTTTGAGTTTGGTTTCATCTTCTTGTCGAAGCTATTTCCCAATGAAAACCAGTTTTTCTTCCTCCCCTTCAAGGGCAAGGTTTATTGTGTGGGGGTTAAAGGTCACTGTGCCTTTACCCCGGTTATGTACAATACTCAAACACATATATAAATGAATGAAAAAGAAGATTAGGGTGTTCTGCACCCACCAAAACTTGTGTGGCTCTCTATTTCTCTCTCTCCCTCTTCCGTTCTTGCTTCCGTTGAGAGCACTCTCAACTGGTATCAGAGCCCGGGTGATCTAGCTGAGTGTGCATGAATGCTTGAAGCTCAGCAGCTCTGTGGGAGGAAGGAGAAGCTTCGTGGGAAGCTTTGTGGGTAACTTTACTTGCATCTGAGTATGTAGAGACCTTGGAGGAACCTTTGGAAAAGTCACTTTGGTTTTGCGAAGTGGTTTTGAGAGCCTGTTAAGTGTTTTCAAAGAAAGTCATTTTTTGAGCTTTTCCCTGTGCTCCGTTCGATGATAGAGACTCCGTATTGACTTGTAGAGGCAACTATTGCTTGCTTTTGGTATCCACTTCACTTTAGGAGCTTGGAAACACCTTCATTCTTGAATCTGGGATCATTTCATTGGATTTCTGACTCACTGTGTCAGTTTCTGCGTTTTTTTGCCCGGGTGTTGGAACTCAAGTTTGGAGCAACCATTTACAGATCTGTCAGTTCCGGTGGACTCAGGAGGTCCTAAAACTTTTATGTTGCTCATCATTCGCACTCTGGTGGAGTTTACAAACAGCTCTGTTTCCAAAAACGTTTTTCAGTCCGTGTGTTGGACCCAGTGATTGAGACCACGGTTTCCCAAACCGTCTATCCCATTGTGTTCCAGATGCCCAAAAACCCCTACCTGTCAATTCTTATGCGATTCGGTGGAGGATTTTCAGAGTTATAGATCTCTATGTATTCGATTTCGTCTCTCTGTTATGCATTTTTCATTCTAAGGTTTTGAAACCTTAGATTTATGCCACATGGCAGTGGATAAGTGTTGACTCCCATTTCTCACTCATCGGTTGGGATTTTGGAGTTCCAGCAGAGGATAGATATTTGCAGATTTTCTTGCTGAGTCTGATTATGCAATGGCGCCCATGTTTTGAGGCATCTCAGGTTCTATTTTCAGTAGCGGTCATTACCGTGGGACTATGATTTCTTGAGCATACCTTATGCAGATCACTTTGGTTTCAGTTTGAGCAGTGTAGTTTGAGCAGTGTGCGCTCATTCGTGGTGTGCATTGGGTTGCAGTGTATGATTTATAGGCCATTTGGATGCATTGCAGTCCTTATTGGATGCGCTGATAGGCCCAAATTGCCATGTGGGATGCTATTTTTATGGACGCTTTGCACATGGATGCTATTTTATGCTAAGGGACAGCTTTGACACATTGCAAGTGATGCATTGATAGTGCTATGCTCTCTTGGATGAGATATTATTAATGCATATGCCAGTGGACGGTGTTTATGCTTGAGTCATTTGGCACTTATTAGCATTTTGGATTGCCATTGCAGTTGGCATTTTCTTTTGGGCCAGATTTGCTCATATGGATGCATAGTATATGCACATGAGTCAGATACTTTGAGACATGAGTTTTGGTGATATTTTACTCTATTGTGGCATACACATTTGGGTGCACCTGGTATTTGGTGTGATTCTCTCTTGTAGGCACTAGCATTTGGGATTTTTGCTTCATTTGCATCATGGCATCCTCTTCCATGTCTGAAAAGGAGTTTTTCAGCATTAAAAAGTTTGACGGGACAAACTTTTCTTTGTGGAAAGAACAAATAAGGGATGTGCTTATTCAAAAGAAGCAGATTAAACCCTTGGCAGGGATTGAAGCTAAGCCTGCAAATATGTCTGAGGATGATTGGAATGAGTTGGATGCATTAGCAAAATCTACTATTAGACTTCATCTTGCAGAGTCAGTTTATTTCACAGTAGTAAATGAGTAGACTACGGAAGATTTTTGGAAGAAACTGTGTGCCACTTATGAAAAGGAAACTACCTCTAATAAAGTTTACCTCATGAAGAGGTTGTTTGAGCTGCAGATGAAGGAAAGAAAGGGTCTCCATTGCTTCTCGCTTGAATGAATTCAATATTATTTTCAGCCAGCTTCAAGCTCAGAAGATGAATTTTGATACGGAGACTAAGGCAATATTTCTCTTATGTTCATTGCCATCCTCGTGGGATACCTTCCGTACAACTGTCAATAACTCTGCACCTGGTGGAGTACTGAAATTCGATGATGTTGTGGGTAGCTTGTTGGCCGAGGAGATTAGACGGAAGTCTATGGATGGCAATAAGCAGGATGCAGCGTTAAATGTGCAAAGGGGCACAGATCACAGTTCAGGGGGAAGTCCCAAGAAAGAGGGAAGTCTCGTAGCAAATCTAGGGCACTGAACATTGAGTGTTACCACTGTGACAAGAAGAACCATATGAAAAAGGATTCCTACAAGCTGAAAAGAGATCAAAAGGATAAGAAAAAGAATGCAAATTGGGGTGCAAATCAAGAGGAAGAGAATCTAAGGGAGGACAAAGGAAAAGTGAAGATCGAGGAGATCAATGTAGTCACACATCATAGTGACAATGACATTCTCTTCATGTCTAGTTTATCTGCAGAGTTGCTTACCACTTCAAATGATGCATATTCCCAGGATTGGATTTTGGATTCTAGTGCTTCATTCCATGTTACTCCCTATAGGGAATGGTTCTCCACTTATGACAGTGGAAAGACAGGTTGTGTGCATCTTGGAAATGACTATGCATGTCACATAGTGGGAGTAGGTGACATAAAGTTTTCTTTTGCAAATGGGTCTGCATTTATTTTAAAACATGTGAGACATGTGCCTAAGTTGACCAAGAGTCTTATTTCAGTGGGTCAGCTAGATGATGCCGGTTTTCAGACCACTTTTGGCTTTCAGAGTTGGAAAATTCAGAAGGGCTCTATGCTTTTGGCCAGGGGTGCCAAGTGTGGGACTTTGTATCCCTTACATGTATCAGGGGTATTTGATCATGTTGTTGCAATAACCGAGCAGCCAAGCACTTCTTTGTGGCATTGCAGGTTGGGGCACATGAGCTAGAATGGAATGAAACTCTTATGCCGTTTGGGTTATGTACCGCATTTGAGTTTCTCTGATTTTGAATTTTGTGAGCACTGTCTCTATGGGAAGCAAACTAAATCAGCCCATAAAAGAAGGGGAAAGAAAGAGTTTGAAAAGCTTGATTTGGTGCATTCAGACGTATGTGGTCCCATGCCTACACAGTCATTAGGCGGGGCTGAATACTATGTGACATTCATTGATGATGCAACTAGGAAAGTGTGGGCTTATGCTATAGCTCGGAAGAGTAATGCATTCCAGGTATTTCAGAAATGGCTGGCCTTGGTTGAGAATCAGTTAGGTAGAACGCTTAAATGCCTACGGAGTGACAATGGTGGAGAGTATCTCTCTCATGACTTTTAGCATTTCTATGATACACATGGGATTAAGAGGGAGCTCACATCCCCTCGTACTCCAGAGCAAAATCCAATTGCAGAAAAGATGAACCGTACCATTCAAGAAAGGTTGCAATGCATGCTTTCCAATGCAAGTCTTTCTGGTGGTTTTTGGGCTGAGGCAATGAAGACTGCAGTGCATGTGATCAATAGATCACCTAGTAAGAGTTTGGATGGTGGTAATCCTGAAAAGGCATGGAGTGGCAAGAAGCCCTCTTACTCTCATTTGCGTATATTTGGGCGTGAGGCATATGCACATGTGCCAAAAGAGCTTCGAAGGAAGCTAGATCCTAAGTCTAGGAAATGCATCTTTCTGGGTTATGGTGAAAGTGGAGAGATGGGCTATCGTCTCGGGGATCCAAAAGCAAAGAAGATCATGCACAACCATGATGTAGTCTTCAATGGGAAGAAGATGCATAAGGCACCCATGAGGGATGTGGAAATGAGGAGAATCACCTTCCAGGATGTGAATCCACCTGCATATGTTGATAGACAGCAAGCTTTCCATGCACCAAATGTGCAAGAAATGGTACCACCAAGTACTCCCACAGGTATACAATCAAGGGTAGATGATGGATCATCTATTGGTGGAAATGATGAGCCAAATGTGGCTGATATGCAGGTGGGACAGCAAGCTGAAATGCCCTTGAGAAGATCATCTAGAGTGTCTAGACCGCCTGATAGGTTTGTTCCAGGGGTAGACTATGTGATGCTTACTGATTGTGGGGAGCCTTCTTGCTACAGAGAGGCTATGATGCACAAGGATCAATGCAAGTGGGAGTATGCTATGCAATCAAAGATGAGTTCGCTTATGAAGAATAAGACTTGGGACTTGGTTTCTTTGCCACATGGAAAGAAAGCATTGCCATGTAAATGGGTCTACAAAATGAAGGTCACAGGTGATGATGTGCCTAGGTACAAGGCCCGTTTGGTCGCTAAAGGGTTCAAGCAAGAGAAGGGTGTGGACTTTGATGAGATATTCTCTCCGGTTGTGAAGATGACCACACTTAGATGCATGCTTGGACTAGTGACATCAGAGGATATGGAGCTTATGCAGATGGATGTCAAGACAGCTTTCTTGCATGGGGATTTGCATGAGGAAATTTACATGGTGCAACCGGAAGGCTTTGAAGAAAAGGGCAAAGAGCATTTAGTTTGCAAGCTGAAGAAGAGTCTCTATGGTCTTAAGCAAGCACCTAGAGAATGGTATCAGAAGTTTTATGCTTTCATTCGATCCCAGGGTTTTAGAAGGAGTGAAATTGATCACTGCCTCTATACTAAAAGGGCTAAGGATAATAGCCTGATAATCTTGGCACTATATGTGGATCATATGCTATTGGCTAGCAAGAATACTTATGAGCTAGATGCATTAAAGGCCAAGATGCATGAGGCCTTTGATATGAAGGATTTAGGACTTGCAGGTCATATTTTTGGTATGCGCATCATGCGTGATCGGAGTAGGAAACTCCTTTGGCTTTCACAAAAAGAGTCTGTTACAAAAGTATTGCAGCATTTCAATATGGAGGGGGGGAAGGCAGTGAGTACTCCATTGCCTCCATATGTGAAACTGAGTCATATAGATAGTCCCAAATCAGATGAGGAAAGGGCCATGATGGCCAAGATTCCTTATACATGAGCAGTTGGGAGTCTTATGTATGCTATGATAGCTACTAGACCAGACATTGCATTTGCAGTGGGAGTTGTTAGCCGGTATATCGCTAATCCAGGAAAGAGGCATTGGGAGGCAGTTAAGTGCATCATGAGGTACATGAAGGGTACCAAGGAGATGTGCATCTGCTTTGGTAGAGGAGACATGCGTGTACTTGGGTACATAGATTCAGACTATGCAGGGCATGTGGATAGTAGGAGATCCACTTTTGGTTATGTGTTCACCTTTGCAGGTGGTGCAGTGTCATGGATGTCTCGCGCACAGAAGTGCATTGCTTTGTCTACCATAGAGGCTGAGTATGTTGCAGCCACAGAGGGTTGCAAGGAGGCTATATGGCTTGATCGGCTAGTGGGAGATTTGGGGATTCATACAGGTGTACCGACATTGCATAGTGATTCCATGAGTGCTATTCAGCTAGCACAGAATCTGGTCTTTCATGCAAAGACCAAACACATTCAGGTCAGGTACCATTTCATCAGGGAGGTACTTGAGGACAAGCGCATAGAGCTTGTCAAGGTTCATACAGATGATAACCCTGCAAATATGCTGATGAAGAGTCTACCTAGTCAGCGGTTTGAGTATTGTCGTGTATTGATGGGCATTGGATAGTATGCTCACTAGTTGTTCTCCCTTAAAGGCACATTGTCCTTTAAGTGGGAGGTTGTGGGGGTTAAAGGTCACTGTGCCTTTACCCCGGTTATGTACAATACTCAAACACATATATAAATGAATGAAAAAGAAGATTAGGGTGTTCTGCACCCACCAAAACTTGTGTGGCTCTCTGTTTCTCTCTCTCCCTCTTCCGTTGAGAGCACTCTCATATTGTTCATGTTTTTGTCGGTCCCTCATAGATTGGAGTTTCTCTAATGCTATCGGTTTCTTGAACTTCAGATTCTCATAGTGGTCTTGGCATTGCTATTGGTGCACTGCCACTTGTGTAATTCTTGAAGTATTCCGGCACTTCACGAAGATCAACCTCTGATGTTGTTAAACCATGTTTGACATGTGCCATGTGTACTGGGTGGCATAGTTTTATTTACCAATTTTTTAGGCTCTTTTTTACTTTCTTTTTTTGAAGTCTCTTGATCAAGCTTCATCCACACATGTGGCTTATATTTCCAAAACTTCTTACGTTGGGAACTGTGGGGTAACTTTTCCACTAGTAAGGTGTTTCCAAGTAAGGGTTCATTTGCTATGCATACTCCTTCCAGTCCCTCAGCGGCCCATTCAAGACGCGGTCGTTGTGATTTTGAGGGAGCTGGCTTTGCAAGGTATAATTTGACGATCCTTGTTTGGACTCGTTCGAATTCATTGAAGTGTTTGGCCTTGGCTTTTCTGCAATTTCCTCCTTCAGCTTTCTTGCTAGATCTTCTGCTGTTATTCAACTTTGGAGGTTCAACTTTTGGGAGTTCAACTGCCGTTAGGGCATGCAGAATGGCTAAGTCATTATCAAAGATTTGATCTTCAATTTCAGCATTCTCAGCCTCTGTTTCAAGGTCCCAAGGAAAATCTGAGTTATCATTGGTATGGGTACCTTCTTCAAGTTCATTATCCCAATAAAGTATGGCACCTCTAGATCGATTGGTTCTTCATGTGTGAGTGGAGGAACTACTTGTAGCACCTTAGCATCAATTTGCAAGAAGATGGGGTCTAATGAATGGCAGTTGTCGATGGTTGCCAATGTTTGTATCCAGTTATTGACATTGCTTTGTGAGTCACCCACTATGGCATGCTGTTGCAAGGGAGCTGATTGCGGTGTCGCGATTTTGGATTGTCAGTCTATCAGTTCCCCAGTCATGGAGGACTGATGCTTCCCATAACCAAGGACGTCCCAGTAAGATTTGATAGGATTTTTTGGGGAGATTCAAGATTGTGAATTGAAGGGAAAAGCAAACTCCTGCGATATTTGTGGACATGCCATTTACTATTCCCAAGGGTTTAGCCCGTGAATCATCGGCAAGGCATATGTTGAAATTAGCCTTTTGCATTGGTGGGAGACCCCATTCATCGTAGAGCTCCTTTGATAGGACATTTACACCTGCTCCACCATCCACTATGGCTTGGACTTCATTATATGCCTTGTGGATCAAAGGCACAGTAATGTTGCGTATGTCATCTCTCTCACCCATCCGCACAAGGATATCTTCGATGTCGTTCATAGGTGGAGGGGGATTTGCGAGTTCAATCCATCCTTTGAAACTCTCCCAGAGATTGGGACAATTTCGTAGGAGGATTCCGATGGGAATTGACACAAGGCAACTCAGGATGCTAGAGAGTGCGGCTCCTTTAAGTTGACGTGGCAATACATTATATTGTGGAGTCTGTTGTTGGAACAGAGGCTCTAGTACAGTATCAATACTTTGTGGGGCCAAGTCATGGATTGGGTCTTGAGCTTGTTTCTCAGCCTCAAATTGAGCTTGTTCCTTTTGTACCCATTGTTGAAGTGCCTGAAAACGAGCCTTCTCCACCTCTGCATTTGGGTATGGAGATTCTTTAATTTGAGGCTCGGGAGTTGATGTGGATGAGCTCGGCTACTCATTGCTTGGCGGAGGTGGAGGCACTTGTGCTTTCTTTTTAAGAAGTCGCTTTGGTTGGATTGGAATGTTAGGATCCTTGGTGGCCTCTTTCTGTTGGCGTGTAATTACATTGACAGGTTGTGATATTACACTTGCCGGACCTAGACTTTGATGGTCCACCCCAATGATGCCGATTGGGACATCATGCTTAACCTCTGTTGTGGGACTTTATTTTTCATGGGACAATCCATACATGCATGTCCTATGCCACAATCTTTGCAGAGTGGTTGGAATGTAGTGGGGCTACCACGATGAGGGCACTGTGCGATGCGGTGATTTTCTCCACAACCGTAGCACTTGATAGGTGCTCGATATGTGTTGGGACATACTTGATTTGCATAAACTGGTATTAGACCCTCTGCACCTTCTACATAATATATTGGGTACTCTATTTCATACTCAAATGATGAGTCTACTTCCTCGGCTTATAATTGATGTATTGGAACTACCTGAGGAGCTAGATTTAGTGCTTTTGGATATGGTCGTGGATTCAGATTCCTGAGTAGTTGGTCCCAATGGGAATAGGATTTAGCCTCGGACCTAGGGGGCACTTGTGCCAGTGTCGATTGCCTGTACACTGGCATGGGTGCCACTTGGTATTGTTGAGGTCGAGGTAGGTTGTTGCGCATGTTGAAGATGCAACTGTTTTCATCATGGCCGCCAACGATGTAGATACGGCACCACAACCTTGGCCGTGGATTTGTTTGTGCAGTGATCATGGCTCTTAGGATTGGGCACTCATTTGTTGTATGATTGGCCATGCAATGTGGACATCAGACATTTTCTCACCGTGGATATGTTTGAGTTGGCGGCTGAGACAAGTGAAGTTTTTGTTCCATGGCCTACATCATGTCTTCTTTCAGCTGCATAGTCATGGCCTCTAGGCGATCTTTGTTTGATGTTTCGGCAATGGACTTTGATTTGCCCTTTTTTGAGTGCTTATCACATGCACTAGATCTGCCGTCATCACTGCTAGTGTCTGAGTCGGTCATGCCATCCTCGATGTCAATGGTTGCCGCATGAGCAGCACTGAACGTTTCATAGCTACTTATCTTTTTCATATCCTTTCGGATTTTCTTTCTTAGTCCTGCAATGAACCATGCCATGAGGTACTTTGCATCGGGACATGGGTCACATTTGGCGATTAATCTTTTCATCTTACCCAAGTACGTGCGTACATCTTCTCAATGGCCTTGTTCAATCTTGCTTAGTTGGAGAGTGGGATCATCTTGTAGCCTCTTCGTTTGAAAGCATCGTTTAAATTCTATTTGAAGTAGGTCCCATGTGGTGCACTCTTCCACTAGAAGGTCTAGGTACCATTCAGATGCTTCATCAGTTAAGGCCATGGGAAACCAAGCCACCTTGGTTTCATGGGATTGATCTCCACTTGCGCGGCATGCGGCATCCAAATGTTGGAGGAATCTGACTGGATCTCCCCTACCATTATATTTGGGAAGTTCCATTTTTCCTAAGGGGTGCGTCCCTTGAGTGTTATTATTTCTTTGATTAAAGAAATTGTCAGCCTCTACATCGAGGTCGATATCCCTAATATTGTTACGACAGCATGGAGTCGTCAAAGGGAGTGATTGAATTTCAAGGGGGGATTCGGGGTAGAGGATTGTTAGAGGTGGTGGTTGCAGTAGAGTTGTATGCGAATTGGCAAGCATTGGCGTCAAAGGCGTTGGCCGGAATGTAGCTACATGCAGGTTGGGCGAGATTTACAAAGGGTGTCTCTACCGCAAGTGCGGGTGTGGATGTAGTTTTGTTGGGAGGGTTAGAGTGGTGTTAGTTTGTGTAGGGACTGTCGCATTATCAATGAGCCTAATATTGTCCTACGTGTGTAGGGAACTGTGTCAATGCAGACGGATCATTAATCGGAGGTCACGACGTGAAGAATCGAGCGAATTTGTGCAAAACGAGGCCCATACGGTGGCACAAATGAGTGAGTGCTAGGGATGCCAAAATGGTGTGAAATGGGCTGGAAAAATACCCCGTATCATGATGTTTTCGTGTGTGAAATCTGGGTTCAAACGGGGTCCAGTTTGGGTCCCAAACGGATGAGGTACAAGGGGTTAAAGTAGGGGTAAATTTTGCTTTTCTGGGGGGGGGGTTCTTAAGGGTGGTGTGAATGGACTTTAAGTCCAATTGAGGGGTTTGAACCAAGTTAAATCTAGTTAGATTAACCAACCTATATCCTTCCAGTTACGATAACTCGGAGGTTAATCTAACTACTCTTACCTACGACAATTAGTTACTAATTCAAGGTTAGTTGGACTAACCTAGCTATTAGTAACTAACCGAGGTTAAACTAACCTAACTAAGTTAGACTAACCTAACCTAGGTAAAACTAACCTAACCTAACTGAGGTTAAACTAACCTAGGGTTAGATTAATGGTTTGGTTAGGGTTTTTTTTTAACTATTTTGGGGGGGGTTTCACGACGGCGGCTCAGGGGGGGTGAACAAAGGGGAGGGGCGGGATGTGGAGGGTGGAGGGGAGGGGAGGGGGGAGGGGAGGGGTTAGGGGTGGGTGGGGGGGTTGTCGCGGCGGGCGGGGCGGGGCGCGAGGCACGGCCAAGCGAGCGAGGCACGAGGGGGCAGGGCGAGGCGAGGGCGAGCAGGGCGGGGCACGGGCGGGCGGGGCGGAGAGAGAGAGAGAGAGAGAGAGAGAGAGAGAGAGAGAGAAGAGGAAGGGGGAGGGAGAGAGAGAGAGAGAGAGAGAGAGAGAGAGAGAGAGAGAGAGAGAGAGAGAGAGAAGAGGGAGGGGGAGGGAAAGAGAGAGAGAGGGGGGAGAGAGAGAGAGAGGGGGGGGAAAGAGAGAGAGAGGGGGGGAAAAGAGAGAGAGAGAGAGAGAGAGAGAGAGAGAGAGGGGGGGGGGGTTGGAAGAGAGAGAGAGGGGGAAAAGAGAGAGAGGGGGAAAGGGAGAGAGAGGGAGAGAGAAGAGGGAGGGGGAGGGAAAGAGAGAGACAGAGACAGAGACAGAGAGAGAGGGAGAGAGAGAGAGAGAGAGAGAGAGAGGGGGGGGGGGATGGGGGCATGGGAGGGGGGGGGGAAGGGGGTGGTGAAGGGGGTGAGGGAGTGGTGGAGGGGGGGTGGTGGTGGTGGAAGGGGGAAAGGGTGGTGGAGATGGAGGGGGGGTGGGGGGGGAAATTGAGGGAGGGAGGGGGAAAAGGGGTGGTGGAGATGGAGGGGGGTGGGGAGAGGGGAAATGGAGGGAGGGAGGGGGTGGTGGAGATGGAGGGGGGTGGGGGGGTGGAAATGGAGGGAGGGAGGGGGTGGTGGAGATGGAGGGGGGGTGGGGGGGTGGAGATGGAGGGGGGTGGGGGGAGGGGAAATGGAGGGAGGGAGGGGGTGGGGAGAGGGAAATGGAGGGAGGGAGGCAGGGGAAAATGGAGGGGGTGGGGGGTGGTGAAGATGGAGGGGAGGGTGGAGGGGGAGATGGAGGAGGGGGAGAAGAAAAAAGAAAAAAGAAAAAACTTGACAGATGGAAAACTTTAACGGAAAACTTTTTTAGAAATCCATCAAAAAAGTACAAGATGCAATCTCATATGTGTTTCCTACATATGCTTCTTTCTCCTCACTGGATAATTCAAGAGCAAAGTCTTAGTGGCAAGAGCAAAAGTCAAGGATAATAGGCCAAAAGTCAAGGATCTATCAACTTTTTTTAAAGAGCAATACAAGTCCATGAGCTTACTAATGATTGTTGCATAATATCACAACCCAAATTGAGGTACCATGTCAAGGAGCAAAGAGAAATAAATATCAAATTATCAAAATCAAGCTGAAAAATAATAGAATATACAACCTCATATGTGTTGCCTACATATATTTGCTTCTTTGTCCTTACCTTATAATTCAAGAGCAAAGTTTTAGTGGTAAGTACAAAAGTAAAGGACAAAAGACCAAATATATAAACATGCACAAAATACAAACCTATTTTGCTTTTTGAAATCCATCAAAACTAGCAAAGGTTGAATGATTTACCCTCAATCTCAATTCGAAAGTGGAGATATTGGCTTGATCAAATGATGCTTGCTTATGGGCTACGTACTACCCAGTAAGACTAAGAAAAATCATAACACACACACGTGTGTGTATGCACGTGCATGCATGTGTGTGCGCATGTGCGTGCATGTGTGTGCGCACATGTGTGTGTGTGCACGCATGCGCATACCAGCATGCGCATGTGTGTGTGCATGTACATGTGCGTTTGTGCACATGTACATCCATGGGTGCATGCGTGCATAGACATTCATGTGTGTCTATGCATGCATGCATATCCGTGTCAAATAACTAAATAGGAATTCAATATTAAGTATAGTGATAGCATGCCAGTATTTGCAAGCACTGCCAAGCCAATTTGCAATAATGAGGGTGATCAGACCAGTGTTGGAGGGAGGGCAAGGGAATGCGAGACACTTACATCAAAAGAGTTGCAAAGAGAAGAAGAGGAGATGGTCTAACGAGGAGCAATAACAAGAGGAGGACCAACTAGATTCATGCTAAGCAATAACACAAGCAATACTGAGGAAAAGGATAAAACATGCAACCTCATATGTGTTGCTTGCACATGTGAGCTTCCTTGTCCTTACCTTATAGTTCAAGAGCAAGTGCAAAATTCAAGGATAATAGACCAAATATACATGTATAAAGTACAGATTAGCTTTACATTTTGAAATCCATTAAAATAATAGGTGTTTCTTTGTCCTCACTTTCAAGTGCAAAGTCTTGTAGCCAATGCAAAGGTCAAGGATAATAGACCAAATAATTAGCTTGGAAGAGGATCCAAGATGCAAGTAGCTCATACATGTTCCCTACATATAGGAGCTTATTTTCCTTACCTTATAGTTTAAGATCAAACTCTTGGTGGCAATTGCAAAAATTAAGACCAATAAACCAAATTTACAACCATAAATATAAATACCGTTGAAATCCATTGGAATTAGGAAGATCAGAAGTCAAGATAAGTGAGATAGATGGCATTCCCAAGGATCCACAGATGCTCCCTCGGAAGCTAGATCCCCTAATATGTAAACACTGGAGGTGCACAAGTTCAGAACAATGCATGAAGCCAATAGGCTATTCATGTAGTTGTAACTTAGGAGGTTCAAGTTTCCAATATGGATAGTGAACACATAGAGTGTGGTAGATGGCCATTGAGCTTATTCCTTGATAAGTATATATGGTGGATGAAACGTAGCCTTTGCTTGCCATCTAAGCCTAAATGTTGTAGCTAGAATTGGTGATGTGGAACCTCTGTTATTATTTGCTTCATTCTCAAGTCTAGATGCTAGACTTGTGAAACTGAACCAATGGTGGACAAAACATCGCCTATTATTTCATTCCATGATAATTTTGAACACTAAAGCTATCATAAATGAGGAGCAGGCCAAAAAGGCATCTCTATTGGAAGGGATCATCGACTTCATTACTAAAACAATCCAAATATCACATATTTAAGGGATTTGTGAAGTAATGGCAACCTCAATTAGTCGGAATTCAAGTCCGAGTACTATAGTTGTCACAAAAAGATATGACTCTTGGAAGGGGTGTGTGTGTGTGTGTGTGTGTGTGTGTGTGTGTGTGTTCGTCCTATCAAATATCTATACTACTATACTACTGGACCAATTTTCAATGTCAAAGTAAACCAATTGCAAACATCTACTATTGCCCTTTTCAAACACCTAGTGAGAGTAGTGTGTTAATAACCAACCTCTCAATACCACATAAGTGAGAATAATCCATATCATAACATTCCTCATAACAAGATGTCAAAGTGGGAGTCAATTATTATACTCACATTTATATCAGTATATTATAGAAAGTACAACGATACTAATGGCTAGTCTCCAATAGAGAGTTCAATCTTATTTAGCAGTACTTGGAGAAAATCCGATGTAGAGTGCTCCTCGAAGTTGCCAACACCATGTCTTCATGCCTTTGATTTTCTAATGCAAACCTGATGGAGAGGTATGTCGTATGCCGACTCAGCTGGCACCATCACAACAAAAATGAAGGTTAGAACAATACACTTTTGATGTGGAAGCCAGGCTTCAATGCCGGCATAGTTGTTATCCATGTCACTCTATCTCAATTAGCATCAAATCTTGGCATTCCTATAAAACCTATGGCATCAAATCTACCGCTTTGTTGCTAGGATACATAGAGCTTAATCATGTAGAGTGTCCATACAACAAGACAACTGAGGACCATTCATGCATTCCAAAGCCAGTAGGAGCTAGCAATGACTCCTTTTATAATGTGTTTATAATGTACTAGCTAGAAACGATCCCTCTATAACAAGCTAGCAGAATGAGAGGGACTAACTCAAATCCTAGCATCGTTGCTACTATCTTCTGAATGTAGAGTATAAGAGTATGAATATACAACTGGGTCAGTGCGCAAAGGAACCGTGTCACAGACAATTGACAGCAGCAGTGTCAATGTGACAAGCAATAGCTCGCAATGAGCTTCGTGAGTGGTGTCTATAGCATCATGAGCTCCATCCTATAATGAGCTGGAGAATCTTACCCCGAGGGTCAACCCTCAGCGACTTGGCTATCTACTCATTGCAAAAAAACTCTCAAATCGTAGTATAATAGAGAGGGTCCAGATTTACAAACATGTTCCTTCTGCGCAGTTCGAACTATGAAAGTGTTCAAGTCATGTAGTATCGAGGTAGTATCTTGGAGTTTCTGCTTTCGTGTGGGCCTTTACACCCTCAGCCAGTCTTGGAGGGAAGGGAAGATGTACTGCCCTGCAGAGAATCCCCCAAAAATCCACAATAATGTGAAGTTTGTAGGGAATCCCTCTGCACACAGTTCCTCATGGTGGTCCCATTATACTGACCAAGTTCAAGTGCTTTGGATACCACTCATATTCCCAACCAATGTAAAGTAACTAACATGTGCCATCACTTTCATGTGAACATATATAATTCTCAATGCAAATAATAGGAGGACTTTCTAAAATAGTTCCCATTATTTTCTTTAAGTAATCCAAGTAGTAAATAGAAGACCTCCTAGGCTCCAAGTAGTGCTCCAGACTCTACCCATGTTCAATAATAAAAAGCATTATGGAGAAAAAAATAATAAAAAGCATTTCAAGTTCTAGAGGATGCAATAACCTCCCTGGGACTGAGCCTGTGCATGTGGAACATCATGTTCTTTATGAAATACTTCAGTATGATTTCCTATCTTCATGGAATATTAGTATGTTAACAAGCATGATGCACACAAGGGTCTCAAAGTCATGTGTGTGTTTTGCCTATCAAACAACTATTCTACTACACTACTAGACCAGTTTCCAATGTCAGAATAAATCAATTGCAAACATTCGCTCTTGCCCTTTTCAAATACTTAATGAGAGTAATCCATTGTTAACCACTCTCTTAATATTCCTTCTGACAAAGTTACAAAGTGAAAGTCAATTTTTATACTCACATTCATGTCAGAACATTGCAAAAAGTACAACAATATTGATGGCTAGTCTCCAATAGAATGGTCAATCATATTTACTAGTACTTGGAGATAATCCATTGTAGAGTATGCTTCGAAGATGCCAACACCGTCTTTCCACCTTAGAATTTTCAATGCAAATCTGATTGAGAGGTATGCCGACTCACCTGCATCCATCCACAAACATAGCATGTTAAAACATGTACACTATGAATTTTGGGACCGCGGGCTTCAATGCTGGCACACAGTTATTATTCGTGTCACTCAATCTAGATTAGCATAATCAAATCCTGGCATTTTACTATTCCAATAGTAATGAGAGGTGGGCAATTAAAGATATGAAGAAATGTATATAAAATGTTAGTGAAATCCAAGTAATAAGTGGGAATCTCAAACAAACCATAAATATGGGAGTTCCAACCAAGTCCAAGGGAATTCCCTTAGTCAAAAAATCCAGATATAACCTCCGTATACTTATACCTTTTCTTGATTTCATGTTAGCATTTTCTAATTACATCAAAGGATAGACTCCATGCTATAAGGCCATGGTCCCGTTCCAAGTCCAATTTTCCAAATTATGACAAGTTATTAACTCATGGCAAATAAATGAGAAATGATGGCCTTTTCCATTATCAAAGTATAAGTGTAAAGTGTAAAATATCATAGCATAAAGTGTAAATTGTACCTATTACCATACAAGTTCTCATGTGATACAATCACAAAGGCCACACTGTGAGCTTGGTTAGAGATAGATAGTCAAAGTCAAGATTTCTACATTTAGTCCGACCATTCTCAATTCTAGCAAACAAATAATATCTGGCTAAGGGTGTAAAAACTTCCTTTCCATATAAAATTCACTAGTAATATGCAAAGAATTCTCCTTTAAAATACAACTCAAGGCATTCTAGAGCTTGGGTGCTCATTTTCTATGAAAAACTCCTCTTATATCCCCTTATAACGTAGATAGAGTTTTGTGCATACGTATATAGAGCATAGCATCCAAATGTATGTGGAGAGTCCTCTTATTACAGAATCAGGAGACGCGCATAAGTCGCCTTCTATTTGTATATATTTGCCTAAAAAAGTCTAGCATAGTCCAGTTTGGCATAAAGCAACTAGTCTCAGACCATAGCTTATTCCAAAGTATGATTTCGCTCTTTGATTTTGCTCTTTTAAATTTTCACTCGAACTAACTCTCGTGGAAGCTCACGTATGACTAGTTGCATGCTCGAAGCTTGCCTTCTCTGAGCTTGGTTCTAGAGCTATGGGAAGATCATCATATGAACGGGCAGTACGTACCTTAAGATCGTCCTAAGAGCAGCATAGGAGAGTTTCTCTTATGGCAGCCAGGTGTAAAATAAGCAAATTATGGAAACCAGTTCTATGCTCCACCAGCATTTCAGGGCAAGTAATACGGTGAGAAGCTCTCCAACAGAGCTATTCTAGAGCCGCAGATGATGTTACTCTGGAAATGACTAAGTGAACCTCTTCATTTCGGCATGCAAACTCATGCTCATATGCCAGACGCGTAGACAGAAGGCTTACCATGTTGCCAGCCTTAACCGTGGTGGCTAAGGATGGCTACGACACAAGTCTGATCCTGCGCTCAAATAGTTAGTCTCATCCCGCAAGCTCTCATTATGCATGCTCACAACACAAGTCGTAAAAAATCCTCTACCCAGGTTTTCCCCAACACACGTTGTCTCGTGCCTTGCTACTACAAAAGAACCGAATTGGGCGTCTACAAATGGATAGGTAAGCTAAAGAGCCAAGAATTCTTCTCGCTGTATATTCCTTCTGCTGCACCGCATCGATCTGACACGAAGATGATACACCAAGAGTCGGCATTCTGTAGTGCAAGGACAATACAGAATTCTTCTTGCTATTATAGCATTCTGATGCGATCCCGATTGTGATTCTGAGATCTTCTACTGGGAACTATTAAGCTCACCAACCCAAAACACTCTTACATAGTACCCTGGCTTTTAATCCTCGGCAGTCTGGCTCTATCGTGATCAGCGAGTCACGCAGTCACCATGAGTCCTGGAACAAAGTTCGGACCTCCCTCGTTTGAGCCTCTAGTAGTCTCTTAGTACGTCGTGTGCTCACAGGCCATCATATTGTTATGGAATCCCAGACCCATAGTGGGCGGGACAATCGCTAAGCTCCTCAGAATATCGACAAAACACTTCGTGAGTGGGGAAGCACGTAGTGAGCAACGGAAGAGTACTGAAAGTATAAAGAACTGAAGACATAGTAAGATACATGAAGGTAAGGCCTGATTGCAATAGAGCTGTTGGCTCCCGCTATGAGCAAAGGGAATGTAGTGGGCTGCTTTTAGGATACGGAGGCTCCTATACAAAGTAAAAAAACACAGTCCATTGAATACCTGGCACACTTTGGAGATGAGCATGATCCTCTGATGCTGCTGCGAATATGGTAGAAGTCCATGCTCCCACAAGTCCATTATTTTAGACCTTCTCGTAGTGCGGTGGAGGAGTCCCCATCTCTTGCAACGTGAGCTTGGGAGCTGTGTATGCAGTCCACCAATGTCCTACTCGTGTAGAATGCATTGGGTACTCCATCTTGGTAATAGGGAGAGAGAGCGAGGAGAAGGATGTACTTCCCCATACATTTATTCCCATAATAGAGCACGTTTCTTAGACTAGTCCCCACATAGGTTCTCTTACACAATCTCTTACAAAAAGATCTTCAAGGATCACATGCCAACTAGAGCCATTGAATTCCACTAGTGGTCCAAGCAAGATGCCTTGGTTCACCCTCCATCATTTTTTACCTATGGTACAAGTGTCCATTTTCTATCTTTTTTAATATCTGAAAATTGTTAATATACAACTCATTAGTAATGGGTCACTAAAGTGCTGACAAGTGTTCTATGTGTACTTAGTCAGGGGGCCACCTCTTTTCTCACCACATGGAGGTCCAAGTTGTTTCAAGCTTTTACCAAGGACGTTTTTCTTTCTATAATATTTAATTATAAAGGTCATAAGAAGAGGTCTAGACATATATAAATCCTTGGGGTCTAACATATATAAATCACATCCACCCCATTTCGGTTTCCCTTATCATGGTTATGGATGCTAAACCCATCTCCTATTCTCTTTAAATAAATAATCATGAAGAAAAAGTCCACGATATACTTATGGACAATCAAAGAGTTGATGACCCCAAGGAATGCCATTATACCCAAAGAATTAAGGGAATAGGGGGGGGAGAAAAAATTAGGGGAATTTTAGGGGAAAAGAATAGGGAAATAAAAAAATACGAGAATAGGGAAAATAGAAATTAGTAAAAATAGGGAAGGTTAGAAAATTAGGAAAAATAGGAAATTTAGAAAAATAGGAGAAAAGGGAGATTAGGATGTAATCTGAGCATCAATCCTTTCATTGGGATTAAAGCTTTCCTTTCATTGGGATTAAAGCTTTCCTACTTTGTGATTTCATCCTTGGTCTTGGGTTGTTGATGTGGCAAACCCATTAAAACCTCTATAGATGACTGTATGGGTCTTCATAATTTGTTCCTTTGAAATCTTGAAATTTCACCTTAATTAGAGTAGTTGTCCTTGCCTTGGTGCCTATTGTTTCAAGCTCCATTAGGTAGTCTAGCTTGTCAACAAGTATGAGTGTGCACATGTGCATGGCATCATCCTAGGAGAGCCATCTCTCATTGTGAAAATAGGTATGTGGGTAAAACACGTCAACACCCCATAGGTACTCAGCATTCTTCCAGATTTGATCATTATGGTTTGTGCTCTTGTCGAGACCCATACACATGGTTCAACTCAGACCTCTTTTGTCGACTTCTTTAGGAGCCAAACTTTCTATGGATTACTACTCAAATCCTTCTAACCAACACATAACGGTTACATCTTGGTTGAAGCCTCCATGTCAATTTGTATGAATTCATGGAACCAGCTCACTCCTAGTATTGCTGTTGTAGTCATAATCCAACACTCCCTGCCTGTAGTCAGGGCTTCTTCTACTTTGATCTCTCTCATGCAATTGGCTCTCTGCTACATCCTCTTGCTTCTCACGGTTAGCCATCTCTAGTTTGAAATTCATTGCAGCTCTTTGGTCTTGTTCTTGCCAGCCTCTTTGTGCTCACCATAGGTGCTCTTCTCTCCTAGACACGTATCTTTGTCTTCTGTCCAAGCATGTATCAAACATCTCTAAACATCTAGATGATACAAAGGGCTACCTAGGACCACTCTTCAGTTCAAACACCAGTTGTTGTCAAAGAGGTTTGTAGATATCTTTTAAAATATTGTGCATGACCAAATAACTATGATAGTGTGCTACTTGTTAGCATAAACTATTGCTTGGACTTATCTGTGCACTCACTCCTAGCCTTATATGGTCAATCCACTCAACTCCCCACTCAAAACTCAACATTTTCATCCCTAATAGGATCAACAAATGTTGACACTCAGCTCTGCTCACCGCTTCAGTCCTAATGACTCAGTGCTTGGTGACCAGTGTAGGCACGGTGCTTAGTAAGAAGATGCTCTCTCTTGCACTCTGATAGTTTCTTCGCAAAAGCTCCTACTCGGTGCTTGGTTGTAGAATTGTATCAAAGAACTAACAGGGTTTGTGCTACATGGGAAAATTGTATGGAGATGGGTGAAAGAGCATGCAATTAATACAAGTACTATAAAAGACAAATAACCAGTATGAAAAAGTATCTTGTATTAATGAAGAAGGTGACATCCAATAAAATAGCTGAGGGTTGCACAAGACGCAACACTCACTCTAGCAAACAATGGAGCAAGGTAGGTCCTTGCTCCATTACAACAATCCACCATTACTTATAGCTCATCGGTTCCCTTCTACCATATAGTTCTATCAACTGCATTCTAATTCCTACCCAAGAAATTCTGTACTGCTAATTCCTATTGGACCATCTACTTGGTGTCCTAGTGACCACCCTTGTCGTCAGAATTTATGCTGCTTGATGCTTGCGGCTTGGTTGCTCAATAGGCTAACTAGGGTACTTGGTTATCTACTGCCTCGGTTGGACCAAGGGTCAACAATGATGTAGAACTCTCAAAGAAGGGGCACACCCTCAACATAAGCAAACCTTTTTTTGCAAACATGCCAAGCATTTAGCAAGTGAACATTGGAAAATACTAATCAACTGTTAATGAACTAATCTTGAAAAGTGAGAGGCTCATGGTACTAATAGATCATCTTATTTCTAGTTTGGATGTTAGTAGAGATAAATTACATGTTTAAGTGAAGGTGTTTATGTTTGAACATGTAGGGTAGGTTGCTTAGTTTGTGTGCACGTTCAATCAGACTCTACATGGCCCATCTAGATTTTGCACAAGTGCTAGCATGGGTTGGGATGCACTCACGTATAATGTTTTAACACTATGGGATCATTTTCTATGGGCTTATTTGAGTTCGGGTGCAAATAATTATCAAAGTTGAGAGAGTAACAAGGTGGTGAATTTTAAGGATGGTGTAAATTGTACCATCTAGATAGGGCATTAGGGACAAACCCTAATCCTAACCCTAATGGGTTCACATGTATATATTCATGTTCATGTTCAATACAACATAGTGTATAGGTTCACATGTATATATACATGTTCATGTTCAATACAACATAGTGTACAGGTAGCTATATTGTGAGCACTTCTCTTCTCTCTCTCTCTCTCACTCCCCACTTCATGCTCCCACTCCCTTCATGAGTGTCAAGCCCTCCTTCATGAGGCATCCTCCATTGAGAGAGTTTACACGAGAGAGAGCGCAAGCCCTTCCTCTGCCAAGGCACAAGCCCTTCCTTTCATCAAGAAAAAAATCCTTCTCCTTTGAGGCATCTTCTTCTCTTGTAGTGTTTTGCTTGTAGGGCTTCTCTCACCCTTTATTTTGCTTCAAAAATCTCCCAGATCTGATATCTGGAGCTCAAGTTATGATATTCTTAGGTTTTGTGGGTTCTTTGAGAGAATTATGTCTAGTTCATTGTCTTCTCTAGAGCTCAATTTATGGTATTCTCAGGTTTTGTGGGTTCTTCGAGAGATTTATATCTAATTCATTCTCTTATCTACATGAGTGGGTCAGTGTGAGAAAAGAATACTATGAGAAGTTAAGAGACTGTCTCTCTCCTTCTCAACTCAAAACAGTAAGCAATCAACACGACCTCTATGAGGCAGCTACAAGCAACTCTCAAGCAAGGCTCGACATACAAACAAAGGCACACAGTAAGATGAGAGTCAACACGCAGCTACTTCAGCCCACAATCGACCTACTATGCCCACACGCTTTTGTGCCAGTAATGCCATCCATGGCCTCTACTACACAACCGGCTTCTATGATCTGTGTAGGCAACAAAGCCTTAACCCAGGGCTCCAAAGACCCGAGTGGCTCCCTATACAGCAACCGATGCCACCATCAGTGCCTGCAACATAAAGCAGTGCCTCGCCATAGCCAATGAATCGTGCCAATCAAGTCTGACTTACGACTTCACAATGACAACGCCTTACGACATCTCCAACCTCTACATCCACAACCTCCATGCTACCACGTCCATAGCACCATAGCACACAATCAAGTGACTGACACAACCCAGATGCACGACTACCTTCAGCGAAATGCAACAACGGGCAAAGCTCTAGCCATAGTAGCCCCTACTACACACGACTTCAACACCTCAATAGCACCAATAACGGTCCAACTCCACAAATGGCCAACTTTGAGGCTCATGACAGTGCTCCTCAACAAGTGGCTTCCACACATCGAGCCACCACAAGCCTCTAGCAAATGCGCACACATAGCACCAGCCCTTCACAAGGCAATTGGGCCAACGCTCAATAGCAAAGGCTCTCCATGCAACGACAAGCCCACAAAAGCACCACACATCGACTCTATGCATGAATGCCGCTCCTCCAACGAACCGCAGTTCACGCATGGATCGGACCAGCCAGCAGTAAACGGCAACAAGCATTGCCTCCTACAATGACCACCTACACCAAAGTCCAACAAAGTGCTCCAGCCAATGCTTACGCAGCCATGTACAGCACCTTCCATGCTCCAACGGGAAACTAGCACCTCCATCGATGTCTCAAGCACAAGACAGCTCGCACTGAACTAGCTCCAGCCTCCCATAGCCAACACCGCTCTAGCAGACTCCACACGCTAAGCCCTAGTGCACGCACTCAGCCAATGGTTCCACAGTATTCCAGCAACACCACAGAATCCACGAGATTCCACAAAATATTCTAAAGATTCAGGCACCCTTATCCTCAACCTCAACCTATGGTTGAGTAAGTGATCAAGCAATCTCCATGTGGTAGTCTATCTGCCACATCATTGACACATGGCACCACCAGTATTTGAAACATGTCCTTATCATCAACCCTAACTACCGGCTCAGCAAGTCTGCCATGTCAGCTTGCATCTACCACATCAACATCCAAGTTGGCAATGCCATGTCAACAACCCTGACTTGCCACATTATCTTCCTAGTTAGTTACCAACCACGTTAGTGGTCCATTCAGTCCTACCACGTCAACATCTCAAACAGTGTCATGTCATCCATTGACACATCATCAAAGCCACTTGTGCAACCACATCATCAAGGTGCCACCTCAGAGTGCCATATCAGCACAGAGTGCCTTATTAGTCTACCTAGTGCCTTACATAGTCAACATGCCACCTCATCAGTGCCATGTGGTAGTCCCTGCTAGGCACTGATATCTCTTCACATGCACACAGTGCATTTGGCATGTGACTCATAGTGCCACATCGCCATAGACCACATCATCATTTTTGGGCCTTCTTGCCATCCTTTCGGGAGCCACAACTTTTGATCCAAGCAGAAGGTCATAGTGATCCAAAAAACAAAAATGATTGCCACATTGTCCTCTATGCAATGAGCACCTCAAATCTACTATCTAGATTTTGCGTAGGTCAAAAACATTAAATTCTCATCATCAAAACCACCTCCTAATCCATTATAGTGTACCCAACACATAAAATGAATCCAGATAAAATTTCATTTGTTGGATTTGGCACTTCGACGTGTAGTCTAGGTGTAGACTACCACAACCATAGAGGAGATTCAACTCCACCAAGCCAAGTAAGTCATTGCCACATTACCTGATTAGTTCCCACCAGCGTCAGTCCGATTGGTTCTATCATTGGTATACACACTCACACATCTGACATCAGCTTAGTCTCTTGACACTCGGCAGTTCACCACATCAGCGTGACACTTGGCAGAGTCATCTTCCTCTTGGATTTAAGATTGTTGCATTCTTCTTGCATGCTTATATGCCACCCATGTATAGTCATATTAATTGACTATTTCTTGGCATTGGTTCTTGCACACATACACATCAGCCTTGTATAGCCTCTTGGCTACTTCCGACACTCAGTTATCATCAGTTTCTTATAGGCTTGATCCTTGGCATATATGCAGTTCTTTCACCATGACTTGGCTTTGACAGTTTAGGATAATCCCCCAACAGCAGCAGCTCGAGCATAAGCCCCACAATGGTAGCACTCATACAGTGTTCTCATGGGTAGACACTCTCGTTGGTACACGGGTAAACCTCTAGCACAGAGCACCAGACCATCTCTCGCATGAAGTTATTTACATCACACAATTGATAATACACCAGTCATTACTCTAGACAAGATTTGCAAGTGGAAAGAGGACTTGCCACAAGGTAAGTACCGGTTTATGATGCCGACTCGATCATTGGTCTTTAGAGATTGGACACATATATTCCACATGTTAGCATGGATCAGCCCACACTTTCTGATCATGCACATTTGTCGGTAAGCCCTCAGCATGAGCCAATCCCATCTGCATCAGCACAGTCTAATTTCAGTGATGTATAGCCATCACTTTCATGCATGGATCCGACTCCATCTATTGTCACATCAGATGCAGATACTCAGCAGAAGTTCATCAGTGATCATGCAAATTTTTAGCAGGTAAGTCCTCAGCATGAGGCACGCCATAACGCATTCAGCTCTTCAGGTGATTCCATTCTAGCATCCATCACTGATGCTTTTGCCTCTAACACGGAGCATACCTTGGACAGGGTAAGTCAAAACATCGAGCGACTGCGTTTGAGCGAGCCCAAAGTTCAAGCGATGATTATGAGGAACTCTGTCTAAACCTATAGGAGCAATAAATTTTTACTAAAAATAGTTGAATCTACATGACACTATTACAGATTGTTTTTAATTATCTTTTGTATGATTCTTGGCAACTTACAAAGATTAAACTTACTATTGGATAACTCATAAATCCATGCAAGTCAGCAATCATTAAATGAATACCAAAGGGAAAATTTTTGGCAACATACAAAGAGAAAACCTATTATTCGATAAATAATAAATACATGCAAGTTAGCAATCATTCAACAGATACAAAAGGGGAAATGCTACAATGTCTACACCTCGAGGTGATCACTCAGAATTATGTAAGGTAGTATGTGAGTTGAAGGGGTTTCTTTATTTTATGGAGTTACATACATGGCAACAATAGTCCTACCAATGATATAGAAGCTCCTCCTAGCAAAATCCCTCACAAACAGCTATTTGTAGCTCATCGATTTTTATGCTACCGACATGATTTGATCCATTTTGTACACAAAATGATCACATGAATAAAATGTTTAAACTATGGAACTAATAAATTATTGATCGCCTTATGACCATGATGATGCTAACTAAATATGGATCACCTTCATATGTCCTTGACCATCATGTATACACCTCTAGGATGGAGGGAGGAAACCAAGGACCCAAACTCTAAATGAGAAAAATCCATGGTCATAATTAAATATAGAGTTTGATAAGGTCCAACTCTCATGAAACAAAGATAAGTATAAAGTTTCTAAATATCTAGAATTTTGACACTTTAACATGATAAATGTATTCATTCATATAATTCCGATCGTTTTGACTACAAACATGACCATATTTGGAGTCTGATTGACTAAGTTATGGCCCAAATAAAATTGGCAAGAGGTGCCTCCCAAGAGGCCATGATATCGGGGCCTCTAGGGAGAATCCTCCTCCCATTATTTTTTTGCCTTGAAAATGGAAATTGCACAAGAAAAACACATACTTTGACCCCTTTCTTCCACCCCTCCGTCATTGACCCTTGAAAAACATTGCTAAACATTTGCAGAATTTGTTGTTTGTCTATAAGACAATTGATTACTCACACAATATCATGGGTAGGACAACAACCGTAAAAGTAAGCAATGCATGCTACTTTTTTAACATAAAACATCACACTAGAATTTCAAAATTTATGAAATTCCTCGCTCGAACCATCGCCTTGCTCGAACGCAGTCGCTCGAATTCTGGTAATCCTCCCTTGGACACAGTTTCCTTCAGCAATACATATTAGCAGATCAGTCTACAAAACATTCCATCATCAACTCAATTACGCCACATTACACCACCCTTAGATCCAGTGATCACCACCTCTTTCAATCAACAGATCATTCTTGAGCATAAGGATACTTATGCATCAGTGCAGTCTTGCCCCAATGTAGTGGACATCACCACGTTCAAACATAGTGAAACCTAGGGAGCTTCAGTGTTTTAGCATGCACTTATGGCTATTGTATACAGTCCATACTTAATGCAGATTAGTGGTTGGGTGGATCCAGGACCACAGATCTATCCCTACATCAACATTCGGCACCTCCTATGCCTCAGGGATATTTTATGCATGCTCAGTAACATTTTAGGTTTCTAGGCCTTCTTACTATCTGCTCCTTCTTGATGAACCTATGCCAGATGCTACATCCCATGCCGATAGATGTTTAGCCATGCACACAGTAGATGAACTTTAGCTCATGACAATTGAGCATATAAGTTTGACAAGCCACCATGCCTTGTCAATTTTGCGAGCCTCTTCATCAGCAGAGTAGTGTGTCATACCTACACCTTCGGTCCTAGATTTTCAGCCCCTAAATCACTTTGTCCACTCTGACTATGCGGTCTTCTATGACCCCGCATCATTCGACAGAGATTGCTCTACTATAGCATACCTTCAACATTGCTGTCAGTTCTTTTGGGTTGGTGACACTCTTGTTTGTTACAACCTACTGGATCATGTCTTCATGGTTACACCGACTACCTTCACATCTGGATGCCTCTTCTACAGAGTAGCTGCATAGTCCATGATGACTTATGACATGTTCATCTTTGACATGTTTAGCACGCAACCATACATGCAGTTCTTCACGCAATCATCTTTCAATTGACCAATCTTTGTTCCAAGTGGACTTTTATTTTCCTTCCTCTTCCCTTTGACCTATCTTCTGGGTTTGATTCCCGAAGGAAAAGGATGACCCACAACTTAAGAGGGGGAATGCACATCATGTATAGGACCATAAGTTGTACTCATTGTACATGCTTCCGCTATGTAGTCATTGTGCTCACACATGCACATACTACTCTGATTTGTTTGAATTTTCTTTTCAGTTTTGGATGCCATCATATGCACTAATTGGAACACAAAAGATCTTGTACATGCACCCTCTATTTACTCAGTGCAATTTAAGAGGGGGTGTTAAGGATGGTGTAAATTGCACCATCTAGATAGGGCATTAGGGGAAAATCCTAACCCTGAGTGGTTCACATGTATATATCCATGTTCATGTTCAATACAACATAGGGTACAATAAGTCTATCTTGTGTGCACTCCTCTCTCTCCCTTTCTCACTTTTGCTATCAGTGAATTGCCCTAGAGTCATTTGAAGATCAGCCAATGAGAGGAGATAGCTTGATCAATGAGGGTGGAGGACCTAATAAGCGCAACGATTGTTGATGATGTGTATATGCATGGTTACTCAAGCGGTACACAACTCATGAAGGTATCAACTCCATGTAAAAGGGACCAATATTTGGTTGTGCATGCATGGGAATGGGAGTAGCACATGTAGGTCAAAAGCACCACATTCAAATATGACATGGATTTTGCATAATCGTTTTTCTTTTTGCATTATGTAACATGTGGAAATGCACCTTCTTGGATTGTTTTGGGCACTATGGCATGTGTTTTTGTGGATAACTATCATGAATTGATTAGCATACATTTGTCATAGAGCAAAATTCATAGAATGGAGTATATTGTGTTTATGAGTATGAGAGGGGTGCGTATTGATGCAGCATCAATGCCATGTGGCATCCCTCCATGCCACATCAATAGATAATGCCATCAACCATATCATTAGACAACATTTTCTTATGTTTACAATGCTACATCACCATCACGTTTGCATAGGTACCATGTCATAATAGCTTTATATGCTTTATCAACATCTTTGACTTTTGCACATATATGTCAAGTTGCACCCAATATTAACAATCAAGCAAAGCAAAGCTAGGGACCATGCAACATTTCACATCCGACATTGACAAAAGCAATGATAACTTTTATAACAAACTTCTGAGGTGTTCACAAAAACATAGTGAAACAAAAATAGCAATCCAATCGATGGCAAAAGTAGCAAATACAACTAAAAAGACGTGGCAACATAAGCATCAAATTGATAGAGATAGCAACTAATCCAAACAAAGGATTGCAATATATGCCTAGCAAAGGCAACTTGACAAGAAAAATAAGGTATAATCAGACATCCAAATATACGTCAAGGGGTGGTCGGGGACCACCCTACATGACAGGAGTAGACTACCAAACAAAAGAATGACAACCAAGGTGTAATCACACAAGCCTATAAAACAAAGGACAATATAAGCAAAATAAAAGACATTACAGATTATTCTATCGACACAAGAAAGCTAGCATCATACATGCGTTACAACAGACAAATTCTACAAAAGCATTCAAATGTGTCATTAGTGACAACATGATGCAATTGTCGAAGGTAGAATAAGATTGACAATCAACATTAATAGGTAACTTCATTAAATTAGAAGACCTCAAGCCAAAAAGCAACCATTGTAGAATGAATATAACTCAATCAACGAGCACCATAATTTGTACATTACCAAATGGATATCTAGTCAAACACCAAAAGTTTCAATATGCCCTTCATAGGAGGCCCCTCAACCAAATGGGTAAGAGTCAAGGAATGAGCACAATGAGTAATAGTATGGATATAAGAAGATTTATCTCCAACAAATTGATAAGACTCAATGAACCACCATCATATTCGGTAAGCAAGAAATGCACAAAGTCCATCAATTACATTAAGATTTGATGATATGCCAGATCATTTGGCAAATTTTGAGCAACTTCTATCTTTTTGGTAACCTCTAGCGGTTCCACAAATTCCACCAATGTTATCTCCAAAAAATCAAAATAGAAGAACCTACACACATACTCAAGGAATACAAAGAACAACCTGCAAGGGTACTTAAAAAATATTTGAAAGGGCTAGAAGTAATGCAAAGTTAGAGAACAAATGATGAGAATTAATTAAGTAATAGACACCAAAATAGTGTCCACCTCAATTACAAAAGAATTTTCGAATGGAGAAAAGTATTCCAAGCTTGACCATGGCACCAAGACAGAAGTTGATAGCACAAAAGGACAAGACAAGCAAATGTAAAATGTGATCTAGATGTTGCACATAGTGCGTGTCACATCATGCAATCGATGTTATGTATTTCGCTAGATACAAAGCAAAATAATGAGCCTACATCAAGTTAAAGATCAAAGTGTACAAGAAAAAATTCCCCAACTAATGCTAATGCCAAGTTGACAATGACAACAAAGTCAACATAGATACTAACAATGCATTAGCACTACAACTATCATTATTCATGATTATTTTACCAAGTGTGCAAATCTTTAAACAAAAGGGGAAGGCATACATTATCCACAAAAAGAACATAAGAATCCAATAGATATCAATAAAGGTATGTAAACATAAGGGATGCATGCACATAAGCCAAAAGACGGCATTTATTACAGAAGGGAAGCTAGAGATTTATTGATTATGCTACTGTTTGTGGATGATATACTCATCAACGAAAACAACAATGCATTACTTATACGATTAAAGGCTGATTTAACATAGTCTTTTGACATAACTTCATTTAGTGCATTATTGTTTAGCCTTCTCATAGTGTAACCTGTGTGCGTGACACTCGATAGGCAACTTGTGGGCATCCTTATTTTAGTAGGAACTACCAAGGCCAAGAGTTCTCATGCAATCCATAATGTGAGTCACTTTATCAAGTAGCCACATGAGCTCAACTAGCAAAAAGTGAGAAAACACTGGCTTTCCAAAAGCATACATTATAAAGTAAACATCATTGTCCTTGGTAGTTCTTATGCAAACCATAAGGGGAGTCGTTGTATCAAATAGCCAAAAGAGCTACATGAGCTCAACTAGCAAAAAGTGAGAAAATACTTTCCACTATTTTTAGTGACTTTCCAAAAGCATACATTATAAGTACACTACTAAACAGCATTGTCCCTTGACATGGATAAGATTGGCATTGCTTTACCCTAGCGAGCCACTCCTCAATAATGCCTAAGTCACGAAAAAGTGTTAAATCTCAATTCATATGAAACGGGGAGCCGCTCTTAATTTACTTGTCACACAAAAATTCAACATAGACCTAGATCAATGGCCATCATGCTAACATGAATGTTCACAACATCGACAAATTATTTTTGTTTCCTTTTGTATGCACTCAACCATGCACATCATACACACCTACAAATGCAAATGAAGAACCCGCAGATGTTATGACATGACACAAAGCATCTCCAAAGGGAAACCTTGCAATCATAATTTCCTATACCTTGTTTCAGAGAACACACCGAAAAAGACAGGCTTGACACATGGGCTAATTTAGGAAGGGGATACGATGGGTTTGTGACTCCCACTCTAAACCCATCTTGAGCCAAGTCCCCTGGAGCATAGGATCCAAATCATGCGCCACCCATTGCTTGGACCTTCTCATAGTAGATATTGGAAAGCTCCCTTGGATTAGTTCGGTGATGGTAGAGGCCAAGCAAATTGTGTCAAGAAGGTTAAAGCCCTTTCCATCCTAAGGGTAAGTAGTACCTTAGAGATCAAATGACCTTCCAAGACAAGATTTTGCTTACATTTATATTATCTTGGATCACGTTTTCAAGATCAAGAAACAACTTCGTATGGTTGTTCTCTCTTTGGAGTGGCCTGAGTGGAATTATTCATAACAAGTGTGAAGAGTATCATTGACACTCTACGGCCTCTCTTCATTATAGTACGGGTCACAAATATAAAGGGTTGTACCTTGGGTCTTCTTCATCACTTTAGGATGAAGATAGGCATCAAGTTGCAAAAATGTACATCACTTGAGGGTCTCCAAAGCCTATTCACTCTACACTCTTAAGTCTTGCCTTATACAAACTTATGATTAGGTAAAACAACAAGCCTAAGAGCAAGCTGCAATTTGAGTCTTGAGTCTTGACTTACCAGTAATAGCAAAGCTATGGTTATGACTTATTAATGACTCTTGTGGCTTGTGACATATGAAGGCTGCAAGAGATCAAGGTGCTCATTGCCAAAAGATGGACATGGAGGAAACGGCCCATACATGGAATGGTTTCTCTTTTGCGTATCAAAATTCCCTTGGGTCAACTAGAGAGAGGTGTCTAAAGTCCATGGAATGATGGGAGACATATGGCCATGGCACGTCTAACTTGTGGGCCTTTGCACTACGCATCCTTTCCCAAGTGAACATTTAGATTTTGCCATTGAACAAATGTGACATGCCACACTACCATGAGATGATGAGCCTTAAAGATTTGCCCCTTAAATCTTATTCTTAGCAAAGCAAGCCGCAAATTGTGCTTGGCAACTGACTTTGTGATTGTAATTTCTACAAGAGCTTGTGAGAGGAACTAGAGTGCTTACTCACACCTACATAAGAAGATCATAAATTGGTTGAGCAGAGATTGGTGTTTGCAAGGCAAACCTTAGGCTTGTAAGTTAAGGTCATTAGAGAGACCAATGTAGGTATATTGTATGAGCAAGGACCAAGGTCTATTTCATATTTCAAAAATATGGAGGCATGGATTATGACCAATGCTAACCTAAGTGTCACGACTTGCAACAATGAACCCACATTCTGTCAAGCTCACCCCCCCAGATGATGATACTCCTACTCGAGATGATGCGAAGCAAGAGGAGATTATGCCCAGCTTCATAGGGAGCTAGTGATTGTGGACAAGTGTGTGACTCCTACTCGTGCTCGTATGAACACACGTCATTGTTTCAACTAGTGATATTCCACTAGGTCGAGACATAGGAACTGGCCATAAACATCGGCATGGGCGTGATCAGGGCCACAAGTTCACAAAAGGGGAGGCATTGGAGGCTCTTGAAGAGGAGCCAAAGTGAGAGCCTAAGTATGACGATGAGGGCAACACAGTTAAGAGGGAGACGTTGGGTCTCTTCATCATCCAATAGCCACTCTTCAGATGATGGTGATGCAGAGGAGGGATGATATGACATGGATCCAATGACGAGTCCATGATAAGCATTGGGTGACGAGTCAACGACTAGCCGCTACTAGTAGCGACAAACATCATAATTCATGGCATATGCATGTATTCCTATTTAGGGCATAATACATTACATGCATGATGTAATTTAAGCATTATTATCATGTCTCTACTATTCTCTATTTGCCTTGGACCTTCATTGCTAAACCTAGTCTCTATTATGTAGGTTGATGATTAATCACCGATGGTACTAGTCATTAATATGATGCTCATTGAATAATACGATGCTCATTGAATCACTCATTCCTATGAGTACATGCACATTTTTTCTGAATCTACAATAGTTTTTGAGTCTACTCTCCCATCCCGTGAAAATATCAAAAATGAAAAGAATATAACACCCCTTATACCTCTAAAATTTACGAGTCTTAAGAGTCTCTTACCTTACATGCCTCTTATGTCAAGCCAAGTACCACTATGCCCTAGAGGCCATGATATAGTATGGGTTATTGAAATATAGGAGAAAAAGTTTCCATTTTGTCCTATCATCCTACGCTAGCATCTTCTTTGTGATGGGAACCCTCATTAGATCCAAACCAACCAAATTGAATTAAACAATGCAAGCCTCCAAGGCTACCGTGGTAATGTATTGAAAGCATGATGCTCCAAGTAGGACTTTGAGAGTATTCCATACTATAATGTCTATTCTACATCAATACAAAACTCATGTGTCTTTGCAGGCATTAATGCATGCATGTCCAAAGTGAGTGTAGGAACGTTGCTCGTAGGCACATGAGAGAGAGAGAGAGAGAGAGAGAGAGAGAGAGAGAGAGAGACGCACCTAATAGCAGGCTAAAATGGAAGAGAGAGAGAGAGAGAGAGAGAGAGAGGCGCACCTAATAGCAGGCTAAAATGGAGAGAGAGAGAGAGAGAGAGAGAGAGAGGCACCTAGTAGCAGGCTAAAATGGAGTCCTTGAGAGATTGCTTAGTATGCTATTGCCCCGAGGATGAACTCGATCCTCATCTCATCTAATAGCAGGCTAAAATGGAGTCCTTGAGAGATTGCTTAGTATGCTATTGCCCCGAGGATGAACTCAATCCTCATCTCATCTTGGATATCTCTCTCTCTCTCTCTCTCTCAATGCAATTCCAATCCCCTTGCATTCCGAGCAAGCTTCAAACGTATCACTAAATACTTGTACCAAAGCTGCTTACGTCCAATACAACAGAGAATTCACACCAGCATTGGCCAGAACAATTGGATTCAATAGCAACTCAAAATTATGTCTGCACATGACACCCCGACATCCTTGAAGTAGGGGAAATTAGAATACATTTCCAAAAGACACTATATTGAAGCAGTGTGCACCTGGAAAAGTGAAACTTGATCCTGTATGCATCAAGCTACTGATTTGATTTCAGAATCAAAGTGAAAATACAAAGCTCACATCAAGCTTTTGCCACCATCCTTGCATTGGCAATCTTGAATCTAGTGAGCATGGGTGGCCACATGTTTGCTGTGAACAGCCAAGGCTGCAAGAACTCAGTATACGCTATGCTACAGAACCTTTATAAAAGAAAGAAAGGCAGCACAGAAAGGCTAGAAAATCAATTTGAAATGGTATCAGGATGAAATGGGCTCGTAAGGATATAAGAGCCATGGGTGCTTTAGAGCTTCTGTTGCAGTAGGACGTTTTGCTGGGTTATTTTGAAGGAGGTATGCGACAAATTCAACAAAGCCTGGGTCTCCCATAGGCAATCGATGACTCAGTGTTGTTTTTTTGGGAAGCAAATACTCCAACTGCTCACTTTCCTGCTCATTTCAGCAAATGTTAGTTTTTCAAGAACCAATACTATATGTTCCAGTAACTTGATAGGCATTGAACATTCATTACGTCCCACCTTGTCCTTAGTAACTTCAACATAAACATTGATTAGAAAGCCAGCTATTTAACTGGCTGATACCTAGCTTTAGACGGTTCATATTTTATGTGAGCCTGCTGTTCATCTACTAAGTTCTACCTAACACTAGTAGCAGAGAATCTTTCTCTCTCTCTCTCTCTCTCTCTCTCTCTCTCTCTCTCTCTCTCACACACACACACACTCTTTTTTTGGGGGGATGAAATCGGATGTTTGTTTATATTACAAGAAGCAGTTCCCGAAGAGGGAACATGCCACTACAAATATCAAAAGATTTCAATATAAGACGACTCCTCTCCTCCCTCCGACATGTCTACCTTGGTTGAGATGGCTTAGAGCAAGGAAGAATTTCCAATTTTGCCCACCTTCCAGAACGACCATCGATTGGACAGCCTCAATTAGATGTCTAGCGGGTCATGATGGAGTCTGTGCTACAGCTGTATGATCTGGCAGACTTCCTATTGGTGGGAGTTGATAGGCATGATCCCCTTGCGTCCAACCCAGGGATCTTGCAACACCAACAGGAGACTAAGACCTTGTCGCAGCTGTGGGACCATGCAATGCAAGGATAAGGTTGTTCGTATTCCTTAATTTACTCCTCGTGTGATTAATCACATGAAGTATATGATGGTTGCCAAGAGTATTTGGGAGCATTTGGCATCTTGTACAATCAAACCTCTCCCATGAAGAGGGTCTCCCTGGAAGTCCAAATGAGATTATTGGATCCCAAGATGTCTTCATCGATGTGGGAGCACATCAACAAGTTAACAAAAACTTCAGCAAGAGATCCTCCTATCTTCCGAGGACATGGCCATAACACTATTGTCCAAGCTATCTTCTCAATATGGTGTATTCTATTCGTCCTTGATAACCATAGAAGAATGAATACGTTGACCTGGGATGAATTGGTCCCGATGATGCTCGATCAGGAGGATTTGTAGACCATACCTATGAGAGTCAACCTAAGGCTTTGGCAGTTGACCAGAATGGACAGAAGAAGTTGATAACTAAGGGAGGGGAAGCACTCAAGGCCTCATGTACATGTAACTGATGTTGCCAGAAAGGTCATTACTGGCAGCAGTGTCCTCAAAGGATCAATGAGGGGACCAGTGATCAGAAGGGGGTTCTACGGCTGCCACGTCGTTTGTTCCAGCCTTCTAGTAGCACGTCGCACGATGCGCTGCCAGCAAGCTTTCTTGATCCAGATGGATGATTGCTTGCTTGTTAGTGGCAGCGGTACCTGCCAGACAGGTGCAATGGCAAAGGAGTCTTTGATCGAGGCAATCTTTCAGGCAGGACCTCGAGCCATGAGGGGTTGTTCCTGCTGATTCAGGTGGCAGTATCTTACCAGTATGTAGATGTCATGGCCTGGCAGATCCAGAGGAGGTTTTCTTGTGTTCTGCTGCAGCTATTGTATGATGAGCTGCTGGAGATCCGAATGGGTCAGAAGATTGCCAGTGCGGAAATCTTGACATAGTTGATTGATCCTTGTGAGCTGTTAGATGCCCATTTTTATTGGAGCACTAAGGTTCATCGATCTTGGATCAGCGTACCAGTTTGGACCTGAGAGGAGCCTTTAAAGAGGGCTGTACAGCTCTGAGATAAAGGTGCCCATGCACGGAAGCAGGCCTTGCACTGAAGGCAATATCAATTGGATTGTTGTACCAGTTGTACCAAATGACTTATTGTACCAGTACCGGACCAGAGAAGTAAATCTAGCACCTGTGACCTAGGAGCAATAGTACCAGGTTTCCAGTGAGTTCGGGTTGAAACAGTTTGTGCTGAGGAGGGGCTTCTTTGATAGCATCTCTGGCGGTCTTCAGCGACGGAGCATCACACACCGGATTTCTCCAGTTTTTCCAGCAGCGCACCCAGCTCCATGACGATCATGTTCCATCTAGGAGCTGAGAGGGGGTATTGGAGGACATCTCCTGATGTCACATTGTAGAGAGAGAGGGCCTTGTTTGTGGGTGTGCCCGCCGCATGAGAGGTTAGGGTAGGTTGAGTGAGGGCCTGTGTTGTCGGTGTGCCCGTCCCCTGTGAGGGTAGAATAGGGTAGGGCAGATCTTGCCACTGTGGTTGCCTATAAAGAGGCCCCCCTCCCACACTTGTTTGTCATCTCTTATGGCAGACCACCAGTTGCGAGCCCTATTAAAGGGACAGAGGTAGGTTTTGCCATGCAAACAGGGTAGGAGATTAGGCCCGTCTGTCGGACCAAGTATGTAGGGTAGGTGTAGGGCACCAGCAATCGTCTGGAGCAGACTTGAGCAGCCGGCAGCAGTGATAGGAATGCGATGGTCAGCCTGGAGTAGTCCACAGCAGCAGCAGCGATACAATGCTATTTATAGGGCCGGGGGACCAGCCAGGCCAGGTGAGCCAAACCCATCCTAGTTGGCCAATTCAGCAGGCTGTTCACCAAATCTATAGACTTATATCAGCCTTTCCAGCCTACAGAAAGAGATATTGGGGGCATAACTTTGCCATCATCTCCCAGCACCAATCCTTCAGCAGTGCAAGCAACCTCTGCAGACCTGGGGGTTAGGCCAGCAGCAGCATACGCAGTGTTCAGCAGATCTACAGTAGATCAGCCTTCCTCGTCGGCAGCAGTCCGTGCTTACAGGGGCGTCTTTCAGTTACAATTATGCTTTTGCACTTCAACAAACTCTTCCACTTAGATGATTAGGCAGCATACGTCTGAAGATAGAATCAATAGTCAAACGTATGTTACATTCATGGCTTGGGAGATATTCGCTGTCTAGTATTAATTCAATTATAGGTGAAGTATGGCCTAAACTTCTGTTAGTTTAAATTCAATTAGCAGGGCTAAAGCGCATGTGCTATCCTGTAACATGACTTAAACATCTAGTTTTTGTTAGCACATCTCCCTCGCGTACTCAATGTATGCAATTCCCTCTTCTCTCAAAAAAGAGCAAATACATGATGGATCATGCACATCAACTATGAAAGTGATCATCACCAAGCTACTTACAAATACAATTAAACCAAGGGCTTTTATCAAATGCGTTCTAGTGCCACACATATGCACATCAACATGTGTGGATTGAATAAGTTGTGTACAGTTCTTGTACATTATGTCGATGCAATTCAGAGTCTCTCTGGACGTGAATGTACACAAGATCCTCTTTGGTAAATGCACATAAAGGACTCCCCTTCAATTATCACATGATTTTCCATAAATTCTTAAAAATATTCAAGTGACAAACATGCAGCACATGGTGCTCTACCTTCTCGCACTAACACAAAACAGAACATGACAATACAAACCCAACATGGCACCAACGTCTTACATACCTGATTTCGCTCATATAGCATATGATTTTTTGTAAAGTACTTATGGGTATCACGTCCCTTAGCAAGTACCTCAGGATCAATGGGTCCAAGGATTCCCACAACTCTTGCAAGCAATGTTGCCAATGAATCGTTTTGAAATAAAACCTGCAATATTGGAGGAAACAAATTTAGAAGATCCTTTAGAAAAAGCAGATGTTCAAAATAAATATCCTCCTAGAAAATGTCAAAGATAAAGCAGTTATGTCAAAAATCATGTGACACCTAATGTGTTACGCTCAAGTTGAGGTAACATGACCTCTGAAGGGTCAATCGACATCTTTAAAGGATCAATGTTTGTATTATATTTGTTTGGACTTCATGTAAATTGTCAAAAGGATTAATGTCAAGGTCCTTGATGAGGGGACAAGGCACTGACTAGATGGGTCTAAGGCTGTGGGTCTTAAATGCATTAAATGTGTAAATGTGCCTAGGGGCAAGTGAATAAATGGATATCCCAAGAGAGGGGTATATGGTCGATTTAAGAGGTACCCTAGAATGACGACATGTGGCAAGCTAGATCCATCTAGGGATTTGTGGGCTCTGTTGTGGACATGTAGAAACTGAACTGAAACAATTTGTCGTTCATGCTTACGCAGAGGTTGGTTGGGAGGATAATCTATGTGCATGCACCCATGATTGATAGTGATTTTATATACTTGGAATCTGTTGAACGTGAATGATCATTACATTTGGTATTAGAGCACAGCTTGAGTCTCTCTTCAAGAGACCACCACAGTCTGGAATAGTTCACACGAGAGCATTCGTGGAATTTTCATGAAGGCCTTGTTGAAGCAATCTGACGACCAGAGAAAATGAAATTGCATTCCTCGTATGTCTATGGTATCTGGAGTTGCAAGTTGAGATTTCACACTGAAATTGGGAATTGTGCCAAATTGCACACGCGAGACAATTGTGTTCGTTGAGAATCATCAAAGACACATGTTCAAGCTCGAGTTCAACTTTCTGGTGAAAACTAAGAACTGCGTGTGACGCAACACGAAGTCTTGACGAGGGATTTCATCATTTGTCTGTCTATGTAAGAGAGGGCAAAAGCAATCTTCAAACATGTGCTCGTTTCCATGACGCTCATGGCTTCTAGTAATTGGCTGCGTAGGACTCAAAGGCTCCTATCGCCAATCAACGCTTTTGACGAAGCATCGTCAATCTGTGATGCAAGTGAGGTGCTCATGACTATAGAATTCTAACAAGCATGACCATGAAACGTGATACAGCCAGATTCATGAAAACAGAATCGATTCCAACCGATGATTGGTTACACACTGCTTTTGAGCACAAGGGAACCCCCAAAAAAAAAAGATTAAGGAATTTCCATCAATCAGTGACGGAATCCCGTTTTTTTCTATCCATATTGATGGAACTAGACAAAACTCTTCGAAAATCAGTTTGGAGGCGCTTAAGAGTGGATTTGGATATATCGAAGTGGCGTGTTGTCGAATTGAGGCGATCAGAGGCCTGAACACAGAGATTTGGACCAGGGAGCTTTCTATTTCTTTATGCCTTGGAGTTGTTTGAGTTTTGAAAATTTATTGGGGGTCTGGTTATCTCCCGTTGCTAAAGATTGTAGATATTACCCTAGTATAGAGAAAGCGTGTTTGTTACAATTGTGAAGTTGTAGTAGTCTGGATCGCAGGCATTCCCTAGCATAGGGAAATTGTGACAGTTTGCATTTACAGTTTATATAGTGTGTAATAAATTTTTATTTTTATTTTTAAATTTAAAAAACCCCAATCGACTTAAATGGAAGTTAGAGAAGAAGCTTCTAGGGTGGATCCCGTAGAGTCCGGATTCCGGCCGACCCCGCAGGTGTTGCACCCAACAGGCCATACACTGTCTGGTAGAATTGCATTATTAGAGGATGCCTTGCAACAGATTTTAGCTCAACAATTGCAAGCAAATGTAGGGCAATCCGAGCTCAGAAAAACGGTTCATAGTATGTCTACTAGGCCATCTCATGACGAGAAAGCTAAAGCTCCAATGGAGCCTGAAACTAGTGTTCATACGATCGAGCCTAGGAGGGCTAAGGTGCCTAACATTGCCAATTATAGGCTAGATAAGTATTCTGGTCGGATGTCTGACCGTAGTTCCGATATCATAGAGACCTGGTTACACAAATGCGACGAGGCCTTCGCCATTTGTGAAATCAAGAATGATATGAAGAAAATCTGCAAGGCCACCCACATTTTTAATGAGGCAGCGGATAGATGGTGGATAAAATAGCAAAAACATGGAGTGGCATCCACTACTTGGGAGGGGTTTAAAAAAGAATTAAGAAAACACTTCTTACCTCCTGACAAAGCATCCCGAGCTTGGGATCAGTATCGAAATTTTCGTCAGAGAAATTTATCAGTGGCTAAATATACTAATAAGTTCAGAGAAAGTGTAATGAATATTTATGAGCGTCTACCTCAATTTCTGCAGATAAAAGATTTTATCTTTGGACTGAATGATCGGATCAAGATGAAAGTTCGGGCTAAGTATGCGAACACGCTAGATGAAGCAATTGCCATAACCCTGAACTATGCGGATGCCAAAGGGAACAGACCAAGGAGGTTTGTGCAGGTTGGGACTCGGTATGAGTACCCGAAGAAAACCGGGTTTAAGAAGAAGATGATTAGCAAAGGGAGTGCCTCACAGCCTAGTGGCCAAGCCAAGCAGGCGAAGCCAATTGAGACTCCTCCTAAACCAAGTACCACCATTGGAGTGAAAAGAAAAGTAACACCAATGGCAGCCCGGGCTTGGTCGAAGTCTTCTTTAAACCCAGAGCAAAGAGAAAAAGCAAGAAGAGAAGGCTTGTGTTTTGGATGTCTTCAGCCTCATCAGTGGAAAGATTATTCATGAAACAAGAATCGTCGCATGGTTGAGATGGTGATCTCAAAATGCGACGTAGAAATGGAGGAAAGTCCCAGAGCAGAACAGATGCAGATTCAACTAGCGGGATCTTCTTAAAGGACAGTACATGTTTTCTTATGTGTGTCTATTGCTAAGCTAGTAAACAATGCACCTGATAATATCCTATCAAAGCCCGCAACAACGCGGTATACAGCCTTTAACGATACGAGGTTAATTAAGATGAAAGGGCAAGTACTCAATCATGATGTCATTGTGTTGTTTGACTCAGCGTCAACCCACAATGTAATTAACTTCAAGCTTGTAAAGAGGCTGAAATTAAAGACTAGCCCATCTGACTATGCATATACAGTCAGAATGGCAGGCGGAAGTTCAACTGAAGTATGGGACCAAAGGGTTACCGAGTTGGAACTTCGAATTCAGAACTACGCAGAGAAGCTTGATTTTGAAATGACAAAGCTTGCTCATGCAGATATAGCCCTGAGTTAGGCTTCGCATTCTAGGAAGAATCCAGCCATAGATTGAAAAAAGCACATTTATCAGTTCAAGATGAATGATGTGCTGTATGTCTTACGAGGTGAAAAAGATATACCTTAAGGACCATAGATTGAAAAAAGCACATTTATCAATTCAAGATGAATGATGTGATGTATGTCTTACGAGGTGAAAAAGATATACCTCAAGGACCGTTGATTTCTGTAATGGAAGTTCGAAAAGCTCAAGAAGAGTTTTTGTTTCTTTGTACAGCATCGGTAGAGCCGATTGATGGTCCTTCAGTTAGCACTGATGTTACCCAAGATGAGGAGATGGCCAAGTTAGCTGATCAAATAGCAGAGGAGTTCTCTAATTGTTTTAGAGATGAGTTATCTTAAGGGTTACCTCCAGAGCGGAATGTTCAACATAAGATTGAACTAATACCAGGGGCACAACCTGTAAATAGACCTCCCTATAGGTTAAGTTTTACCGAATTGTTTTAGAGATGAGTTATCTTAAGGGTTACCTCCAGAGCGGAATGTTCAACATAAGATTGAACTAATACTAGGGGCACAACCTGTAAATAGACCTCCCTATAGGTTAAGTTTTACCGAAGAAGCCGAAGTGCGAAGACAACTGGAAGAATACCTCAAGCTAGGGCAGATTCAACCCAGATTCTCACCTTTTGCTTCGCCAATGATATTGAAGAAAAAGAAAGACGATACTTTCCGCCTCTGTATAGATTACAGACAGTGTCACAAGAAACGTTTCTAGATTTTTACAGGCGTTTCGTCTAGAAACGCCTAAAAATACTATATTTTATAGAAGTTATATATAGTTCATAAATAATTGTCTTCAAATTCTCTCTCTCTCTCTCTCTCTCTCTCTCTCTCTCAAAAGAGCTCTCAGATCTCTCTCTCTCTCAAAAGAGCTCTCAGATATCCATATTGTGCACACAATGCACACACATATTACACAGTTGAAAGAGTAAAAAGATAAGTCACGCAGCCTATAGATTGAGGTTTACAAAGACATAGATGTTCCAGTTTACAAATTACTATTAACTAATTAGTTGCAAGTGCATATGGCTGCTAGCATATGGCATGGCCCATAGTTCAAACAATAAACCGTAGAGGGTAGACCGTAGAGGAAAGTAGAGGGTAGACCGTAGAGACTAGAGTAGAGGGTAGAGTAGAAAGAGTAGAGGGTAGAGTAGAGAGTAGAGAGTAGAGGAGAGTAGAGGGTAGAGTAGAAGGTAGAGTAGAGGGTAGAGTAGATGGTAGGCACTAGGAGCAAGGCAAGCAATGAAGCGGCGCGGGAGAGGAGTGAAAAAACAAAAACGGCGGCCAAATTCAGAAAGAAACTCGTCGCGGCAGATTTTTTGATAGCCAGACGTTTCGCCCTAACTGCCTGTTTCGGGCGTTTCTAAGAAACGTTTCTTCGCGTTTCGGTGCCCCGAAACGCGTTTTTTGGTGACACTGATTACAAAGCATTGAATAATATCATTGTTAAGCATAGGTATCTGATGGCTCGGATCAATGATTTGCTAGATGCATTGCATGGGGCCATAATCTTTAGCAAGATAGATCTTAAGTGTGGCTACCATCAGATCCATATTAGAGCCGAGGATGTGCATAAAACCGCTTTTAGAAGCAGGTTTGGACATTTTGAGTTTTTGGTAATGCCGTTTGGACTTACCAATGCTCCTGCTACATTCGTCATGCTTATGAACGATTTACTACACCCGTATATCGAAAAGTTTGTGGTACATTTTATTAACGACATTCTTGTTTTCAGCAAAAGTATTGCTGAGCATCGTGAACACTTGAGAACAATGTTCAGTACTTTGAGAAAAGCCAGTCTCTATGTAAATAAAAAGAAAACTGCACTGTGTATGGTAAGACTTCAATATTTAGGATTCATTATTACTCCTAATGGGGTAGAAATGGATCCAAAGGAAGTGGCTGCGATACTAACTTGTCCTATCCCTCAGAGTTTGACCGCTTTGCGATCATTCTTGGGATTTGTCCAATTTTATAGAAAGCATATCAAAGGATATTCCGAGATAGTATCGCCATTGACTGATCTGACCTCAAATAAAGTACCTTTTATATGGGGACAGAATCAACAGAAAAGTTTTAACACCATACAATAAGCTGTGGTCTCAGGACCGGTGTTAAAAATAGTTGATCCCCAGAAACCGGTTTTTATTATAACCGATGCAAGTGGCATTGCGGTAGGAGCAGTTCTCCTCCAAGAGGGAAGGCCAGTAGCCTTTGAAAGCAAGAAGCTTTCTCCCTCTCAATGAAATTGGCCAACTCATGAATTAGAGTTGTATGTTGTTGTCCATGCTTTGAAAACGTGGAGACATTATTTGTATGGATCAGAGTTTTTTATTGATGTTGATCATGATACTCTGAAACATTTTTGTAAACAACCTGACTTGAGAGGCCGCCAAGCTAGGTGGGTAGAACTCATGCAGGAGTTTAACTTGACGATTCGGTACCGAAGAGGAAAGGATAATAAAGATACTGATGCGTTGTCACGCATTATGCATAATATGAGTTTCACGGTATTAGAGAGTGCTCTAATGACCGAGATTAGAGAAACTCAAATGGTGGACGAGTTTGTCCAGAGCCTTTGGCTAAGGCTCATGTGTTTAAACCCAGGAAAAAGGGTGACCTGGCATCTAGAAAAGGCCAAACTTATGCAAGATCTACCATAAGAGATGGTATGCTGAAAAGAAATGGCAAGGTAGTAGTACCTAATCAAAATGATCTCAGAAAGAGAGTCATTCAACAATGCCATGATAGCCCACGTGCGAGACATCCAAGAGTCGAGAAAACGTATGATCTCGTGAAGAGAGATTTCTTTTGGCCAAAAATGAAAAAACATATTCATGAATATGTGACACGTTTTTCGTGTCAAGTAAGAAAGGCAGAACGGGTGAAGCCACCTCGAGTTTTACAGCCCTTGGAAATACCACTAGTAGGTGGGAGAGCATTTCCATGGACTTTATTGTAGGTCTGCCTACGACACAAGGTGGATATGATTCTATCCTTGTGATAGTTGATCGTCTTACCAAGATGGCTCACTTCATTCTGAGTAGAGAGTCAGTTAGTGTCCTACAAGTGGCGAATTTGTTTTATTAAACATATATTTCATCTGCATGGATTACCCAAATCCATAGTGTCAGACAAGGATATTAAATTTACCAGTCATTTTTGGACTACAATGTTTGAGACACTGAAGACTGAGTTGGGAATGAGTAGTGGGGATCATCTAGAAACGGATCGTCAGACGGAGAGAATCAACCAAATGAGGATATGAGCTTAGAGCATATGCTTCATTGAGGCAACATACATGAGACAAGTGGTTGCCACTATTAGAATTTACCTACAATGATAGAAAACATTCCTCTACAGGGTTCAGTCTGTTTGAGCTGAACTATGGTTATAGACCAGCAAATCCAACTACAGTTGGAATACCTCAGAAAGTGCCTAGTGCCGCGAACTTTGTGGTTCAGATGCGGGAGATGCTAGCACTTGCGAGAGCTAACATCCGCCAAGCTATGGATAGAGCTAAGGCGTACGCGGATGAAAACAGATCCGTTAGAGAATTTAAGGAAGGAGAAAAAGTTTTTCTCAGAGTTCCTTCGCATTCTAAGTCTTTGACTGCAGGAGAGTGTGCTAAGTTATCACCCCGATATTGTGGGCCGTGGTTAATTCTAAAAAGAATAGGCAAGGTGGCCTATAAATTAGAATTACCACAATGTTGTAAGGTGCACCCAGTGTTTCATGTTTCTCGTTTAAAGAAACCTTTGCATGCAAGTGACTCACTAATCGAGGTGTTGTTTTGTTTCAGGAGATAGAGGATAATGCAAGGCGCAAACCAACAAGACTCCTGGACCGAGGAACAATGCAAGTACGCAATCGGAAGATATCCACGGTGTTGGTTACATGGCATGGTTTACCTCTATCAGAAACTACCTGGGAATCCGTATACCAGTTACGGAGAGTGTTCCCAAACTTTATCATCGAGGACGCTAATGCCTGAAGAGGGAAGGAATGTTACGCTCAAGTTGAGGCAACATGACCTCCGAAGGGTCAGTGGACATTTTCCTTTAAAGAATCAATGTTTGTATTATATTTGTTTGGGCTTCATGTAAATGGTCAAAAGGATTAATGTCAAGGTCCTTGATGAGGGTGACAGGGCACTAACTAGATGGGTCTAAGGCTGTGGGTCTTAAATGCATTAAATGTGTAAATGTGCCTAGGGGCAAGTGAATAAATGGATATCCCAAGAGAGGGGTATATGGTGCATTTAAGAGGTACCCTAGAATGACGACATGTGGCAAGCTAGATCCATCTAGGGTTTTGTGGGCTCTGTTGTGGGCATGTCGAAACTGAACTGAAACAATCTGACGTTCATGCTTACACAGAGGTAGGCTGGGAGGATAATCTGTGTGCCTGCACCCGTGATTGATAGTGATTTTATATACTTGGAATCTGTTGAACGCGAATGATCATTACATAATAGGAGAAAACTCTCCGGTAAAAATAAAAAAGGGTGTCAAATTATATACTTCCAATAAATCTTAGCTTTTGTAAATAATATTGTGCCTTCATTAAACATTTGATAAAAGTGTAAATAAGAATTAAGCTTCAAAGGTGCACGCAATCACATTGTCAATAATATTTTGTTATTGTATGTTACCCAATATTCTTCGCCTAAATATGCTCATAAACAAGAGCAAAGAAGAAACACGCTTAAATAATCCATCGGATAAGTTAGTGGTTTTGTTTGAAACAAATGTGTCAACTGTCAAGTGCCTACTGGCACTTGCATCATGTATATCTTCATAAGGTGAGAACACGTACAAACTTACAATTGATGAAGGTAAGGGGAAAGAAGAGAGAGAGAGAGAGAGAGAGAGAGGCAGCATCTTTCAAGAGGATAAAAATAAACTACCAACAATACAAAAAGTACTTAGTAAGCAAAGCAATGCTCATGTTCTCATCACTACTTACTATCTGTGTTTCAAAAGATTCTAAATATCTTGGGTAAACGGGCATGCGTGCATACATGTGCACATGCAGGAGGAAAACCAAACAGGAGATCCGCACTGAGCCCATACACTGAAGAATAAGGATTTGCTTGAAAAGATGAAATAAAGCTATCCTCGCAATATACTTACATTTCCTGAGCACAGCTCAGCTAAAATACAGCCGAGTGACCAGATATCGATCTTTTGGTCATACGGAAGCCCAAGAATAACTTCAGGTGCACGGTATGAACGTGACTGAACATACGAGCACAAATGATCTGTTTGAAAGCAGCTACTGCCAAGGTCAATTATCTTTATCTCACAGCGACTGTAGCTTTTCACCAGGATATTCTCAGGCTTCAAATCACAATGAATGATCCCCAATTTATGTAAGAATTCAAGTGCTTCTAGGCATTGGCGAGTAATTGACTGCAAAATAAGAGATCAGCAGATGGGTCAAGTACATTGCAAAGCGTGACTGTGTTCACATCAAGACAAATATAATGATCCTTCTGTTTCTTCCCTGCATTTAAGATCATGATAGGAGAGTATGACATGTAATACCTGCAGCCGAGACATGGTGAAATAGACTTCCCCCCCCGATTCTCTGTTAAATTTATGAAACTCATACAAGTTAGCTCGTAACAGCTCACACACAATAAAAAGATGTTCCTGCAAAAGAGAGAACCGGCATTAACTTCCCCAATATACGCTGGGATGTTATAAAGCTCGCAGATGAGACATAAAGAGGGAGCATGACCAGATGTAAACCAAACTCCAATCATAACATAAATAATAAGGCTCGGTGACTCGACCCACCGTAAAGTTCTAGCATCTTTTATATGTCCTAATGCTTTACGGAACACATTTCTAAGCTCACATATTCAGGCTTGGTGAAAAGAAGTATATGCATACAACTACATTAGTAAATAAACTAAAACAGGGGGGAAATACAAGTCTAAAAAGAATAGCAAGATCAATGTACAGGATTACAAAAACAGAACAAAAGAGAGCAAACACACATCTATAAGCAAGATCCTTCCGTTGTTGACCGTAACAAAGCATATGTGCTGCATGTATTTTCATAAGCTCACAAAATCTAGGGTTAACCCAGGACTCTGAACAACAAAAATAATTTAGTCAACTTAACCCAAAACAAAGAACACACACACACACACACATACACACACACACTGTGGTTGGGGCTTGGTGTCTGCAGGGTGGCTGAGAAGATTTTAAGATTAAAATCGGTGAGCATAAAATAGTACCCTGGAAAAAAACTAACAAGCCATTATTTAAAAAGATGATCCAAGCAGAAAGAAAGCCAGGAAGGGGGCAAGAGACAGTTTCAGAGAAGACGCTTGCCTGGATTTTTTATGTTCAATAAAAAGTAGTTTTATCTGACTCTTTGTTCAATGAAAGACGAGGTGCACATTTACCTTATCTTAATCAATAAAATTAGACGACCATATCCCACAAATATCCTCATTATCGCATAATTTGTTAGCTGTTTCATAGTAAGAAAACAACTCTGTCGCTCACCAAGAATACATGTGTTTTAAAGTAATATACCCGATGATAGAAGTAATCATAAAGCCGCAGGATGTGATATTTGTCTGCAGGATCATGTCTGTTGACATACTTCAGCAGTTTGATTTCATCAAGACTCTGATCAAAAAAATCTTTGTTGTTTTTTATAATCTTCATGCACACATCCATTCCAGTGTGTAGATCATGTGCTTGTATTGCCTTGCTGAATGCAGCAGATCCCAAATATTCTGTGACATGGTAGCGGCCAGCTATTACCGAGTTGATTACTACAGCGAAATCTTTATCCTCCTCAAATCCAGTTCTGCAATAGGAGACAGACAACCTCAGAACATTCTTTAGCTTGAAAAGAGAATCCACAAAATTCCAACCTTAAAGAGGAAATGTGGATTTGGAACCTGCTTAAAAGGTAACGGATCTAAAGGCAGAAACAAGTTTTGGTAGCATAAAAGTTCTCTCTTTCTCCGTTTTTAAAATTAATAATACAACCCCCCCCCAAATAAATCAGGCAATTCTCATAATAATGTTAACAGATATCTGGCAACACCCCAATTAGAAACTTTATATTTTGACCACCAGACAAAGCAGGCTTTGGAGCAGGAGTCCAGCACCTTCCTGGGAGTAGCCTACGTAGTCTTTGTGCCTCTTCAGTGAGGTTTCAGGAGGTGGTCTTTGTGATTGCATTCACCTTTGTATTCAGCTTTAAGTAATATAGAGGATCTCTCTTCACCCAAGGAGCACAGTGGAAGCGAAGGGTTTGTTTAACAAAGTAATGTGCCATGTTTGATCTTCATCTCTTTACTGATTTCAGCAACTGTTTGTGAGTCTTCCATTGGGTAATAGAGAGGCTAGTCACATATCTGGACTAGGAAAAAAATAAACTAGTCCTAGTGTATCTTATACAGACAAGTTTAGGGCCACAGGTAATACTTCAAAAGACAAATTCTTTTGCTGACTTCGATTTCGGCAGCGAGGAGTAGTAGTAATTGCGCATCTGAATCTCCAAACAATCTGTGAATTTTCTTCAAGCTTGCCATTATATCTCCGATGGTTGATATCATAAAGCAGTAGACATGCGCCTTCGTAAGACTAAATTATATCCAATCTCACAAAGTATAAATTTTGTTAAGACAAATATAAGAATAATGAGAGAGCGGGAGAAGGAAAGGGAGCGGGGGGGCGGGGGGGGGGGGGCGGCGGCAAAGGGGAGGAGGAGGTTTACAAAGGGAAGAAGGGAATTTAGAAGAAACATAACAAAGCAATGAAAAAAAAAATTACAAAACTTAGTAAACAATATTATTCGTATGTTCTTAACAGTACCCAAGCCTGAGCTGCCATCTGGGTTTTTATTATCCAGTGCTTACTGATTTATAAAATCCCAACCCAAACAAATGAGAGGAAGAAACAAGAGAGTGAGAGCAAGCGCGCATGCGCACGAGAGAGAGAGAGAGAGAGAGAGAGAGAGAGAGGAGGAAGGGGGGGGGGTGTTAATATAGTAGTTATATATAAAAGCAAAACACTACCTAGGACCACATGACATCTACAAAAATAGTATAAACCTAAAGACAAAAGAAAATGGGATCTGCTGGATTTTGATTCTATGTTCAAGGATCGTAAACCTACCTAAAGTGGAAATGCCAAAGATATGCTGACTACATCATGGAGCAGAATGGATTTTCTTCCATAACTAATTTTAAAACGAAAAATGATTACATTACAAAATCAAGAGAGAAAAGCATTCTTACTTGTACTAAGACAGGAGAACTATACAATGGGGAAG